>NC_045760.1:636071-951607 GCF_009193385.2 Nasonia vitripennis
TCATGCTTCTTTCATGATTCGGCGAATGAGTCTCGCGTGGCGGTGGCAGTGTAAGCCGCAAACTCGAAACATTTATTTCCCCCGGGAGTCGCGCCCGCGCGCGCGGGAGGTAAGATCGACCTAATAAGAAGAGTCAATCCCGGCCGAATGAGAGGAATTAGCCGATTTCGGCCGGCCATAAACGTCTTAATATTTTCGAGCGCGACGCCCGATTGCGCGTAAATTGTTTACACGCGGAGGAATTATTGCGCTGCAGCGCGCCGGCGAACGGGGGAAGGAAGATAAGGCGCTGATTGGGATTTATAAGAGTGTATTATGTGTGGTCGAGGTAAATATTTGAGCCGTTTCATCACTCCTGAATGAGTTCGTTATAAACGTTTTACAATATTCATTATGTACGGAATATCGAAGTGGGAGAGATCGCGCTCGCCGAGTAATGAGGGCATAAATCTTAATTGCGCAGTGAAATATTCACTCGCGAAGCAGATTTTCGGACGGTTGCTTCTCGTATTGTATGAATTTCATTTAGTGCACGTCCGCGTCAATTATGCAAAACGATTCAATCCCTCGCTGCAAAAGCGCTGCATTTACGGCGCCTTAAAATTTCTTCCAGTTTTCCCTCGTTAATGCGTACACGTGAAAAACCGCACGCGGCGCAAAAAGCGAAAGCGCTTCTCCGCGCGGTAATTTACGAGTCGCACGAAACCAGCCCGATGGCAATCTCGCGGCACGGTGACACGATCGCGACTCTTCGACAATCAGAATCCGAAGAAAGCAGACGACGCTCGGGTAGGTCTCCGCTGAGCAAACACGTCGGGCGCAGTATACGGCGACCACAAAATACGTCGAGCGACTGCTAATTGCGAGAGCGACGGAGCCGTAAAATCGGCCACGCGAGCGCACTAAAACGTGATTACCTCTTCCTGTTATTTTCACTTTGTCATTAAATAGGCTCCCGCGCCGAGTCTCTAGCGTACAGCGCACACACACACACACACACACACACACAGACGCGAGCGCTTCCCATTCATTCGAGAAGTCGGCTCGTTCGTTCTCGGTACACCTATACACCGGAGGATGAATCGGGACTTTAGCGATGCTTATCGGGATGATTTTGTTATTGCGGACTTTTTTTAAGAGCCACGCGAACGGCAATTACGGCCTAAAACGGCCGAGTTTTATCGCTTCCTTTTTGCATAAAGCGAGCTGCGCGCGCGCTTTGTGAAGTGACAGTTGAAACGAGGCTCCTCGCGCGCGCTTATAGTTGCAGTTGTTGTACCTTTCATCGGGCATCCTCTCGTTGCGCCGCTGCAGCCGACGAGTGCGCGATGAGTAATCTCCTGCATCGATGCGTTTCTTGCCGTTCTTTTTCATAGGTCTTTTACTGGGTTTTAATGCGGACGAAATTATGCCTCGCTTTAGTAGTCATTTCCTCTCCATTCTATTCATTCGCTCCGCGATTTTCTTTTGTTAATACGACGGCTCGCGTGCTCGTCAAGCGCAGTAAAATCGCTTTAAAAACACATGAAAAAGAAACGCAACGCTAATTGCTCGGCGCGCTGAAATTCAGAGAAAGTCATCGTTTTCAAGCTCAAGCTCGCGCTTTCGCATTAGCCAGGCATCTTCCCGCGCGCAGCAAATCGACGAACACGAGCCGCTCGCAAACTCGCAAAGTGCTCGCCGCGTCGCTATCAACGTCGAGATTTCCACAGAAAGCTCATCTCTCCGGAGCTTCCCGCGCAGGCGCGGCTCTGAAAAATACCCTACGACAAAGCCGAAGAGCGAAGCAATCCGTTAGCCGCGCGCAACTTTTGCATGATTAACGAGACGCTCCGAGAGACTCCGAGACGGAGTGCAGCGCGTATCTCTCGAGCCCACTATTTTCGTACGACTTCGATGCTCATCTGCACTTTACGATCCTGCCCCCCTCATTTATTTTCCCGCGGCGCGAGCTCAAAGCGCGCCGGGGACTCGTCGTCGTCGCGATAAAAATACCTTATTGACACTGCTCTCTCGCGTTCGCGATTTCTCACGCGCTGCGGTGCTCGCCGATTTTTTAAGGCCCGTCTGGGCTTCATTCGCTAGCAGATGGATTTAGAACGAGGATGGTTCTCCTGTTGCGCGCGACGAGCCTCGCCCGACGCCTTACGCAACGTTCGATTCAAAAGCCGCGCGAAAATTACGCGCGAGTCGGTCTCTTTTATATACGGCGAAAGTTCATTCGCGCTAAACAGCGCTTGAGCCACGCACATTCCCCCTCATAATCCGGCTCGCAGCCGATCCCTCGGGCCGTCGGGGATATCGATTCGCCACCCTCTCGAGCGAGCCACAGCGGCGCACTCTATATCTATACACGGAAGAGCCCAGAGAGGGGGAGGGAACGAGAGGTCGGACACACGAAAACATCGCATTACCCGGTAAGCGAGGCGTGCAAGAAGTTGGCGCGAGCGCGCGAATATTCATCGGATGATAATTAACGACGAAAGTCGTGCAAACATCACACGCGGTCGAAGAACCCTGAGAGCCGCCGCCGCCGCCACGCTCTCTCCTCTCGCTCCCCTCCGCGGCGACGCGGTGCGATGACTCAGGGCGCGCCCGAGTCGCTGCGTGTTATGCATGCACGCCTTGCGGATTTGTTGACCATCGGTCTGTCGCGTAATCTAGTTGTTTCCGAAATTGCATTGCCGGAGTTTGCTATTTTTTCCGAGCACAATCGGCTGCTCGTGTTTTTATTCGCCTCGCTGACGACAGCGCAGCGACAAGCCTTCGCGCTGCAGTTCTGTTTTTCTTTTCTGTTTTCCGTCTTTTTTCACGCGAGCCGGTCTCTCGCATTGCCCCCGCTTTTGTTTTTTCTCGCTCTTTGTGCGAGTCTGCATAAAGGATAATAAATTTTGTAAGAATTAACGTATGCGCTAAGAGGCGCTGTTTGTATAATACGTCGGGTCGTAGACATCTCGAGCTGGAAAGAGAGAAAGAGAGAAAGAGAGAGAGAGAGAGAGAGAGAGAGAGAGAGAGAGAGAGAGAGAGAGAGAGAGCTAATTTAACAAGCTTTCCATCCTGGACGTCTTATTGTCCGCGGGAAAGATAAAGAAACGCTAAACTGTGTATAAGTCGAGATTTATAGCCGAGGAAACCGTTGGCTTTTAAATGTATTTCATTGGATTTAAAATGTTGGCGGTATTGTTGTCCGGGCGAGCCTGATACGAAAAATCGGATTTGTAAATCAGAATGAGTCCCGTTCCGGAGTAGGCTGCGCCGCTCGTGCGCGCGCTCGGAGCTTTTTGTGCGCAAAATAATTCAATCGATTAGCTATATAGGTATTATGCACTCTCGTAACAGGTTGTACATGCAAAACATTGGCGCCTCGGTTCATTCGCCTCTCGCGCTTATTTTTGCTCTTTTTCCTCCGTCTTTATAACTCGTCCATTATTTGCGCTCGTGTCAAACACGCGGGGGCGATGATAAATTTTTCGTGAAATAACGCGCGCATTAAAAAGGTTATTCGTGTAGCGTAACGTTTGATCATGTTTATTTTATTGATAATTTAAAGCTGCAATGAAAATTACTTTTATTGGCCCGAGCGTGCGGAGGCCGTTAAATTATCGGCGAGCGGAGCGAACATCGTTTTCTTACACGAATTTTTGTATACGGTGCAAACTCGTATGAAATTTCAACAATCACCACCTCGTCAATTATCTTTGAAAATTGTTCCTGCGCGATCGGATTCGTTTTCGGATTAACTCATTACCCGTGGCGCGTCTTCCAATTGCGAGGCAACGCATTTATTCACTGACATTAATTGTATTCCCCCCGAGTTTCAGCCGCGTCGGAGGAAATTCCCGGGATCCCTCTCGCCTGGTAACGTAAAAATTAAAGTTCACGGAATAGCGAGACACGGGCTTTTTCTAAAAGACCTATACCCGGACTTTATACTTTTCACTTATCAGCCCGCGCTCGGCAGTAACCCTCCGACTAATTTCTTTTTCCCTACACTGCCACCTCGGGGAAACGCGTAAAAAGCTCTCCGCATGCTCACGTTCGCGCCATAGCCAAAGCAAAACGTGAGTCTGCCCCTTCCCCGCGCAAGAGCAGACTGTTATGGGCCTCGCGCGCGAGCGTTTTATTGTTTTTTTCATCATCGCGAGCTGCTCGCGCGCGCGCGTGCAATTTACGAGAGGCGCGCGTATTACGAGCCGAGAGCTGGACGTCGAACCCGGGGAGGGGTTGGTCGACCTGGCCACTCGGGAATGCATTACGTGGCCTCCGCGAGTCGCAGCTCGCTCTTTCTCTCGTATTTACCTTCGGCGGTGTATGCGTGTCCGTGTGAGCAGCTCGCTGCTTTTCTCCGTCTGCCGACTTTCCTCCGCCACCCCCCAGAACACCCAGAAGAAACGAGATACGAGCGTTTCTTTCCTATCAAACACCTCTCCGGATGCGTTTAAAATGCTCGCGGCCCCCGAGTATGCCATTAATGCCGGTCATTTTATTTTCTCTCCAACCGAGATCCGACCGATCCGACATTCCTGTTGTATAAGTAAGATACGCCTGGGCTTTCGTGACGGCCGGCGTGTTACTTAATGCGCGCGCGCGGCGATGCCTCGCTATCTTGTTCGGGGACTTAACTGATGCGCGATTGCGCGGCTATCGTCGCGAAACTCGTACAATTCAAGAGACGGCCCGTGATTTTCTTTCCACAGCTTTTAGCGCTGATGGCCGTTATTTCGCAACTTAACTCGCTTTTGTATCGGCAGCGTGAGGCGTAAAGTGTCCGACACTTGGCATAACAAAAAATTACTGCGACTGTATTAACGCTTATCGGACACCGCGTTATTTGAATTAGTCATCGCTATAGTATAAGTGGCCTCACATTTGTAAAGTATCCGCGCGCGCTGGAACTACTAGTGGGGTATTATTTTAATAAAAAATGACGACCTCTCATTGCCGATGCATCAGCCGCTTTATAGTCTTTTATTATGCGCATAAAGTATTTTCTTTATCGATTCCTTATCTCCTTATCTGTTTCATAAATTATGAGGTATTAATTCTGTTTGCGTTAAAAAAAGGTGTTTGGTTAGTGAATGAGACGAGCCTCGCTAAAGTCTTTGTTTATAAAACTGGCAAGGTTTTCGCGAAACATGCCGTGATTCACTTCTACTGCCGCATAAATTACTTTTTATTTTTAAGCCGCGCGCGCGCGCGCGTGCGCGGAGGAGACTTACATTATTCCAAAATTAGTAGTACACGCGATTTTCGTAACAAAGTAAGACCCGCAGCCGCTGTTGAAACTCGGAACGATGTACTCGACGCCAACGTTTTTTCTCCGCTCCGCGAGGTATTCCGGGAAATTCTCAAAACCGTAAGCGAGTCGCATCGAGGAATTAAAATAACTGCAGCCGTTAATTTTGTCGTCTCCTCCTCGGAGAGCATCCGAGTGCCACTCGGTTGCAGATAATGCTAAAAAATTAAAATCCATTCGATTTACATTAAACCGACTTTTTAGAGAATCGAAAAGGCACGACGCTCTCGGGCGCAAGAAATGCAAAAGAATGTTTTAATGCCCATACGTCTTTCGGATTTTACAGCGCACTCCGTCGCGCGGAGAGACGAGAAAAAATGTTGAGCACGAGCTCAACAAATCCGGCATCCGCGGCGGCTGCGGCCGAGAGGAATCCCGTTCGTCCGCCGGCCGCGCGGAGAAATAAAAGATCGCGAGCTCGAAAGCTCGGGGTTCGTTAATCGCCGTACGAGAGTCGCGAGCCGCGAGGAGGAATCAATCGACAGATAAGGCGTCACCGATAAATTGCCGAAGGAATAATCGTCTTTAATGGCCGAGTGACTCAGAGTGCCGGAAGCGCACTCTGTCACTTTTAGCGAGTCTCCGCTGCATGTCCGTTTATTCCTACGGCTCTAATGCCCTTCGCACACACATCAGCGAGCGAGATATCATTTCTGCCCTTTAAGCGCTCCTTGCGAGTATTACGAAGAAACTCGCGAATGTAAAATTTAGCTTGGCAACTTTGCTAAACGCGCTGCCGAGTTTAACGTGATTATGCTCGAGTTAATGAATTGGGTCGCGACCTGAAAAATTTTAAAATCCTCTGCGCGGCGACGGCTCTCACGCGCGGACACAGAGTACTTGGCGAGGTCAAAGGGTTTTTACTATTGTACCTTGAAACAGGCATTTCCTCCTTTTTATGAGTCGTATTTTTCAGTCTTTCGTAATGCCGACTGTTACTGTTCTGTCGCACTTGTATGCAAAATAAATTATTTTCTGGAAAAGTGTTTGCAAAAGTCGTAAAAATAAAAGTAAGAAATTATAAAACGTATACGACTTGCTTTTTACGACTTGTTTCGTACACTTTCTTACGCCCGAGGAATAAATTAGTTAAGATAGCGAGTAGTAAAAAACACGCAGGTCAACCGCGGCTGCTTGTTTTCGTCGACTGGAAGCAGAGGACGCAATTGAAAGGAGAATTAATTTCAGAATCATCGCCCGTCTAGTTAGAAAATAAACACGCGAAGCCGGAGCTCGTTCTTCCTTTTTCTCGCTCTCTCGAGGTTCGCGAGGCGATCGACACCCCGTCGCGCGCGGACAACAAGGAGAGAGGAGAAAAAAGCCCCCGACTATGTTTACGCAAATGATGGGCGCAAACTCATAAATATAACCGGACAATTAACACGTTGCACGTGAGCAAACCGAACGGAAAGTTGAAAACCTGCGCGCGAGTCGCGAGCGCAGCGACTAATGCACACCGGCATCAGACCTGTTGCCGTACTTAGCGCTCGCGGGGCCTCTGCAAACACCGGCGGGCAACGCCGCCGCCAAGGAGCGCTGACACTGACACTGACGTGACTCATCAGAGTCCGCGTTTCCTCCATCTCTCCTCTTCTCTCGCTTTTATTAGCTGCGAGCCTGGCCGCGCTTCGCAGAAGACGGCGGGAAAAATGCGAGGGAGACGGATGGCAAGGAGAAAAGTATAAAACAAACGGATAGCCATATATACACGCTTATTCTAGCCGCTGAATACTTTTCTCGAGAGTTTATCTTGCGGCCGCGCGCCGCTGGGAAAAACACGGCTGAAATTTATACTCCGGCTATCGGCACGACAATGAGCAGTCGGATGAAAATCGATATTAAATTTAAAAACCGACCAAGTTGTCAGCCTCGAAACGATCCCGTGTATCTTTTTCCCCGAGTAGCTTGGAATTCAAAGTTTTCTGGCGGGTAGTCGCGTCGCAATAAAAGTCTGAAAGTGGCGTTACAAATAAAAAGTCTCGTCCTCTTTTCATTATCGGCCATCAATTTTCATTTACGAACGTTTTTATCGGCGCAAAAGTTTTCCACTCCGACTTCGAATCCGTCCGCGAGACTCGGAATTTCTCGTGTTTTCAGAAAATCCCCGCTTCTTCCACGCGAACAGCGTGTTCCGCCGATTTAACAGGTTCGAAAAAACGCCCGGATTGCCGCGTTTGAGATACCGAGGCCTCGGCGAAAAACACGTATTTTAGCGCAATTTGTGCCGCCATACGGGGGACTGCTTTTTTCGTGCCCGCTCATCAGTTAATAACCCGTCGCGAGCGCGTTTCTGCTCTGCCGGCAGCTCGTCGAGCCTCTGCAGCTTTCAGATAAAAATCTAATTTTAGAAGTCGCTAATTTTTTGAAATATTCACTGCCTCCTGAGCGAACGCGGCGATAACGAGCTGCCGCGCAACAAGGTTCGCCAGACCCTTATCGTTATACCTCGCACACATTTATTACCTTTGTAAACACGCAAAGCTCCCGCTGGTCAAAAGGCGGCGCGGCGTGGCACCGAGCTCGAGCTTACGGCCCATGATATCCAAGCTTCAGCGTCCGGCTCGCTTTTTTCCGCGCGGCGGCGACGGCAAAGCCACTCCAATTATCATTCCGCGGGCCATTAAGTCGTTTTTCCGTACCGCAGCGTCCATCGACTCGCTCTGAAAAGCAGCCGGCACTTAACGAAGCTAATTCGCGCCCCTTCCCTGTGCGCCGCTTTTTGGCCTGTGACCTGTTGTCCGGAAATTTCCTCGGTTCCTTACCTCCTTCGTAGCAGGGATTTCGAGCCTTTTGAGCACTAGGATGGAACGGACCTATACCTGAAAGCTTTGCCACTAGGCAAAGTTTTGGGTGCAGACGAGTTTCCGATCCTTTTTGCGTAGGGTGAAAGGGTTCCGAGGAGCAGCGACTTTGAGCTGCCAGACACGGCGATGGCCTAAAAATAAACGGCGGGAGGAGACGGGCGCGTTGGTTATGGATGCAGGCGAGCCGGAAAGGGCCGCGATGAGAAGCTGCTGTCGTATTTATCGGGCCTTTTTCCCCCGAGAAAGTTGACGCTCTGCCGCTCGCTCTTCTTTCCTGCAGTCTGGCTCAAGACCGCTAATGACTTTTATACTCGGCCGGAGAATCCAGACGCTTTTGAAGTATTTGAAAAACTTGGAATCGACTTTTTTCCGCGGATTCGACTTACGACACCGTTTACCGCGTGCATGTAGTTTGCGGAGTATAAAATCCCGACTATTTCACTCGTCGCGGAATTAACTCGCCTTCAATGATATTGCCGTTTTTTGCCTCAGCCCTTCAATGCGAACTCGGAGCAGGAAAAAAAGCGTAATATAACGCCAACTTCTCGGGCAGACTTTTTGCCCGTCGCGGAGTAAGAAAAATATTGGATTTCAACGATTGTGGTCTCGCCGTTGCGGAAAAAACCACTAATTTACGTGTCCGCCGCCGAGTCGGAGAAGAAGACGAAGAAGAAGCAGCAATAGTGCTCGGGATTTATCGATGAAAAGCTCGCAGTCGCTCTTGTATTTTTCCCTTCCCGGGCCTTTCAACGGAATACTTATAATTGACGGCTCCTGCGCGAGGATGGATCGCGGCGCAGATTCCCGGCGCGAGTTGCGTGCGCGGGAGCCTCGAGAAATGTCTTCGTCGAACCGCGCCGACCCAACTGATTGATTGGTTTTGCGGGATTACGCGATGCGGACGATAAAATGTGTGATCCGCTTTCGTCAAGTGGTCGAGGAGTTAAACGGACGCTGATGGAGGAGAAGGATAAACGAGCGCTACCGCGAAATACGGGAGCGCGCAACAAAGACCGCGCGGGAAAGTCGAGAGAGATTGAGAGCGAAGAATGAAAATTGTATCATACGGCCTAAGTGAGGCAGCGCCGCTGCAAGAAAGGGCTGTAAAGATGCGGTAGGTAAACAGGGCCGAGGTTTCGAGAACTGGAAAATCAAGAAACTTGTAAAAAGATAGTAGGGGGATGTTATTTTCACGGAAGCCGTTTCGAGAAATCTTTTATCTGCCGTGCAAAAACTGGTAGTCGGGTGCGCCATCTCAATTCGGGGGACAGCGCGCTCTAAGCGATCCACGTGTCCCGAAGCTCTTTGCGATAATGCCGAGCTATTGTCGTGAGCAGCGAGCGTGGACAATTTCTCGCTAGGAGAGTTAACGTGACACGCTAACAACGTCATTCATTACGCATCCGACTCGTTCTTGGAAGCATTTTTTCTGCAATGCTGCACTTTCCTAATGCTAATTTAATGGCCAATTATTTTCGTCGCCTAGGCCATTTTTCACAACCGGCCTCGCAACGCGCTCGCGCAGATAACGGATGATTTAGTTCTGTATCGAGCGTACGGGCGTTTTTGAAGCCTTTCGCAAACACGGGGGCCCGAGTTTGCCTTTTGGAACTATCCCCCCGCGGCCGGGAGGAAACTTGGGCAATAGAAAGTTGGAAACTCGGAATGCAGGAAAATGGAACCATCAGAATAACGGCCTAAGTCGACTTAAATTAGTCCCGCGACTTCTGCGAAAGTTTCTAAACAGAGTCGTTCGGGCTCGTTCCAGCAAAACAGAGAGTGAGAGAGAGAGAGAGAGAGAGAGAGAGAGAGAAAGCATCGAGAAAAAGATGTAAATTCGAATGGCAAGGCGTCGCTCATTAAAACTAACAGCGACACGTCAATGTCCAATTCGCGTTCCTTGACCTCGCTCAGAAGCCCATCGCGCGCACGCAGCCTCTTCGACAAAAAGATAACAACAGCGAGCGAACGATGCGGGCTGAGCGAGGCAGATAAGCTCGAAATGGCCCATAATGCATCATAAGCAAGGCTCTCCCGGGCAACAACTCCGCGCACATCATCTCTCTCTCTCTCTCTCTCTCTCTCTCTCTCTCTTTCTCTCATACACGCGAGCTGCTGCTTGTGAACTCTGGCCTTGCGCTCGAAGGGCAAGGCCATTCCCGCAGCATCGAGAGATAGAGAGAACGAGAGAGAGAGAGAGGAGCAGTTGGCACTCTCTTCTCTCTATCTTTCTCTTTTTCTGAATCCGACCTACTGGCGCGATGAAAAGGGGGAGAGAGAAAGAGAGGCAGCTATATACGATACAGCGCGCGCAGAGCAGGTCTGGTTCGTTACGACTCGCGCAGAAAAAGCTGCACCGACCAGTTCTTGTCGATTTGTGGGCAAACACTGAAACACTCCTAAGGTCGTGCGAACCTCTCCTGCTGCGCGATGTAGCCACTTTGGAAAATGTGTATTCTCTCTTCTTCCTCCTATCCGCTGCGGCTACACAGCAAACAGCCTCTGCTCGGCCGTGTCTCGCTCTTTTTGCCGCCGCCGCCGCCGCCGCCGTCGATTAACCTTTCGCTTCCTCGTTACAGGAAGCTATACAGCGGGCGGGATGAAGATGTCGGCGGATTTCGCCGCGTGTATCTCGAGCTCGGGCTCTTTATGCGAGGAGATGCGGCCGCGTCGATAGCGGACGCCCTTCGCGCCTTAATTAAACGCGCTGTTAAGTGGATGAAGCGGATTAAATGCTAATTCCCTGCAGCGGGTAAACTGCTCACTTACATTTCATAAATTGAACTTTTACAAATTGCCCTTATCTGCGCCAAACTGGCGACAGTCGCTTTGATTCTCGTACTTTGATATTCGCTCGCTAGGCGCTGCAATCTCGCTCGATTGTAGAATCGCTCCAGCGGCGGCGTAATTAATATCTCGCCAGCTTTTTTAACGAACCCCGCGCGCGCGCGGACACGCCGACGCATATATCTCGGCAATCTATCTGTCCGCAATCGATGCAATAAATAATATATACCGTATAGAGCTCTCTCTCTCTCTCTCTCTCTCTCTCCTCTTCTTCTCCAGCGCGCGATCTTATCTCTCATTATATCCGTCGGACTTGATTAATTCCAGCTGCTCGCGGCTAATTCTTACCTCTCGGCTACGCCGTACACGACGTTAGATAACGGCGGATACGCGGCGCCACGTGCTTTGATATCGCGCCTACGGACGTTTAATACGTCT
The DNA here is from genome assembly GCF_009193385.2 of Nasonia vitripennis. NCBI lineage: Eukaryota > Metazoa > Arthropoda > Insecta > Hymenoptera > Pteromalidae > Nasonia > Nasonia vitripennis. The sequence continues at coordinate 647,397 of NC_045760.1, forward strand.
AAAGGGCAGCGCGCGAGCGGCCTACGCGAATTAAAGTCAAATTAGCGCCGTGCATTTGGCGACGACGACGACACCGAGGACTGCGAGTGGGAGAGATCTGCACAATCCAATTAAAGCCTCTGTGTGATTGGGCAGCTAGCTGCCGTGTATGCACTACGCAGCTACTCGCATTATATCCAATTGAGCGATTATGTAACCGGCGTTGCATGAATAATTACACGGTTTCAATGCCCGATAATGGGATGTTTAATTGGTAAACCGAACGCTTGCATCGGATTCAGCTTGCGGGCGGGGGACGTCGCAGTAGTAGTATTAGTAGTAGGATCCAATCGGCTCGGGGCTGCAGAGTGAAATTTCAAGGCGTATAATTAATTCGCGAAAGGCGTAATCCCATTGTTAATGCAGTGTCACAGCCGATCGTAATGCCCATTTGTAATACAGATTAGGCCGCGCGCGACTCTTTGCATATTGACAGCGCTCGATCTAATCTCGCAGCTCTACAATATAATTTTTGCATCTGGAGCGTTTTATCCGCGGCGGCAAGTACCCGCACGCGCTAATTATACGCATTCGTATGTTCGTTATACGCTTTGAATTAAAAAGTCTGGATCTCCTCTCGAGAATCGTTGAGCTATCGCTTTCGGTCTTCATTACGCTCGCGATTAACTGAGATAATTATTCAATCCCACTGACTTTAATCGAGGCTTCGTTTAATAACACATTGACTCGGATAGTTCTCGCTCAGCCCGTAATGAAGTGCGTCGGATCTCTATCGCAGTGGGCTGGATCCTCTTCTATTTCCGCGCATCGAAACTTAAAAAATCGTTTTTCCGCGCGAGAGCGAGTCTCTTTTTTCAGGTGGGTTATTAATTGGCGGCCAGGCTACCGATACACCGCGACCAATAAATCGTAATGTTGCAAAACGCCGAGTCATAAATCATACAGCGCGCTCGAGTTGGAGGGAGAAAAACACAACTCGAGCCTCGCAGTGTAATGATCGGGATATGGCTCTTCCTATGGCTTGTCACTGTCACGTCACGGCGTAACGGACAATGCGCCCGGCAAATCAATGACAATCGTCAGAAGTATCCGCATTGTTTTTTTCTTCCTTCTCTTACACCGTTTACACGTCTCGGCGAGCCGTGTGCGGCTTTAAGATAATCGAACGCTGTGTACAGCCGTCAATTTCGTCGAGGTAAATCATAATTTGCGCGATCGATCCGAGCGCCCGCATAAGAAAATAACATAAACAAGGGCTAGGAAAGAATTTCGATGCTCTCCGATGGCGATTATCTGAATAGAGCTGTAATGTGACGTAATTTCCCGGCCGTCGCAAATGAATACTGCTAATAAAGGAAAACGCGAGTCCTTTATTCGCCGCGATTTGTTAATCAGTCGGATTGTAAAACGGCCAGTCAATCATGCGGCTCGGCCATTCTTTTTATGATTTGTATGGCCGTTAGCGACAGCGTTTCCACGAGTCTCGACGCTTCGAATTGAATCCACCGCGACGATAGCGGTGGCCGAAATGATCTCGACGCTGCGCAAGATTGATGCGCGTAGGCAGGTCGAGAGATTGAAAGGGGTTTTCCCTGGAGTGACCCTCGAGTAAGTATATACGGCTATAGATAAAAATTCTGCCGGGCCGGCGAAATTTATCACGGGTAAGAAGAGAGCGAGAGGAGGAAAAAATTCCTCCCTCCCGCAGGCGCGTGCATTATTTAGCGGCCGATGGCAACGGTCAACCAAAATGTATCCTGCTTACTCCGCGCACCGGTCAACGAAGATAAATCGTCAGGCGGCGAGCCGGCACACATGCGCGCATAACGGGGCAGAAGACGCGCGATTGTTACAAATGGTTGACAATGTTTCCGATGTCTTATCGATCCTCTTACCGTGAAGCAATTCGTCATGCTCCCACTATGATATTGACCGGACGAGCGACCTTCTCTCTCTCTCTCTCTCTCTCTCTCTCTCTCTCTCTCTCTCTCTCTCTCTCTCTCTCTCTCTCTCTCTCTCTCTCTCTCTCTCTCTCTCACTCGCTCATTCCCCACGGAATACGCCAACTCGCACTCGTCCGAAAGAGCCGAGCGAGTCGACAATGAGAGGAAAACGAAGAAAACGAGCGACCTGACGTAGGCAGAAATTGCAGGAAGCGGAGGTCATACTCTCTAGCGAGCAGTGTGCTGGCTTCCTTTTTTCCTGCGTTGCTCGCGCATGCATGTATGGCCGCGCGGAGTCTTCCCCCCGCTGCCCCCTTCGTTTTTTCACTCTCGACTCCTTTACGACGTCGTTTTTCACGCGAGACTGGGAATGATCGAGTGCGCGCCGAGAGAAACGAGCGCTGCTTCGCGATCAAACAGATCGCGCGCCATAATGGATCATGATAAACGCTCTTGTGCGATATGGATTTGCGCAATTTTCCCCGTATTCCATATAGCCGGAGCTTAATGCACCGCTTGCCGGATGCGCGGACTGCGCGGAGCCGCCGCCGGACAGTGATGGAAACGTTTTAATTGTTATTGAGAGCGGCTCGTTCGGCCGCTTAATGGAGCGCTCGAAAGAGAGATGATAATATTTCAACGTTCGACGCGCGGCCGTGATAAATTAACGCGGAGGCGGCCGATGCCTGTTGCGGAACCTATACGCGCGCGCACACACGATCCTCTCGCGGCGGCGTTAAGCAAGTCCCGCGCGATTATCGGCTGGGATGCCGAAATTGAATCGAACGTATCGTTTGCAATTCATCGCTCTCCTTGCAACGCGACGATGACGCGCGCGGCTTTTTTCCCCGGCGGGAGAGATTCCAAAGGCATGACTAGGACTCGCGCGCTCGAGCCGCGATAAGGAAAAAGCGATGTGTTTAAACAGGTTGAGCTATACGGCGCGCACATGTATAATATTGCGACGAAAATAAAATGCCGCCGCCGCCGGGATGTGAACGAACTTATTAAGGAGAGAGAATAAGAGCAACATTGAAACCCGTTGTCGAATGATGTCGGGTTCAGGGCAACGAGACTCGTTGCGCAGCGGAACGAGACGGTGTCAATGGACCCGTAGCGGCCAGTTTCCAATACTATTCGACAATTTTCGCGCATTGTTTCCGGAGCTGGCGAGGTTAAAGAGTGTCTCGGGTCCTCGTGAATTACCTGAATGGGCTGCTCTTATTACAATTTCTCTCCTTAATTCCCCGCGCTAAATGGGACTAGATTTGAATAGCACGCTTAAAGCCCCGAGAATAACAAAAGAAAGGGAAGCATGATAAATGAGCATGATAAAAGTCCCACGGGAGCCGAAAGTTATGACAATTTAAGTGTCAGCTTTTTCCACGCCGAGGCGGAGAGCGACGGAGAACAACTTTTAATAAGGCGCGACATTCTGGCCAGCTCGCGTTAGCATATTCATTATCATTAAAATTCGTGCAGCCCGGCGAAGGCGATGTGACACATCTCCCGCTCTCTCTCTCTCTCTCTCTCTTTCTCTCTCGAAACTAATCTCCTCCTCGCCGCTCTGTTTATTTCCCCGTTCGTCGCGTTGTACATATGGCCCGCTTTTCGTTTATACGATCCTCCGTTTATGATATAGCTGTACGCGCAAGCGGTTTACAGGTAGCGTCGTAAAAGAGCCGGAGATCGGAGTGACTGATGTCTCCGGGCCGCTGCGGAGAGAGGAGAGGCGTCCAGAAAAGCAGTAGATAAGAGGCCGCGCGAAGCAGCTCTTAAAAGGTCTAATGGCGCTTAAGTCATCCTCCCATAAGTACCGTCTCGCGGGGGCATCTCTAGATTTAAGGCCGACCTCTTACACTCGCCTCGTCTTTCTTTTCCCGCGCAGCGATCGCCCACTCGTAAACGCTCTCGAGCGCTCTTCTTTCGTTCCGCCTCGTGCCCCTGCGTACAGCGCCCGGCTTTAATTACTTTGATTAGAATTTTTTGCCCCTCCCCCCTTCTTGCCCGCCGTCTCGAAACTCGCGAGGTTGGGTATTGGCAGTTTTCCGTCGGTCAATTTTTACGGCGCGACTTCAACAGTTAGGTCGTAAAGCGTCGCTTTCGGTTACGGCCGATAAAAAAGCTCTTCACTTTTCTTTGATATTTTTCAGAGCGCAGCGCCGCGGCAAATGGCTTTTTCAAGCAATAAACGCGGTCGACGTCGAGAATCAATCCTGCGCTGGAGCTGCTCGGAAAAATTCAGACGGATCATCCAGTTCGAGGGCAGTCCGCATCGGAGCGGTGCACTTAAGGTTCTGCTCGGGTTACGAGTGGCCGAGGTAAATTACGCAAACTATTACTGCGCGCTCTCGCGTTGTAATTACGTCGAAATGAGAAAAGCGTAATATTAGTTTTTACCCGCCCGCTCGCGGCACAATTTCAACCTGATAATATCCGAGCGTATAATTTTCGGCGCAGCTCGAATGACATCGCGTTACAATGCCACGGCTCGCTATCCGCGTAGTCTAGCCGCTAGCAGCGCGGAGTAAAGCCTCGGCGCACGTGCGGCAGCGGCGATTTTCAAACCGCTGAACATTCTAGAGATCGATGAATCTCGTCTCGTCATAAATTAAAACGTACGCGTCGATCGCTCCATCGGCGGACGCGCGCGCGTACATCAAACACACTCGTATCGATATCCTCGACGAAAGAGGCATTAATAAGCGTCAAAGTTTTGCGAAATCCCCGTGCTTGGGGCTCCGCCGAGAGAGCCGGGTATACAAATAAGCCTAATCCGCGGGCGTTTTTAGCATGCGTGTGCGCGAGAGAGAACGCGGCGCGAAACGCATGATTGATGGCTCCTCGTAATTAATCCGCACGCGCGAGCGAGAAGGATTGTCGGCCGGGCCTCGGTACAAGGTGATATCCCAGGAATATATATCCTGGCGATGAACTGCTAATGATCGCGCTCCCGCGATTAATCACGTCTCGACAATCGTGCGCTAGCGAGCGAGAGAGAGAGAGAGAGAGAGAGAGGGAGCTCCGCAGCTATGAATGACGAGCTGCTCCCGCCTCCGGGAGAATTTCGCACTTGGGCTAAATACTGACACGCAAGACTCGTCGTCGCCGCCGCGCACCCGAGTCGATTAGAATATCGATCTATCAGCGCTGATAGGACTGTGCAGCCGCAAGAGAAACCCGTTTTCCGCTGCGAACGCGATTCTCCGGCTGCGCGACGACGTTTCTGCGTACGCTGCCGCGTGTATAAGCCTTAACGGGCTTGTTTGAGCCAGACTACTGTGATAAGTCTGTTAGCCAGGCGCGCACGCGAGCTCGTCTTATTTGAGTGTCCGATGATTTGTCGTCGAATTCCTAAGTGTAATAGATGGCCGCTATTTATCACACTGCGTGTACTCGGACTTGTTAACAAGTGCGTTTTCGATTCATTCCGCCTGTATACCAGCTATACGTTTAATTTTCGCACACCGATTGAGCTCGACCCCTCGAGGCCGTGTGGGAGTTTTCGGGAAAGCCTCTAACCGGCCAATTTGCAACGTATTCGGTTACAACGCGTGTGTATCTTACACAGCCTATCTTACATTAGCGAGCTCAGCTCGTGGTCTCCCACTCCCGGGGATCAGTAGGCCAATATTTGAGGCTCGACTCTCCGGCAGCGCACGGAGTGTGAGAACGGCATTTAAAAGCGGCAAACAGTGCATGGCACTGTGTCCACGTGCTCGCGACGACGAGCTATAAGCCCCGTGTACGACAAGCGCGGCGTGTGCGGCGTGCATCGGCCGAAACGCATTAACGTGCTGCTGCTCTGTCTCCGGGCATAAATTTACTGCGAGCGCGATACAGGCCGGCCTTTGCTTCTATTTTAATGTCCGATCCAACGTGGAAGCTCGAAATTGAAAGTTTACCAGCCGCGACGATTAGCTACCGGCTCTCCGATACGTACACCGCGCTGTAGCGTTCGATAACATGCAAATTGCCGATCGGAATACACACGTATGCACTCGGCGCTTGCGGAATCGAATTAATAGACGAAAATATAGCCGCGTCTCTCGAATTAACGAGGGGAGCGAGCTTCCAAGAAGCCGGCGATTTTCAGCCCGGTTCTCGCGTGTGTATACGCAGTGGGAGATCGAATCGCGCAACGTGTAGCATCCGCAGAGGCATTCCAATTAATCGAGTAATCCGTCTTTCTAAATCTCATCGGCAGCTTGTTAAGGCTGCGCCTAGACAGGCCAGCAACGCTGCGGTGCAGTACATCTCTCGCGTGAGCGCACGTGAACGCCGCTGCATCATCATCATCATCATCATCATCATGGTGATCAGCGCGGCTATATGCGCGCACCGATTGAAGTTTCGAATTTTAGAACACAGTGGCTCGCCTTCATTCTAATTATCTATGCGGGTCACCGATAGGCAGCTCTGCGTTTAATCACAGATTACGCGGCACTCCCACGACTCGAATAAGCCTCGTATTTTTATCGACGTTGCCGAGCTGCGTCTCGGTGTAGATTCTCCGGTTGAAATTTTAAACGCGCGATCCGCTCAACCGAAAGTCCGAAAACTACGTAAATTATTCATCGCAACAGGGCATTGTCGAGCGATAGAACGAGGCTCTTTCTCTTTATTATTCCTCTCGATCTAATCTATTTTCACTCGGAGCTTCCGTCTCTCTCGCGCAGCCCAACAAACACACTCAGACTCAAGATAATCCAAGAGAGCAGAAATAGGCCGTCATTCCGGCCGATTTTCGTCTGGCCGATCCGGAATAACTTGACTGCTCGCTCTTTCCTCTCTCGAGTCCATTCCCCCGCGTCCCGATATGTAGTCCGCGTGCATATTATCTGCCTCGCAGAGGCTATAACGTACGTTTCACAACACACGGTTAACTCGGTAAAACACCTCCGCAGCAGCGGCAGAGAGCGGGCCATTATTCATCCTTCGGCATGTACATGAATAAACATCGGCCGGGCGCGCGCGCGCGCGCGAGCGAGCGGCAATCTCCGAATGATCTTCCTGCCTCGCTCGTTTTCTCGACAAAAAGTGCATTTTAAGGTTTCCGTTGGGTCCGCTCGCGAGCTTCTTAAATTTCAGATAGCGAGCGCTCTTTAAGCTCAACCAACAGTGATGACAGACGGCTTTTACCGCGCGTTGCGTGCTTTTAGTCGAGGAAGGAGCAAGAGGCGCGAAGGGGGGCATTAAACGAAAATTAAAAAGTGCCCGAGAGCCCTGTGCGTATGAATTATTCACTTATGGAAAGACACGCTCTCCCGATAGGACGAGATTTCCTCCGATACGCATAGATACTTCGTTAATGCGATACTTCTGCTTTTCGTTTGCTTTCGTTTTTATCAATCTCGGTCTCTGCGCGGCACGACTACAATTATTCAGATAAAGTTGCTCTTCAGCCGAGCCAAATCTTCCCGACAAGGTTATTAAGACTTTTGAGGGAATTAGCCGCGCACAAATACAATGGAAGCACGCGAACAAAGAAGCTCCCGGCACCAAGACTTTACTGAATTCGAATTTGCACTTCATTTTCCCGCGGAGGATCTCCGCCGGGCTTGTATCAGTGCTCATCTCGTGATAATTTCTCGTAACCTCGATGGGAAGCGCGAGCGACATTGAATTAGGAGCGTTGCACAAGAATCATGAATACGAATGACGTCGTTTCGAGTAGCTCTCTTCCAATTTACTCCTCCTCCGCCGCCGCGATCGATTCGTCTTGAAGAACGCGGAGCCACGTAGTTGAACACATTCGATTAATCTGGCTCGTATAATGCTCGAGCGACGACAGCGGCGAAACTTGCCTCTCCCCTGATGTATAGCACAGGGCAGCAGCAGACTGCTCGCGGGCGAATGGCTTTATGCAAACTGTATCGGGCAGTTTGGGTGTTTCCGAAATCCCGGGAGTGCTCGATCCAATTACCGAGGCCCGTCGCCCAATGCTGCATCGCGCGCCTTTTCTTAAACAGATTATCAGGGCCAACGCGAGCCGCAGACTCTGGTACGTTACACGCCTCGCACCTGACAAATCATCTTCTTCATTACGTTTACGGTAATTGAAGTTCCGCGTCGCCGCACTTTTAATTGCACCTCCGAGGAGGTCAAGCTCGCCTACTTCTTTTTATTTCGACGATTCCTTATTACTGCCGCGCCACAAAGTGCGCGAGCATCTCGCGCGTAAATATTTTTTGAGAACGCTCTCCGCCGCAAACGACCGTGAGGTGAGTAATGAAAAGCCAGCCGGGCAGAGGTGCAGCCATCCGCGAAGTTGCAAAAAAATCTGGCGTACATTTCGTCTTCTCTCCGCGCTTCCCTCCGTCTTCCGCGCTATTTGCAATCTCCGTAAAACTCCTTTCGCTCAGTAAGCGCCTCGTATAACTCTCGCGAGAGTTTTGCAGAAATCCCATTCGAATCATGTATCCGGAAAATCAACGCAATCTCGCAGCGAGCGCGCGCAGAGCAAACACAGCCGAAGGACCTCGCAATTAGTCAAAAAACTCGGGTCAAGCCAAGGTCGCCTCCTCCGCGCATATGTATGTATAACGGGCCGAGCCCGCTCCCGTTCCGGCCTTGGCCTTATCCTCACGCGCTCTCGTTTTAGTCTCGCTGCAAAGCCCGTTATTAATTACATCTATCCGGGCGTTATGCCGGAGCCCTAAGCCCGGACCTCGAGCGCCAGTCACGTCAGATTTTCGGAGCGAGAGCGACTCGTTAATTAATTTCCGCCCAGGCGAAAACGCCCTCGAGGATGTGCGGGCCCAGGCGACGAGGCAATTTTACGGCGACGAGTTGCAGAGAGTGAATTCTTACGAGGCCGTTTCGCGACGTTATGTTTATGACTATTGCGCGCGAAACGTACCCGGCAGCTTTTATTATTGCGTATTTTCGGTCGGATTGTAGCTTCCTATTCTCGCTGGGGGCGATATGAGCTCCGGAGAAGTTATTTTCCGTTAATGGAATATTTGATGTTTTAAATACAAAGTTACGTTTGCGAGGGCATAATTAAGCCGTCGTAAACACCAGAGCCGGCGTTTAATTAAAATAATGAGTAAACTATGCGCGCCCGCGCGCGGATGGGATATGGAATAATTAAATGAGAACCAGCAGCGTTGAGTCAACGATGTTCAATTCCAACTAAAACAAACTTTCGTACCGCGCGTAACATTCTAGAAAAATGCGCGGGAATGCAAAATCGCGGAATATTACGCGCAGCTCGGGGCGACGCTCGTCAAGGGGCAGCAGGCTGCTCGTCGAGAGGCCCGCGCGAACCCTTTTACATGTCCCCGTATAAAGTCCCTCTTTCTCTCACACTGCACGCGGAGCAGCAGCGCCTCGCACGACACACTGGGGGGAAATCAAGCGATGCATGCCACCCCACTTTTTTTTCATTTGCCCGCGCTCGCGCGCGCGTGTACCTACCGAGAGAGGAAGGCGAGCTAGTGACTCTCCCCCCGAGGCCCTTGTAGCTCAAATCACGCAATCGAGAAAAGCCCCTTTATACTTGTGCGCGCGCTGCTCGATCGGCTCGGTGTACCCGTGGCTATACCTACCTATGTCACATGCACGCACACACATACGAGCGGAGCGCTCGAAGTAAGCAATTTTAATGGTCCATTTGTACCGCGGAGTAATCCGTTCTACTACTCTTTTCGCTTTGAAAAAGGGAGAGCAGGAGCGAGCGAGAGAGAGAGAGAAAAGGATCGACCGTGCGTGCCCCTTTACGCGAGAAAAATTCGCTTCCACGGATCGCGGCGCATGAATTGAAAAGCCTCGATCTTTTTTTTTTTTCTCGTTTTTTTCTTCCGCACTTTCCCGCGAAGGTAACGAGGAAAATGCACTCGCTCGAAAAGGAGACCGCGCGCGAGTTTACGTGAGAAAATATTTTTTCCTGCACTCGGGCGACGATAAATACGGCGCGAAATAATGACGGTTTTCAAACGCAGAGACAAGGGTTTAACGCTGTGTGTAAGTTATTCTTTGCCACGTATAGCAGTCTCTCCTTTTCCAGATTTTTTCCTCCTCTCGTCACGGGGAAAACGGGGATACACAAACACAAAGTGCCTTCTTGGCTTCCGCGTGCGAGGTCGCCGACCTTTACCCCTTTAATGTCGAAAACAAAAGTGCGCGCAGCGTCTTTTATCGGCACGACAAAGGCGACACGCTGCACCAGGTACAGATGCACAAACCTGCGATCTGCGTTGACGGACAAAAAACTTGTAGCGCATCCGATCTCCCGAAAAAAAATGAACTCGAGCCCTGAGACAAAAACACTCGACGTCGTGAAAAGCCTCTAATCCCGGGGCTTTATCAATTAAATCTGTCACACGTAATAAAACCCGGCAAAAAATCTCGCTGCGAGGAAATCCAGGGAAAAAAAACATCCGCGTTTGTTATTCACCCCGCGCATAAAATTTGAATCAAATTTCGTTTTTGTCAGCCGCGCTATCTCTCTCGTGACATCCGAATTCCGAAAGTCCCACCTCATTTTCACACGCGTGGAACCACATCACGCACGCACATAGGTGCCTCATGAATTTATGGCTGCGACGCCGCTGCTCCCCGTCAGCGTGGAAATCTCGAGCAAGGTGGCTCGCAGGGGAGCCTGGAGAGCGATGATACCATAAATACGAAGAACGGAGGAAAAAACGAGAGAGCGAGGCTCCCGACCGCAGTCCCCCTTCCACGACTGATTAGTATCCCATGCTCCCCTCGACTCCCCGAGACCTCCCCCTCGTCGGTGACAATAATTATCGCGAGGACGATCGAGCCGCGCGGAGGAAAAAATGGTAAAATAAAAACAAGCACTTAACTTTTCCCGCTGCAGAGTCTCGATGCTGTTGCTGCGCGCAGCAGCAGGTCCAACGGGGAAGCAGCGGAGCCGAGTTGAATGGGAAACAGGACTGACAGTAGCTTTTGGCTTTCAAGAGGATTAGTTAATGGGGCGGAAGAAAAGTCTGCAGTGGCATCTCTCGCGCGCCGCGCGTTCTGCCGGGTAACGAAGGGAAAACGACACTTTGGTTGGAATTATTATCGGGAATCAATACGAGAGATGCTCGCGACGCGACAATGGCGAGTGAGAGAAAGAGAGAGAGAGAGAGAGAGAGAGAGAGAGAGAGAGAGAGAGAGAGAGAGAGAGTAAAGTTCCGGGGATTCATTCATTGTCGAGGTATGAGCCGGGCAGGCAGGAAGTTTTCTTGTTTATGGTCAGGACAGAGCGACCATAATGACTCGCTGACTTGACTCTCGGACTCGCTCTCCGTCTCTCATACCTATACGCGAAGTCGCACAATGCCATTTGATTTAGAGGACGATCTCCCGATGAATTTACGACTTGTACTGTTATAAAAAAATCGTTTACTTTATCGCCTCGACGTTTTTATGGGATATTTTTGAGCATGTCTTTATGCTGCCTCTTCGATTCAATCATTATATTATACGCAAGCGCAGCGCACATAAATTCACGTTATTTACTTTTGATTTGATTTTATTGCCAGCGACTTGATCAGTGCTATTCCACCTATGATGGGACACCTATCAACAGCTATACGCAATTAGACTCTCGGCATGCAAGAAAAAGAGAGCGTATTATTTGTGCCTCCGATGCTAATATCGAGGTATCGTTTAATTCGCTGCTTATAGGCTGTTGTTTGCCTTGCCAGACTACCAATTTGGATTCCGCATTATCTCCGGAATGGCGATGAAAAATTACGGTGTTTGTGACGAACAGGAGGAGAGCATCCCAGCAAAATTATTCGCATGGGATGAGCCCTTCGGTTTGTTTCGCATTAATAGCCCTGCGGAAGCCCGGGATAAAAATCTACACGCGAATCGTTTTTCCTGATATTAATATAGATACCACGCGCCTGACACAGGGTAACCACTTAATTTCTCAAAAGAACCTCTTGTATGCAAATATCCCAGTGTTCTTCCGATGTAGCGAGCCGATCATAACACCGAAGATAATCTACGAAACTCGCGGCTCATGGAGCACAATTATTTCTTTCCCGCTTCCATTCCAGTATTTTCGTGAAATTCTACCGAGTACCGAGCAACCTGTAATTTGAACTACGGATCGCTGAGCGATATGATTTTTTGCAAGCTACGATCTCGATGACAGGTACGGGTTTTCACAGTTTAAAAAATATAAGACACAACAAAAATTACTCAGACTTTATCGATGTTACATTATTTGATAACGCTATCGCGCTAAGATAAGCCCCGGATCAGATAAATTTATATAAAGTGTTCGAATTTTTTTCCTCACTTCAATGCCCATCATTTACTATCGACACATATCATATATGAAATATTAGAAAATTGCGAGTAGTTAGTGCATCAATCTCAGTTTATGGCTATAAAGTATTTGAATCAAAATGGAAGACACGCTGCAGAAGTATCTGGTATACCAGAGTCCGAATCATTTTTCATCTTTGGAAAGATTGTGGGTCGAGGGAAAGCTGTGCGATATAACGATAAACGTAAGTAGTAATGAATAATAGAAATATTCGAATTTTGCTGAAACACATTGTTTTATTGTAGGCGAATGGCAAAGAGATTCGAGCACACAGGTTTATTTTAGCAGCTACCATCCCATACTTTGAAACAGTATTGTTAAGCAACTTTGCAGAAAGTGATCGAGAAATGATATCAGTACAAGGTATTTCGCAAACGTACGTCTTACGTATTGTTCTAACAACATAGAACTTGTGCAGAAAATCAAACAACTTAAAAGATTTTTTTTGTAGAAATGTTGAGCTATTTATCAAATACGCCTACACTGGTCAAATTACTCTTACAGAAGAAAACGCTCAATGTGTGATGATAGACTCAGACTATCTCGGTCTATCCGAGGTGAAAAATAAGTGTGCGAAATTTCTTGAATATTGTCTCGATTTACAAAACGTTTTTGAGATCTACAACCTCGCAGAGTTACTAGACTGTACCGAACTGCAAGAAAAAGCTACAAAGTTTATTGTTCAACACTTTCACGAAGTTTCAAAAACTGAGCAGTATTCGAACGTAACCTCGACTTTTTTAATTAACATTTTGTCTAATGAAGATATGTATTTCTACTCCCAAGAAAAAGTATTTGAAGCGGTATTGAGGTGGATAAAATACGATGTCGATAACAGGAAAATTAATCTGCAAGATTTAATCGCTCTAATACGGTTTTCATCTCTAAGCGATGAATATGTAGTTCATAATGTGATGGAAGACGAGTTAATATCTGATTCAGTCCAGTGCAGGTAATTTCTAGTATGTAAATCAACTCAATGTAATTAAGGAAATACTTACAAAAATGCAATCATGTTGAATATAGAAATTTCATCAATAATATGAGGAATACTCAAAAATGTTGCAAGCAAGGCAATTCACCGATAAATATGAGAAACAGTAATCGAGAGTTTGGTGCTCCGGAAGGACACGTCGTCATATTTTGTACATGGAATGCATCAAGCATTGAAATGTATAACCCTTATACAGGTAATATCGCAAAATTGGATATTTATGTTTTGACAAAGTTTTGAAAGACTAATGGATTTTATCGAACAGACAATTGGGACACTTCAAATACAAATGAAATTCCTGGAAAAGCTTTCATCTGCACTGCACACAAAAACAGATTGTACATCGTAGCGGGGTATGTGAAAACTATTGTAGCATCACCAGCGTGGGTGTACAAGCCGCAGCGGAGAATTTGGAATTCTATAGCTCCCATGAACATAAGCAGATGGTATTGTATTTGCTATTAAAAAATATTTGCATGAACTTCAAGCGGCCAATCAGGTGCTTAATATTTACAGTGATGCCGGGCTAGCTGCCCTAAATGGTTACTTGTACGTTTGTGGCGGTCGAGATAAAAAACCGCTAAATATCGTTGAGAGATATTGCCCTGAAACGAACAAATGGAAGATAGTAAGCTCGATGCATAATTGTCGATATAGCCTTTCAGTTGTTGCTTTCGAAGGGTTCATTTATGCATTGGGTGGTCACGATGGAAACGTTGTTCTGGATACTGTCAGTAAAACGAAATTTCAAATTAAATTAGATTAAAAGCTGATTGCTCTCGTTTGTTTTAGGTGGAAAGGTACGATCCGGCAAAAGATCAATGGACCATTTTGGATTCCAGGATGAATGAAGAGCGCTCTAATTTTGGTGCAGCTGTACTGAATGGAAAGTTGTTTGTTTGCGGAGGCAGCAGGATTGCATTACCATTCAGCCCACTCAATTCGGTTGAAGTTTACGATTCAACAATAAACAGGTATTCGATCGCTTTGCAATTAGACTGATCCTCGTTTAAATCCTCATTGACATTTGAATTTTAATTCGTTTCAATAGATGGGAATATAAAACCAACATGGATACCGCAAGGTTTAGCCCACTTGTGGTAGTGAACGTGGGAAAGCTTTGGGCGATCGGAGGAAATAGTTACGCTCGTTCGCGTACAACCATAGAAATGTACGATCCCGAAACTAACTCCTGGTCTTACGCCCCACCACTGCGCAAAAAATACAGGCAAATCACTGGCGCTATGATTCCTTTCTAGCGATTGTCTTCGTTATTTGTTGCAACATAGAGAATCGAAAGACTGAAATATACAATTCTCTTCGAGGATACGAGGTTTCCAATTAATTTCTCATCGCAAAAGATATAATACATTGGCAAACAAACAACAAACATTACGATGGCCGGAGGAAAAGAAACGCCGGGGCTCGATTCAATAATTCACGAATTACCGCGGCGCGTCGTCAGCGGAAACTTTCGAATTATCCTCGGAACTCCCCGAGTCCTCCAATAAATCTCCCCTCGCTTCTCCGGTTGTCACCTCGAGAAAAACATAATTCTTACACAATCAACGGTTTCTCAAAACTTTTCCCCGCTCTCTTAATCTCCATAATAACGAATCTCGAGAAGATGCGGGGACACTCGTCGACACGCGTGCCTCTCCCCGAGAAGAAAAGCTCTCTTGCTCGCTCGCTGCACCTTTCAATGCGGCACCCATTATAACAGACACATCGAGTGTATTTTCGAGAGCGAGCGGCGGCGAGAAAAAGCGAGGAAGAAAAAAAACGCGCGCACGCGTTTGACCTCTGGTGGTCCACCGGGGCGAGAAAAAAGTCTCTGCAACGGCCGCCGGTGCACAATGCTGCGCAGGTACGCTGCCGTATATAAGGTAGGTATAGCATCGGAGACACGCGCGAGCGGAGAGTCTCGCGCTAATACGGCGACGCGACGACGTACACACGCAGATGCAGAGGCGAGTGTCTCTCTTTCTTCTGGAGGTACTGGTCTTGCGGTCCATTATGCTGTTGTGCGCTGACGGGGGACGGGTATAACTGTGATACAATGTACCCCAGGAAATCGGCCGCGCGTGTCCCTGTATTTTCCACGGGCGAGGACGCAACGCAAGGCAAGAGAAAGAGAGAACTTTTCTTCTACGCCGCCGCTGCTGCTGTTGCTTCTTCAACGTGTTTCCCCTCCTGTGCAGTGCGCTGGCGTCGACGCGCGATAGAGCGGCGGCTCCTGCCGTGATATACGATCGAGCGCGTCTTTTCTTCCTGTCCATAAATATTGTGCGGCTATGGAAAGAGCGAGAGAAATCATTCCGTGCGGATGAGCTTGGAGGATCGGAGCTGATGCTCTCAAGAGCGAAGCTTCCTTCGAGTCCGATGCTCGCGGGACCTAATAATAGCTGAGAGCGCGATAAGGATCGGGTTCGTTCCACAAAAAATTGGTCCATCTGCTATTCGAACTTCGCGATCACAGTGATCCTCGAAAGCGGAATTCAAGAATGTCGAGAGGCATACCAATTTAAATACATTGCTGATAATTAATGCCCGCAGCGTGCCAGAAGTGCGGAATTGTTTAAATACAATTTAATTGCCACGGAGCTCCGCGCATTGTTTGTCCTACCGCCAATAAATAGCGATCGGGCTTCCGATTCGACCTCGAATTAACGAGAAAACTTTAATTCCAGCTCGGCGAAAAATCTCGCGCGCACGTGAAAGTAACTTTCCAACTACTACTATATTTTTCAACAAAGTGAATTTCACTTTGCGTACACGATGATGCGCTTCTGCGAAAACACACATCATTTCGCGCGAAAGAGTTTCCGCAACAGCCCCTTGCCCAACGATATAATTGTTTAATACGAATGCATTATTCATAATAACGTGCGAGGGAACGAAAAGCTAACCTTCGCATCGTCGTGGAAAACTCGCAGGGAACAATGAGAAAGAATTATTTTCACCTCTGCAGGCTCGCCCAAGGCTCGGCAAGGCTATACATCTTCATAACGTTATTGCGCACGCCGCATAAATTTGTATAACTAATTAGCGGCGGGTGCAATGTGTGTAGTTTCGTAAAGGCTATAAGCGTCCCGAAGCGAAAAAAATTCATTCGCGTGAAAAAAAAGAGGAGGAGGAACGGAGAAACATCCGAGCGTAAAAGCGAGGCTCTATACGCATGTTGCAACGGAGTGCGAATAAGCGCGAAAGAGCTGGAGGAACGGCAATCTTCGAAATCGCGAACAAAAGCCTCGGGAGTTTGCGAATTTAATAGTAGGTAATTCCAGGATAATACGGCGTTCGTTTGCCCGCGGCCGGCCGGCGGCGCGGAGAGCTGGCGAATCATCGTATCGCGTATCCTAGGCCTCGCAGGAATTTAAAAAACTTCGGCTTGATTATCATTTTTCTGTCGCGAGCAATTAGCCTCGTGTTTTCGCACGTGAACTTCGTCATTGCGTAAAGCGTGAGTTATTATTGTAATTAAAGTGTATATTGTTGACTCATTTGTTTTACGCGCATAACAGACACGTTATGCAAAGCAAGCAAGTGTTATTTTTATAATTCAATTATATGCCTCGCGACGCTCGCTCGCCGCCTGTTGTTTGACGAAACACAAGAGAGCGTTTTATTTCCAATCGACAATAAAGTTTTGTACGCTCTAATTTCCTCGCGCGCGATACACGCTGGAAAAACAAACCTCGCTCGACCTCATTTCCCTCCTCGCGCGCGGCATAAATTAACCTTGATTTCCTTCTACAAAACTACGAGGGCCGTATCGTCCATCTCGAGTCCGTGGAAACAACAGCGTACAGCGGGCAGATGACCAATAACCGCATCGCGCAAAAGCGAATCGCTGTGTACGTACAGAACACAGAGAGGGCTTCGGCTGCAGCGCTGCACGAGAGCTCGTTTTCGCGCGGCTGCGGAACGGTTATTCCAGCGTGACGTGGGCCGTGCCCGTTCTATTTAAGCTGTCCGTCTTGAATTAATGGCGATCATCGAGTGTGAAGTCGGATTTACACGTCGCTTGGTAAATCGCCGTGTAAACCTCGTCTCAGCTCACCGAGCGCCCTCCTACTACTGCCGCTCTCTGCCTGCCCAGCCGTTATACGAGCGCGGCGGCGGCGGCAGCGGCGGCGGCGGCGAATTCTTGTACATTAGCCCTGCGGAGCAAGTCGCTCGTTCCCGCCGCGTGTAGAGCAAGCGTAATACCTACTTTCCAGCCGCTTCCTGTATGCCTCCGCGATTGAGTGCTCATAGGATATAACGGGGACGGAGCGGGAAAAATGCTAAACCGAGGGCCGGCTCGAGCGTGACGCCTTAACTTTGACTGCCGCGCCGCCCTCGGCTTCTTCGTTTCGACTTCGTTTCGACCGAGCTTCGGGTCGATTATCAATCGGTCCGTCCGATGCCGGGGGTATGATGCACTCGCAGACTGCAGAGAGAACTCCGAAGGCGCCGATAGAGCGCGGAGAAGGTGCACACAGATGGCGGCCGGGGGTCACACGTTACACACATGGATGCGGCAGCAAGTGCACTTGTTACAAGGGACGAGCCATCGAGCGAATCGACGCGTACGCGTATGCTCATATGTATGTATAGGTGCGGGAGGGGGCGGCCAGGCAGAAGGAGAGAAAAAGAGAGTGCGAGGACCTCGAGCGAGTTCGTGACTCGGCGGAATCGAAGAATCGGGAGCTAACCAGCCGTCCGAGGGCGTTTGGGCGTGAAAACACATCGTCAGCTTGCATTCAAGGACCTCGAATATAAATAAGATCATTTGTAACGGCGCAAGGGGGGGTAAAGGGATCATGCCAGTCTCGTACGTGTGTGCAGTCGGTGTGCACAATGTATGTATATCGTGTAGTATTCCCTGGATCTGACAGATGAAGCCATTAGCAGAGGCTTTGGAGAAAGGGAGTTCCGGAAATATCTCTGCGGATGGATTTGTACTATCAGTGCGAACTCGAGCTTGCGCAGCGCTCCGCATGACGCAAACGGCCGATAAAAACGGACCGAGAAGAGGAAAATTAAACTTTAATTTCACGCGCATCACGCGCGGCATTCTCCTTGAACGCTCTCGAATGCACGTGCATTGGCCGCGAAGACCGAAGTGTGTGTACCCTCGTAAATCCTCATTTGCGCTTCGAGCGCTCTCCGCGGCCGCGCACAAAACAGCCGAAACCGGTGTTCGCGCGACATAATATAGGGAATTCATCAAAGCGTAAATCGTGCACCTCGCGCACAAAAGCCGCCGTTTTGTACACACATAACGCGACAATGCCGCTCGCTGGACCCCCCGAAGCTCGAGTTTTCACACCTTGGTAAAGTTTCGCGGGCATTTATCACTTCCACTCGAGTTTTCACGAGCGAGCTTCATTAAAAAGGACGATAGCGAGAGGAAAAGCCGCGTGCCCTGCAGATGGCTAGCGATTTTTCATTCTTATTCTTGGCCGGCAGCTGTCCGTCGACGAAAGCGGGCGTATATAAATTTCTCTTTATTGCGCTATAGCCTTCGCGCCTGTATACGAGTGCGCGCGAGCGACTTGAAAAGAGCCGAAATCCTTAGAGCGAGAGATGGGAGCCTTATACTCGCTCTCTGTTGCTCTCCGTATACGGAGAAATATTGGATGCTGCCGCGCGCGTGTCTATTAAATTATCTTTAGTCTTCGGACCGCCAACTACTCGCCGAGGTGCACTTGCGCGAGGCTGCACAACTTTGGTAAATATTTGCGCTAACGTACGAACGGCTTCGTGAAAATTTAATGCGCCCGCCGCGGCATAAGTGACTTATTAATTCCGAGCGCGCATTGTTTACAAGCGCGGCTTTTCGCGCTCTCGTGTCTTGTAATAGCGGAGCTTGTCGGTAAATTACCGGCCCGTCAAAATAGCACGGCTGTGAAAAATGCTATTGGATCCATCGCGGGGTTTATTTATAGAGCGTTTTATTAACGGCCGCTGCGCTGTATCCATCGGAGTTATACCTGAGAATTTATCAATGTTCTCTATTATTTGGCCCCGCGCCAACAGCGGACTTGGTTCGAAGCCACATATACTTCTCGAACCTATTAATATTGCCGAATGCAATTTTTGTGCTTTACGACGATTTTATATTCGAATGCTTTTAAGCTTTACAGCGAGCGGCGAGGCTATAAATTCGCTCGAAATGTTTTCCCACTCAGTCTATTCGCGTGCAAATTAAATAAATTAATTGTTCATCAGTTTTCGTAATTCAATGAAGCAGAAAGCGGGCACAATGCTCGATCGAATTCGCGGCGTTGTAAATAATGGATTTTCATAAAAGATATTAATCATCGTTTTAAATATTGGCTTTACCTATTCAGTACAACTGCATGTGATATTCTGGCATTTCTAACGAAAATACGTAACCAGACAGGCTGAATTGGTGTGCATAATTAATAAATCGACACGGAGTTACGAGGTCAAATATTGGAAGTCGAGATGATAAAAGCATAATCCACGCAAGGGGAGCTTTCTTTAAAGATCCCGCATGAATAATGAGGGCGCCTCCGCATTTCAAATGTTAAAAATAATGTTTAATAATACGGCCAGCAGCGCATCAGAAGCGTATCATTAAATATTTACCTCTGTTTGCAAAAACTCGCTTGTTTGTTTATTCATCGCGATCAGGCGCAGCGCGCGCACTCAACACACACGAAGCTGCAAAAACATCATTGCAGCTTTAAAGCCTCGCGTGAGTCGGCAGCTTGCAGACCCGCGCGTCCGCGTAAATTTCAAAGTCGGCCCCCGGCGCGCGATAAAAAACTTTATTTATCCAACGTAATAAAAGAGCGCCGCCGCCGAAATAAAACGAGAAAATCATTTTCCAGCCCGAGCGCGATTATCCAAAGCTACCGAGCTTACACGCTCGCTCGCGAGGAGTCATCAGTCAGGTGGCTTTTTAAAATTTGCGCGACCGTATAAATTACCCTTTATTGCCGCGCGGCCTTCGCCGATTCGCTTCCTTACTCGAAGTTTAGTGCATCAGCGGCCGAGCAGTCCTTCCCCTCGTCGCATTTTATTTGTCTCTTTCCCGCGCCGCCGAGACGTCCGTCGGCGTATTTATTTTCGCGCAGCCTTGTCGCGGCTAATTGCGACGTCGCGTGAAATTCATCGAGGCTCGCGCGTGCGATCGACAGGCCGTTCGTCTCGCGCGTATTTTCGGAGCGTTGTACGAGGCTCATTACTGCGCCAAGCGCACGCAGCGTTATGACGAAGCGCGTCTCTTCGCTCAAAGTTTTGGACGCTCTTCAAGACGCTGCAGGTACGAGCTGATTCAACGAATGTTAATCGAGTCAATTGGCCGAGACGCGGCACATAAATTCCGCGGGAAAATTGGACGGTGAATGATTCGCTCGAGTTTTCGAGCAGCGATTCCACTCGACGCGTTCAATACCCTCGACCGATTTGCCTTCATAACGCGATTTCGCCGGGGCCGCAAACGCCGGAAGGCGGACGGCGCCCAAGCATAGTCGCTATCCAAGTTCTCTATTAATTAGTACTTCGAACGCCCGGCCGAAAAGCATCGGGCGCGCGGAATTCAAAATTAACTCGTACAGGCCGGAGAGGGCGAGCTGTAGGTTCGCGCAAAGTTGGAATAGTTGAACGCGAGCCCGGCTAAATGGCACAGCCAGTCGTACGCGAACTTTCCCTATATTGCGAATTACCAACGCGTTAAGCATCCGCCAATGGGCAGCAATTTAGCAGCAGCCGCGGGGTGGCCCCGAACTAGTTGTATACCCGCAGTATCACCCACAGACAGCCACAGGGCGACGGAGCACGTGTAGGTGTGCGTGCGCGAGCGGCCTAAGTTACAAGTGCGCGCCGGCGAAACGGCCTTAATCTTGACCGCCGCTGCGCAGCCCTTTTCTGCTCGCGGGGGGAGTTTCGACGAGCCGGGCATTGGCTATTCATGTATTCCGGCGCTGCTCGCGATTCATCCTGGCTTAGAACTATGTACCGGGAATTTCGGCGCGAGCAGCGAATTTACGAGCTCGCTTCTATTTATTACTTTGATAACCGCTGATGATTTAGTCGCTGGAATAGCTCCGATGCTTGAATTATTGATCGCGAGCATTGTCACGCCCGCTAATTTGTCTGACAGACTCGGCAGGACGTTGACCCGGGCGCGGCGCAGTTTTTCGTAGCTTATTCATCGCGGATAGACTGCCGGGCCCTCCGCGGCAACTTTTCGTGGCTCTATTCCGTTATAGCGCGAAATAATTACGCCGCGGACTGGTGCTGCTGCCGCCTCGATTTCCTCCTCCTCGCCAAGACGGAAAGTTTTATCGATGATAGAAATGTTTTCGTTCGCAGAAGCGGATCGCGTGAGCCGCTCTCATACACTATCCAGGGACTCGCGTTTTTTCGGGGCTCCGATTCGTCTTTGCTGCTTTTTTTCGGCAAACGCTTTTTCGCCACGGCTCGCCAATTATTTATCGAACGACATCGGGGGAGCCACAGGCGATGGCGACGGCTCGTCGTTACAATCGCGACGTCGCGCCATTAATGCAGTCAAATCGACTTTATTGAAATTTCGCCTCCTCCCGCGCACAGCCGGCCCAGATGCGCAGAAGTATCCTGCATAAGCAGTTTTCCGCAGCAGAGAGGGGCGCAAAAAAGGCGCGGGCTATAAATCGTCTTCGGAGAAACTTCGTAAGCCTTTTCTCGAAAAAACACTGTCGTCACGTGCCCTGGACTATCCTTCGGAACTCGCGCAAACACGGCAATTTCTTTTCGTTTCCACGGCAAAAACACGAGCGATAAATAAAACAAATTCAGCCCTCCCTACACGTAATATCGACGTGAAATTTTCTAGAATTACGATTCCAACCGCAAGGATGATTATTCAGCCTCGATGCAGCGCATAACTCATGCACCGCCGGCGTTATGTAAGAAATGAAGCTGTAAATTATAAAACCGACAGCGCGACGGGCCGCAAAAGTCGAGCGCCCCGCCGCCGCTTCCACAGATACGACGAGGAGGCGAGGTTCCTCTCTCTCTCTAGAGAAACTAAAACGAAACGTGCCGCACGACTCTCTCTCTCTCTCTCTCTCTCTCTCTCTCTCTCTCTCTCTCTCTCGTGTGCAAATGGCCGACATTTTCCGCGATATACCTCGCGAAATTATGGCGATGCTCGTGAGTGACGATCGCGAATCAATCGTTGCCCCGAGCGAGCCTCGCGCGCCTATGTGTGTACACCTCGATCCCCTTTCCCATGCGCGAAATAATAGAGATCGCTCCGGTGCAGTATCACTCGGATCGATCGATCGCGAAAAATTTGTCCATACGCCGAGCATAATGAACCGCTTTTGCGGAAGTGTCTTTGGGCTAGCGGCCGTTGGCCTACTGAGATTGCGGTGACAGATACATCGGCACAAGAGAGAGAGAGAGAGAGAGTAGGTATCATTGTAATTTGGCTCGGGGAAAAGATAAACACACCGCTGGCGCGCGCGTTGTACAATAGTTTCGAACGACCTGACAAAATGCCTACACCGTGTGATCTCGTCCGGATTCCGATGTAAAACACGCGGAACTTTACGTCTTTTCCCGGTACGCGCAGCCGAAATCCCCGGCCCTAATCTCACACTAATTTAAACTCTCGCGGCGTTTTCCCATGTACAGCGCCGAGATAAGGAACTACAGATATCTCTCTCTCTCTCTCTCTCTCAACCCTATCCGCGGGAGAATCACTCCATCGAATAGCGTCACGCGCTGCCTTAAAATACATCGACAGCATCCGGCCGTGCGCTCCGTCGCATATATTTCCCGCGACAGAACACACACGCACGCGGGCTGGGAGATCGGCGGGCCAGATAGGCTCGAGCGCGCGAGCGATGGACCAATAATAGACGTGCCTTATCGCGAGCGCGCGGCGAATCTGGCCTACGCCGCACCGAAACTGCCGCGATACATCCAACGCATTCTACTTTATTCTGTTCCGCGCAATTTTTCGCCCTGATGCAGGCGCGGCTCTCTTTCAATAATGTACGTATGTCCGCGCGCGTGTACAGTCCTCGAGAGGGGGCGGTTGAGCACATCGGGCTTTTACCGGACCCTCGCTGCAGAAAAATCGCCTCTCGGGCGCGTAAAAGAGCAGCGGCCGAAGAGTTCGAGAGGCCTTTTCTCTGTCGCAGCAGTGAAATGCGGGAAAGCCGGGAGAAATAAATAAAAGTCCCGGCGAATTCACGAGTTCTCCCGCAGTCGCGTCGCCACTACGCCGTGACGCTCTCGCGATTTACATGTAAAAGAGCGAGCCACTTGTCGGGGAGGGAGATGGAATATAATGGCGGGAGCCCGGCAGGAAGAGAAATGCTCCGAGAGAGCGGACACACACACACACACACATATATATATATATACACACACACACACATACGCAGGCATAGAGGGCTCGAGCTGCAGAAAAAGCGGGAGGTTAATTGACTTTGTTTGACAATTGGCACTCGGCCGCTGACGAATGCCGCGCATAAATTAAGTTGTGGCGAAAATAATTGCAGGTGCTGCCATTCCGCTTCTTGCGCTGCCTGGCGGGCTTCATTGACGCAGCTGTACAAATAGAAAAAGGCTCGTTGCGAATTTCGCCCCTCGCTTTTTCGCGAGTCTTTTGATGCAGGCTGCGCGGCTTGAAAAAACAGCGAAAATGAGGATGATCCTGATTGCAGCGCGATTGGTGGCGCTCGGGCGTGACGCGGTGTGCGGGTGATTGCGAGCCGCGCGATATTCGATGCCGATCGATCCCAGAGGCTGCGCAAAAAGCTGCCGCTGCTGCGATTGTTTTTTTTCCGTGCGAGAAAATAGTGTTACGCGCATAAAAAGTGACAGTTTGATGGAGCACTTGACACCGCGAGGCGTTTCTTTCGCTGATTTTTTCCGGAGATGGGTATCGCGCTGCATCGGCCGGCTTAAAATATTCAGCTGTATTTAACATGCCAATAAGCGAGCCGACTTTTAATTTTACACGTGCACATCCGCGGAGCATCCAGTTCGAATTAGCATGAGCCCAGCCGAGCACACAAAGAGCGGATATGCGCGCGCGCAAAATAATAAACCGCGACGTCGCACGATCCATCTCGATCGATCTGCGCGGCCGAATCATTATCATAAATAATTTAAGGTAGCCGCGCGACGTGTGTTACGTCGAATCCATCACCCGGATAGTCGATTTGAATAACAATGCGAGAGACGCATGTATGAGAAAAAAGCCTGTACTGCCGATTTGTCGCAAAAATGAGTATGTCTATTTCCGCGAATCATCTCCCTGAGCGGGGGGTAGGAAAAAAACGTCAATCGCGAGCGCAATGGAGATGTTATTTTCTTTACCTTGAAGAGGTAACAACACAATTACGGTTAAAAGAGAAATCAGCAGAAACCACCTTAACTAGTTGAGTCATAACAGCTTACCGCAAAAACGGAAAGCACTTCTCGAAATCATTTTCATTCGTCTTGTAAATATGTAATTTTAATCAATGATTCATCGCGGCAGCCGCGCTAGCAAAAAGCCGAGAGCTCAAGCTGGAGAAGAAGGAGTCTTAAAGTTTTTTTATCCGTCCGAGCGAATTCTACTCGGGCTGAGTGCAAAAAATGCTCGGGACTGTTTCGTTTTCCTCCCTCCCTCTCTCTCTCTCTCTCTCTCTCTCTCTCTCTCTCTCTCTCTCTCTCTCTCTCTCTCTCTCATCTGCCGCTCGGTGCCGCGCGAGAGCGAAATTTCTCAAATTAGAAAAGAATCCGTTCATCGCCTCGAGCGGGATGATTAAAGCGTCGTTTCCAGAGAGAAGGAAAATGCCTCTCGTCTAGTCAACAGGTTCGCGGGGCAACGACGAACGAGAGACGACGAAGGAGGAAGGAAGGAAGGAACGAGTTGGAGAGGACTCGGCTACAGGTACAACTTAATTCTCTCCGTGCGCGGTGTAATTTCGTAAAAGTGCTTTAGACCAAGGCGTCTAATGAAGTTTTAACGGCTCTCGGGGCTCGTCCAGCCGACACAATGGATCTCGGAGCTGACGAGAGGCGCCGTCGGGGGAGAAATCGAAAACGGCAAGAAGCGGAAGCAGTCTGCCTGAAAGACCCTCGAGCTCTCGCTTTTCGAGGATTAGAGCAAGGCTCCTTCGTTGGACGATATAAATGTCAAGGCGAGATCGAGCGATCGGTCGCGCAAATAAAAGTATACCCGCACCCATTACGTATTCACTCGTGGTGTAACGGTCCGTTCCGGAAAATGACTTTTCGTCGGCGCGCCGGGCTTTTTACGAGCAGACAGCCCGTAATCTTGCGCATTGTGCAGCCGCGGGAAAATCTTTCTACATACTCCGGGGCATAACGAAGCGTCGCTTTTCACGCGGCGAGAGCGCTCGTAAAACTCGCTTTTATCGCCTTCTCCTCGAGCATGGCCAAATCCGATTAATTCGTTCTCCATTCAGAGCGCGCCGCCGCCGCCGCCGCCGCGAGGATTGCATTTTCCAAAATTTTTATTTCGCCCATATAACGCGCGCCGCGCCGCAGCCATGAAAAATCCACGAAATAAACATCGGGCAATAAAAGAGAGATTTCGCCCTTCTATCCCTTATTCCCCCTATGCGGCTCCGCGTGTATTCATATATGGATTTTTACACGCGCACGGATCGATTTCCGCAGTAAAGAGGAAGCGCTTTTACGACTCGGGGCAGTGTTCTTCTCGTGGTTAATGCCCGCGGGATGCCCCGAAAACAGGCTGTCCCAGGTGTGCGCTTCCCCGATACACGCAGAGCCCGCTTCGCTCTCTTGACGCAGAGCGTCGCTTCCGCGGTAACAGACCGTGTACGCGTCCCTCTTTACGCCGCAATTGCTTTTCGGACTTTTTTAATTACGGAGTCTTCCATCGCGTTACGAAACCTCTTGGATCATCGAGACGCTGTAATAAAATATTTTCTCGCAATTGCGTCGTTAACTTTGTCCACCGAAAAAGGAGAGCAGGAGCATCAGCTTCCCCTCAGAGAGAGAGAGAGAGAGAGAGAGAGAGAGAGAGAGAGAGAGAGAGAGAGAGAGAGAGAGAGAGAGAGTGAGTGACACTCGTAAAACTCGAGCGCGCCAATGCACAAGTACACGCACGCGGGGAGAGAAGACTGCCCGCGGGTCGCATCGCCAGGAGCGACGTTGTCTCCGCTTCGCTGCAATATAAGGGAGACGCAGTGCAATATCACGCTCTAGTGCATTGCTTTATTTACAGCCCCGATATTCTTCTTTTTGCTAATAACATATAGGCTGAAATCGGAGTCCGTGGAGAAACAAAAGAAAATTTTCAAATATCGCGCGCGCGTGCGCGCGATGAAAAACCGCAATACCGCCGTTTACGAAAGAATTCGCTTTTAAAATAACTAGCCGAGCTCACGGTTACTATTGCTTTTTTTCATCCGCTGTCGCTCTTTTTCTCCTGCCCCGTGTCGTTCGTTTGAAACTACCTCCCGCGCGACAGCTCGTCGTCCGCCGCGGCGATGTTTCATCCATATCGGATCGACAAAGTGGATTTTCCATCGACTCGACGTTGGATCAGCTCGTATACCAGCGAGACAGCAGCAGTAGCAGAGAAGAATCGGACTCTTTTTATTGTATTGACATTGAGAGTCGCCGCGTCGAGCCGAAATTCGACTTCCTTTTTTGGCTCGGCTCCTCTCTCTCTCTCTCTCTCTCTCTCTCTCTCTCTCTCTCTCTCTCTCTCTTTTTCCTTCTGCTCTTTTTCGCTGCTGCAGCTCGGACTTTTTACCGGCGGCGGCGGCAGCTAAGCAAAGCTCGGGACTCTTTTTTTCGGGGTGTATTTACATAACGAGCGCCGACTCGCCCTTTCGCAGCCGGTAAAGGGGACTGACTCCACTGCTGCTGCTATAATGAAGAGAGCGACGAGAAAGAAGAAAAAAGGAGCTACGAGCCGCGCAATAAAGGTAAATTTTTGTTTAGGTCGTTACACGCGCGGGCATTTATATAAGCCGTAAATTCGGCGTAATAGCTCGCGACGCTTTGTCGCGGAGCGAAAAAACAACGGTAGCCGGCACACCTTTTTCCGCAGGAGCGTAAATCAAAATTTAACGCCGCGCGAGCGAGAATTAATTGAATAATTTATGCAGATTCGCGCGCCGAGTCGCTGCATTAAAGAGTCCGGAGGATTTTCCGCGGCGCTCTGACATCTACCCTCATCCCCGTACGTTCTACTGCCGCGAGAAAGTTGTTAAGCCGTCAACTATGGCCCCTATACACTCGGAAGTAGGCCAGCGCTATAAAATTCCGACTCGCCATCCTTTTACGACTTATTTCGGCGCGCGGTAATTAAATTTCGCCCCGGTCCTTTTACGACGATTCGAGCGGATTGCACGCGGGGGTTTCGCGTACGCGCCGCAGCAATTGTTGGCCTACTCTTCTTTTACGCGGTGTCTACACAATGCGTACAATGGTCCCCCCGTCTTCGGTCGAGCGCGAAGAATTTCGACAATTAAAAGCCACCCCCGCAGCAGGAGAAGCCTTTTATGCCCGAGTTTTCCGCGGTGGTCATCGCTTTATTCGCTCGACTGCTCGTCGTTTTACGGTAAACGAAT
Organism: Nasonia vitripennis; assembly: GCF_009193385.2. Taxonomy (NCBI): domain Eukaryota; kingdom Metazoa; phylum Arthropoda; class Insecta; order Hymenoptera; family Pteromalidae; genus Nasonia; species Nasonia vitripennis. The sequence continues at coordinate 675,210 of NC_045760.1, forward strand.
GCCCGGGGGGTTGAACGAGTAGTCCCCTTTCTTGGGAGAATACTTTGGCGCCAATTATTCTTCGACTCGGGCGGCAGATGAATATTAACGAGTGCTTTAAACTGTCGCGTGTTAATGAATACTTGTGGGGACACCTGCGCGCGAGAGGACCAAGTTAAGTGCTCGGCAGAGAACTTTTTTTTGCCGGACTACCTTAAATCTTCGGGTTTAATGGCTTGACTTGACTTCTAGTCGAATGTTTTATAAAAACCCCATCTTTCACGCGAGCTGCGACTGAAAATCGAACAACGTGATCCGACACATTGGAAATAGCCTGGAAGGGAAAATTATTCAAACGAAATGATTTAAAGATGCGAGACCGACATGGCGCAGACAAGCGTCGAGCAAAAATTACTTGATTCAAAATCACGGAGGGATTATGCCATTTCCATCGATGTCGAGGAAAACTGACAAATCGAATTACCCCCTGCACCGGTGCACGACAGCCGTGTGCCGGCCAGGAACAAAAAAAAATACGTGACGTTCGAATATGAAAATTCCGAGTCGGTGGACTGGCGAAAAATATTTCCGCATTGAAATCCCGTAATCTCGTTACGTTTGATGGCGCATGAAGGCGCGAAATGAGTGTTAGCAACCGCACGTGAAAAATCATCGGGCAAAAAACGGGGAGGTATTCTCAATGCTCTGCGCCCGACAGCCCGACAGAAAAGAACGCGAGCACGCGCGTATGTTTGGACAATGCAAGTTAATTGAATCGTAATTCGATCGCGAGCTGCACTGAAATTCCGGACGCTGGCGTATCGATTTTATTGATGTTTGCTTCCGCGCCGCGTTGGGAGAGAGATCGACGTTATTAGCCGAGTCGGTTCCATGTGCTTCATCGCACGAATATATGTACCGCCTGCGCAGTACGAGGCTGCTGCTGCTGCTGGCGAGTTATTGTATTTGCTCGCGGAATTATAAAATTAATATTCGGCACTTTCAGCGGCCTGATGATTTTCCGCCGTCGGTTGCAGGCGCGACTTTTTTGTATCTTCGAAAAGTTACTCGCGTCCGCGTAAAATTTCGCTGTTTTTACGAGGGGCACAATATAACTTTCTCAAATATTCCGTACGCTCGTGCGTGGCTGTTTACGCAAGTCTCGTTTTTACAATGAGCCATGAATCATATCTCCGCGGGATCTCGGCTTTATAATTGTGCGATCTTTTACCAGCGCGAGTGATCGAAGCCTCGCGAGCCGTTGCGAAAGCCCTCGGCTTTTTACGAAAGGCGTATGAGTAATTGATTTTAACGAAAGACGAGGCAATATTTATGGGGTTCCGGCTGCCCACGCGCGCGCGCGGCTCTTGATGAAAATGCAGGCTGCGTGCAGTTGTGCTACACTCGCCCACGCGGCTCTCGCTGTACACAGCTGGAAACTCGTTTGCTCGTCTCATTAGGGCCGGGCTCATTACCTAATCGGTCACGCGAACCGCGAAAACACGCGCCGGCCCGACACTTTCACTTATCATTCGATTGCCGTGCGTCTCCTCCGATTTGGGAGATAAGTGGGCTTGATGAGGTCTGATGAATCGACGACGTGCTGCCATTCGTCATAGGAAAATTAAATTACGGACTCGGAGCTCATCTGCATTTCCACATCTCTCGGCGTTTTCTAGCTCGAGTCTGCGATTTCTACTTCATCCAGTAGCGCAGGGGTGGCTCGCGTTCGACCTGCTCTCCGCACAAGCTCTCTCCTCTATTTGAATTTATCTTTGGCCAACACAAATTTCCGCGCATTTTTCACGGGCGACGGGCAAGTGCTGCTGCCAGCCTACACGGGCCGGTCCTAAATTCACAAAGTCGACGGCGCGTGAAGCGTTGCGTGGCGCGCGTGCGCACGGGGAGACTGTGTACGTGTGTACGTGTACGCATACACGGGCGAGATAGAAAGCAACCCCTTGACAGAAGCACTGATGAATATCTATCCGAACTAGAGAGAGAGAGAGAGAGAGAGAGAGAGAGAGAGAGAGAGAGAGAGAGAGAGAGAGAGAGAGAGAGAGAGAGAGAGAGAGAGCGAGAGCGGCGCATTTCGGAGGACGACTAGACCGGCTTCAGTTCCCACTGACGTTTCGCCTTCTCGGATTTCAGTGCTCGAGACTCGGGTTCCAGCGTAATCCTAATCAAACCAAGTGACGATGTCACTTTTACGAAAGGATGATGCGGGCTCGACTCCCGGTGTCCTACTCCTTTTTTGCCTGCTTTTTCCCCTCGCGCCCACTTTTTCACCTCGACTTTCATCGAATTACTACTGCTTTTTTCCTCCTCCTCGGCACCGCCGAGCTAATGACGTATATTGCGCTCGTGGATAATGACGTGCCACAGTAGGGCGTGTTATTTTCGAGAAGGTTATCGCACTCTACCTCTGCTCCGAAACACTCATTCAATTTCAACATTCCAGCGGCAGAATCGAATAATTTCCTGCGCATCAGATTAGCGGCGGCGCGTCTTTATGCAAATCATATACGCGGCGATGGTATTATTTCCCTGGACTGTGAAAAAATCAACGCCGCGAGCAGATAGGCATCGGGCCTTATAATTCTGTTTTCAAGTTCACGGCTTCACGATTCTTGCTTTGTACCTTTTTTCACCTCGTAATGGATGGAGCCGGAATTCTTCACACCCACTTCCCGAGACCGGATATTCAATTCGGCTGCGCGCATCAAACCGCACACGAGGAATGCCGGCTTCCGCCTGTCCGTCCGTCTCGAGTCTAAACGCTCCTCTTTAAAACCATCGGGCAGACGTTTCTAAAATATTTTCGATTTTTTTTCTTCTTATACCTCAAGACGATTGCGGGGAAATGAGTCACTGGCGCGAAATCGAGGTACAAGCTCGCCTTGAAGAATTAGCATTCCGAGAGCATCATTAGCCCAATTCCAGGTAAATGCTGGCGGCGCATTGTTTTGGTAGGCTGCAGCGCAGGACAGGTCAGCGGCGCAGGCACACACGCGCGCGGAGATCTGCTCCGCTAAGTTTCACGGCTCTGTTCTCTTTATCGCGGCCGTCCCGTGTTTTCCTCGGCGCGCGGCTCGCCCCGAGAGCGATTCCACGCTCTGCTTTACTTCATTTACCTTTGTAAACCGATTTCTGCACTTAGCGCGAAACTGGGCCAGCTGATAAGGGCCAACGGCTCGAGAATTCCTCCGTTCAACGTGTGTTCAGGTATACGTCCTCGTTATCCGGGGTAGTCGGAGCAGTATCTGGAAAATTCGAGCCTGACTGATCGACGCTTTTGTGAAGGTAAATTTCTCGAGGATTACAAATCGCCCCGTCGCATTTGAATGGGAACTACGGGCTGCAGGGGGAGCATTCGATTCGAGTTTATTTGAACACGGCTCCGAGGCTTATTCAAACAATTCGAGACGAGTATTGTGCGGCCGTGGAGTATCCGCAATGAAAACGCGCTCAAGATTAATTAGACGAGTCTTCTTTCAAACGAGCCTGTTCGTCGACTGCCGCGTGGAACTGGCCTCGCGCACGAATTGAAAGGACGTTTTTCCGACTGTATGTACACAGAAAAAAAGGGCAACTGTCGATCGTCGCGCATCGATCGGCACAATGGCGCAGCAGCCGCCCATTCAAAGTTCGGCCGAAGATCGAGTGTAGCTCATTTGTAGCGCGACGACGGCGCGGCGGACTGTAACGTATACGCGCGGCTGGCCCGATGACTTAACGACTTGGGCAACTCTTGCGGGCGGAGAGCTTCGCTAATGTGGAAACGGAGCCGCGAGCTATGCTCTCTCGCTGGGCTCTGGAATAATCGACTCGTCCTCGCGAGCTGACGTCTTCAGCCGCGAAAAAAGCCGCGGGAGCGAACTGGTTTCTTTCAGCGACCCTGTGCCGTCGTCGGTTTCTTTCAATTTTGAATAAATCTGCCTCCGCAGAAAAGACGATGTCATCTACATAGTGAATCAACAAAAGCGAAATACAGTGAAAGATTATCTCGGCGTCGACGTATATCATCGCGGTGTACGTAGGGGACCGTACAAGCCCCCGCCCCTCATTCGCGATCATTGCCGTCCCCATAAAAGCCCCTTTTCTTTTATTCGCCGCTCGCTCGCGCGCTCATCTCGTCGACGGCGCGCGTGCTGCAGCACAATTCAATCCGGCGCGGAGCACGCGTCTCGCTCTCTCGCTCTCCTGATCGAATCGAAGGAGCAACGGCAGCGCAGAGGAAGAAGAAGACGAAGAAGAAGCAGATGTGAATCGTATTTTTCGCGCCCGTACCGCCGGGGGCCTTTCTTGCCTGCCTCGGAGATAACCCGTTGTCGCGAGCGAGTGCGCGACGGGGAAAATAGAAGGGCATTTTCCCAGGTACACGTGCCGCAATAAAGAAGCTGCGCGCGAGATAAAGGCGCGGAGAAGAAAGGACGGAAAAAGGGAGGAGAGAAAGGTACTGCCGCTGAATTAAAATCGTTTTCATTTCCCTCCGCCGCGGCCCGATGCACCTATAATCTTTTATGATAGGACGAAGAAAAGAGACCGCTGTCGCCGCCGCCGCTGCCGCCGGTAATGCAACAATAAATGCAGCTGCGTCGTCGGCAGCGCGACCCTTTCACCGCGAGACGGTTGGAGTGATTTTCCCCTTTGCCGCGCGGCGGATCCCGCGCGAGGAAATTCTACAATGCCGCGCGGCGCGACGTGTCGTCTGTCTCTCGAAAAAACTCGCCCCACCGGCGTGTGTGCGAGCTCGATCGACTGCCGGGATGGGATTGAGTTATTTTGACTGATTCGACGCAGTTTGAAGAGCACCACAGTGACGTAAGAGCCTCCCGCGGTGCAATAACGTTCGCGCGAAGTAATCTAATAGCGAGTGTTGCGCAACTCCGAATCAGATTAGATTCAGCGACGTGGAAATTGTGTACAGGAATTTTTTCAGCTCGTAAATACTTAACACTCGACGTCAATATTAGCCCGTTCGGATCGCGGTCCGCGCGGCCTCATGAATTATCCGCATCTCCGGCGATGCCCAGTCCGCGCAAAAAGCCACGTCACCGCGCAAAAAACTCCGCCGATCGATTACGACAACGACGACTACTACTACTCGCGCGGTGGCGGTCGCTCGAGTCAAAATAAAAACCGAGCCGAGATTTCCGCCGATAGCCGGAGCACAGCCGCGAGAGCCTATCTCTTTTTCCCGGCTGACTCAAGTTCAAAGAGGCGGCTCGCTAATGAAGTTGACGAGTCGGAAAAAACGAAAGCCGAAAAACACTGCCTACTCTGCCGGCGAGTCCGAATCACGCGCGATCGAGCAGGGGGACCCGCCGATCGTGTCTCTCTTTCTCGGCGAAGAGGGTATTATGGCCATTACGATGAATATACCTGCGGATCCGGACACTTCCCCGGGGCTTCGTACACCTCTCGATACCGCCTGCCTCGTCTCCCGAGGTTATCTGAATCGCGCGCGGCCGTGTGCGTGACGGCGCCGCGGACGATCACACCGAGATCCATCTTGTTTTGACGAGTCGTCTATTAAAGGGACGTTCTATGAAAACTCGCGTCTCAATTTTTCAGCAGCGGTTTTTGACGCGCGAGAGTAATTGGAAAGCCGATCCTCTATATGAATTGGACATAGAAAAGCTCTCCGCGTACGCATAATAATTCTATTATAAAACTTAAAACCTGCAAATTTAATTAGTCAGCTTCAGAGCTCGGGATCCAATTTGGATTTTCAGTCGAGCTGTCAAATTTGACTCTTTTTAGAACGCTCGTTTCGCGCCGCAAATGTACCGCGGGAATATTTAATGGAAATTATTTCAGCTTCGCCTGTGTGGAAAAGTATAAAAAGAGTCGATAGATCCGAGATTGGTTCTGCGCCGACTGCAGCGAGGCAAAGAGAAAAAGACAGCTCGAATGATGCAGTGCGCTGAATTACAGCTCGGAACTGTATAAATAATTACGTTACGCATAATCTGCACGCTGCGGTCTAATAAGTAACACTACTTAGTAGAGGTTATAAGAGCATTACTCCTCGAGCGGCTGGATCACGAAACTGACCGCAGTCTATACGAAATGTTTGATTGCACCGCCTGATGGGATCGTCGCTTTTTCTGCCCGCGCACACTCTCGGCTCAATGGCTAATCCAACTTATCGATGCAAGCTCGCCGCCGCGCGTATCGATCAAATTATTTTTCTCTCTCCCTCGTTCGCAATCCTATTTACAATCCAAGGCCTCGAAAATAAACCACTCGTTTATAACCTTCGTGGTGATTACGGATCGCGTTGAATTACGAAATCGGAAAGAGGAAGCGGTGGAAACGGCTCTCGGCTCGACATCGCGCGGGGTGCGCGAGAAGAGCAAATCGGCTGTGTACAAGAGCGCGATTTCTCTATCGCGTCGCGTACTTGGGCGGCATAGAGAAAGGAAAGGGGCAAAGAGACGAACAGAACAGCGGCGAAGACGAGCGAAGGAAGAAAATAAAGAAGCCCGCGCAGAGCGAAGCTCGAGCCGAGAGATCCGATCTGTCTGGCTGTCTTGACCGGCGATCGTGATCGCCGGCCCTGTAATTACATGGTAATTTATGCGTGTTACGGTGTGGAGCGATCCTCTCCTTCTCTCTATGAAGCCGGTACTCCTCCGCGCGCGCTCTCTTTCTCCGCGCACGAGGATGTGGATTTTATCCGGATCGGCCGTCGCTCTTTTGCACGATTGATTTTATCCGGAGCGCGCGCTTTTTCCTCCCCTGCACGCACACACATGCGCGATCCACTTTTTGCCCCGTTGTTTTGCGCCGAAGAAAAGCGGCGACAGAGCGCCGCCGCCAAGACTCTGCGCCGTGTGCGCTAGAAGGAAGAGGCCAGAATATAAGCTGATATACGGATGGTCGTAATTACAGTTGTCGGTGAGCCTCGGCCTATGTATATGCGTCGTTGTTGTCGTTTTCGCTCGGATGCGCCTCCTCTAGATTCGTTGTCGCGATTCGCGATAAATTTCCTGCGCTCTCTCTCTCTCTCTCTCTCTCTCTCTCTCTCTCTCTCTCTCTCTCTCTCTCTCTCTCTCTCTCCGAGGGAAAAATCGATAATCGCGCCGCGAAGCGCGATCTCGTGCTCGGGCTCATTATTTGGCGATGCGGCGCGGAAAAAACCAAGGGGGGTTCCTCCGCTTGTACGCGTCCGCGATTTTTTTGTTCCGCCGCCGAGATCGGTATCGCTCTCACGAGCGCATCTTTTTTGGCGGCATTAGCGAGGCAGACGCGAGCTACATTCATTTTTTAGCGCCGCGATGGAGCTTTATCAGAAATAATAGAACTGCCGATGTCTGTATCTGAATTATTCACCGGGGCAATTCGAGCGAGTTTTGCATACAACGAATGGCTCCGTTCCTCTCGATCGAACACGCGAAAAACAGTCCGGCCGACAATTTGGTAGAGCAATAGCGATAAAAAGAAGTTCGATACGCTTGTCGCACAATCGATCGGTATCGGTAAAACACTGTGTAAAGCCACGTTTTATTCCCGCATCAGGTGTATACCGCTTTCGTTTCAAGAGCGAAACTGGCGTGAGGGCTGACGGGCAAAAACGAGGCAAAAGCCATACCCCGCTTCAGGACGACGTCGCTATCGAGAGACAGAAGGAGAGAGGAGTGTTATATGCGTATACAGAAAGAGAGGCATGTGTCCCAAACGAAGCTCGCTTTGGGAATAATTCCGCAACCCCCTCGATCGGTGCTGCGCGCGCGCGACCCTAATGCAGTCTCCGCGTAATCGACTATTTTTCCAAAAGGGTTCGACCCTTTTCCCCTTTCGCTCAGCTCGGGTGAGATGGAAAAGCATAAGCGGTATGGCACTGTTGATATGCACCACTTGGCGATGTCGTTGATAAAGCAACTTTGGTGAGAAAACAAGGCGCGGCTAAACATCATTACTTTATGGACCTTTTTAAAGTGACTGTGTCAACGTTTTTTTTGCTCTCGCCTCCTGTTGTTGCTGCGCTTTGATGGTCTTAGGCTTAGGCGGGACCCCCGGCGGAGACTTCGAGGGGGTGTTTCTCTCTGGCTTATTGGGACACTCGTTCAGCAGCCTGCAGTGACGGCAGTATTAAGCGGCATCGCTTGGAAATCGAGGACGGATTACCGGACACCTGCCGAGGAGAATGGAATTCCCTTCTCGTCGCCGCGCGGGACGGTAATTTTAATTTAAATCAAATTGGTCGCGGAATATCTCATTGAACTCGATTTGAATGAGGGCCGCAGCGCGCAGAAAGGAGGCAATGAATAAACGTTGATTAAGAAGGACGTACTCGCTCGCGTCCTTTCAGAACTATCTGCAATTAAAAATTCCATCTTTTCCTTTATGAAGGAAAACAATGAATCGGAACGGATTATTTTCCGTCTGGCTGGACTTCATTTGAAATATTCAAACAAAGCGCGGCGGCGCATTGCACGAGACTGTTTGAGAAGCGGAAAGATCTCTTCTTTTCCATAGGCAAATGCAAGACTGACCTTATAATAGCAGAAGAGCTCGCAGCAAAGCTGCTTATGCATGGCTAGTCGAACTCTTGGCATTCGCTTCGTGATTAAAAACGGCTCTCTGCCGCTGAGCTGACGCGGGGGGTGAGCGCAAACTGAAAAGCCCTTGTTTGGTCCGAAATTTCGCCCTTGACTGAGCTTTATTCTCGCGCTTTTTGCCTCTCGCATTAACCTCTCGGCACACTCGCTGCCTCTTTTTTTCGACTAACTATTGTTATTTCTCGCATCCCCCTACAGCGAGAAGAAAGCTCATCATTGGCACCGCAGTAAAAATATACGGTAGTTGCAAAACTCTTTGAACTCTGCGGAGAGCATTCGGAGTCCAAAGCCAGGCCTGAAGTGAAACGGACGCGCAGTTAAATAAGGCCGGGCAGAGAGAGAGAGAGATACGAAGGGGGAGAAGATCGACACCGGCATCGAGACGAGAGAGGTATAGTAGGCTGATGGGCGAGAGCGAAAGAGGCCGAGTCGAGCCGGGATTATTCTGTATTCGGTCGGTATTACAATGGCAGAGCTCGGGCTCCAAATATATTAGTTAAAGGGGATACTCGAGTGCGAGCCGAAAAAGCGCGGCAGGGGTAAAAGCTATCCGGAATCCACTGTAATTATCGTGATTCGGTTACGCTCCGCTAACGTAATTGCGCGCCGCTGCCTACTGGAATTTCGAAAAAGAGAAAAAACCGGTGGCCGAGCACCTGCTAATGCGCGGTAATGGACTCCTCATCGGATAGCAGCGCCGAGAGTACACTGCAATACACGGATCGGTGCAAGAAAATTAGAGCACGAAATCAATTGAATGATGGGAGCGAGGTGTATCAATACAACGGAATAGCGCACAATCTGTGGCAATTCCTGATAGCGCAAAGTGATGCAACGTGACGCAATTGACGACACTCGGCGGCGGGCGTCGTTCGAGTGACTCGAGAGATGGATTTTGGATGCTTCCCACTACTGGCGATGCGGCGCGGGCTTTCATTGGAAAGCCGAAAATAGCCGACGGTGTCGAGAGAGGGGCGCGGAGGTAATCATTGCCGTCGTCGCTTTGACAAATCTCCGACGATCTAAGCAATCTTAGATGCCCGCGACGAGGAATTCGTAGGAAGCCGATGCCAAGGAACTTGTCGCCGTGTTTTTCTCGATTTTCTCACGTACGCGCACCGCGCACGCGCGATAAAAGCCAGGCCCTGCCCGCGGATGCAGATTAGACGCTATAAATGCGCAAGTGCTGCCAAGAAGCTCGGCCGCCGCGGTAAACACACACACACATCAGCCGCGGAATTATACCATCTTTGAGGCGGGCTTCTTTTTTATCTCGCCCGCCCCGTAAATCACGCGCGGCTTGACAATGCCAAATCAATGCGTGATATATTCCCGCCCCGGAAGCCTGCCAACGAGTTCTCGCGGCGGCTTCCAAGGATTGTTATGTTAAATTTATAATAACAAATCGTAACTATGGTTCGAGGCTTCTATTTCCAAGCTCCGCGTTTAATTAAGAAACAACGCGTTCCGCGCAATCCGTTTGCCGGACGGTTATGGCATTTGTCCCAGCGAGGCTTCGCTTATTTTTGACAATGTAGCTGCTTTATCGAAAATTTATTGTACCCAGTGCGTATAAATAGCTGCGCGGCCAACGAGCGAGACTCGACTCTTCCAAGCCGTTGAATAATAAACTCAATATAACAGGTATACGGTATACAAAGAGTCTGCTGTAGCAGCGATTCGATCGTCAAAAATCCTAAGTAGATGTAATCTGTTGGCGAAGCCGAGCCGATAAATCGTCGATAGATGCATCGAGCCGAGCTCGCATTTTTATCGGCCGACCTAATCGAGCGATATTAAGCTGAAATCGTAAGATCAATCAAATTACGCGAGAGAGGCTTGTTTATTATTCATGAGCGGGGGTAAAAAGCGCACTTTAACGGTTATTACCACTCGGGCGATCTCGGGCTGGTGAAAAAGTCCCGGCGCACGCGCGATTCATCATCGTTGTCGGGGCATTTCTCATGAATCGACATCTCCGGCCCTCGAGTCCGCGCACAATGTGCTTCGCCTATTCGCCAAACTATCCTTTACTCTCGACTCGACCAAACTTAAGTGTGGCCGGCTAGGCCAATTACGCGCTCTCCCACGCTCGTATTTTCTTCAAACAAACAAAGAAATCAAGCGCTATCCGTTACTCGAAATCGCTCCGCCGGAGAGCGCAGTCGTGACTCGCGCGATACGTTCGCGGAATAAAGCTCGCGCCGAGACAGAGAGGCGATTTTCGAGCGAAAAGCTGTTGATCCATCGGCGGCGCGTCAGCCGCGCAATTAAGCATCGAACGGCCGCGGCTCGAGCCGAGGGTATAGCTGTATATAGGAGAAAGAAGAGCAGCGCGGATAGCCAGTAGGATAATTGCGTCATGATTGCGCTCCATTGACGATCAGTGGAAACGGATATTGGCCGCGCGCATATAGCGATTGCAACCGGTCAGCGGGGTTGGCACTGGTCTGACGTTCTCACGAACGAAATTATTCCGGAAGAGCCGAGTGGAGAGAGAGAGAGAGAGAGAGAGAGAGAGAGAGAGAGAGAGAGGCGGATAGCTGGGTTAGGGCATCAGGTGGTCGACGTTAATCACCCCGCAGGAGCTGCAGCGCAGCGGAGGACCGATGGTTAGAGGAGAAAAGCAGTCTCGCCATAGGGCAGAGCGCTCGCAGCGATGCGATGACTCCCTCGTCCTCTCATGCAAATCAGCAGCGCGGCGCGCACGAACGGGGCAGAGGCGAAAAAATCGAGAGAGAGCGTCGTAGTCGTTAGAGAGCTGCTCCCGGGACTGGAAAAGGCTATTCTTGCTCACGCCTGCCCCAAAGCGCGCGCGCCGGGATAATCGATCTATCAATCAGTCGAGATTTTTCGCGGGACTTTTTGCTCGCCGCGGGGCTCGCTCCTGATGTTTTCATCCTCCTCCCCTCTCGCGGCCTGCCAATCAGCTTATCTCCCGATGCCGGAGCGATTAATTCGTTATCGCTGATTGAGAGGGAAAAACAATCGCACAGAAGCCGCGGGACGCGCGCGAACCGGGAGTAACGGTACGGCAGCTGCCAAGCATCAATAGCAAACGAGGAGCGAATCGGGGAATATCGGTAGTCGGCCGCATTATCCGGAAGCCCGACTCGCAACTCCATTTCGCGGATCCCTGATGAGCCTCGGCAGCGGCGCACGCAGCTAGCTACACCGCACGGAAGCGGCATCTGAGCCGTACGCGGCTGCAGCGCCGCGGCTTAATGAGAATGGCCGAGCGCCATGCTGAGAAGCACCTGGGGGCAACAGCAGCAGCAGCCACACCGCAGCGGCGCGCATATAAGCTCTCGCGAATTGCAGATACATGCAAAGCAGCAGTGGCGGCTCTCTTCACTGAAATATGGAAGCGGTTTAATGCGCGACCCGCCGCCGCCGCATTAGAATGGTGTCGGACGGCTACCGCAAATACCCGTCGCGCGCGCGGCATTACGACTCCGCGCGTATAATAATTAATTAGTTGGGGCCTCCGACAATTGATTGGATTATTCCGCGAGAGGAGTCCGTTTACCCGCCGCCGCTGCCGGAAACTTTCGCCAAGTTGAATGCTCGCTCGGCTCTCGGCTCTCGGCTATTCATGAGCGTCGCGTTTGACTTGTGAAGAAAATTGAGCGACGGTCATCTCGCGGTTGAAGCGACTTTAATTAACGACCGGCACATCGAAGAAGTAATTGTACAATCCTGAAAAGGCGGCCAACGACTCGTGACAAATTCCTGCAAGCCGGGGCTTCGTTAAACCGCTCCATTAGCCCGGATGTGCAAACGAGCGGGCCGAGAGTCAACTTCTCCTAATAATCATAGCAGGTGGTCATCGGCGGGGCCGATCGCTCATTAACCCAAGTAGCTCTTTCTCTTTCGCAGCCACACACGCGCGCTCCGCGGGCCCATAAATAACGACGAGAGGGGCAAAGATCGGTGTACTTTACGCGTGTACAGGCGCGCAGTGGCTCTAGCGCCGCGATAAAGGCCTAAACCGGCGCGGCATGGGGGTAGACATATACGCAGATGGGGGCATCTCCATCCAGCGCTCGCAATCTCCAGGGCCATGCGTCAGGCTAATCTTCGCGGCCCCAAAGCACTCCCCCGCGTTGCTGCTGCTGCTGCTGCCTTTAATCTCGATATCGCCGCTCGCTCTGGCACGCGGGAACAGGCGCTTAAAGACTTCCTCTCCTTCTTTACTCCCGACCGGTTGTTGCAGCGGAGCAGCTAACTCCCGGCCCATTTGGCACGTTCGTCGTTCCGCCGATGCCTCTCGCGTGCTTTTATCGCCGCTACTATCGAGGATTATCAATACGTACACGGGGACACGCGATAGCGCACCTCGTCGAAATCAATGATTCGCGAATGAAATAAGGTGGGAGAGCTTCAGTCGTTCTGAACAGGTCGTTGGGGGCCGTTAGAGTGAATTTGAATTTGAATGTGCGGGGTAGAAAACGCTTGTCAATTTTGGGATCAGCGTGCCAAGCCTGAAGATAAGTGCTTCGAGCAGTTTGAAGGTGATTAGGAAGAACTCATCGTACACGCGTGAGCGAATTTTCGCGATGCACTGCTATCCTTTCAATGGGCGTCGTTTTTCCGAGCTCGTAATGCCTTAAAATGCTGACAGGACGCGGTTATTTAGATTTATTCATAAAGTTAAATTAAAAGTGGTAATCTCATTCAAGATTTATCGCTGACTTCATGGGATGTTAAACTTCTTGTAGTTTCCCTAATAGCTTCATGTTTACGTTCTGAACATATATTTGAATGTAATCTACATGCTAGCTGCGCAGCCACGCTGTATACAAAGTTATTCATCTCGCTCCGTTTCCACGGCGACACGGACATGCGAGTCTCGCTTTTGTTGTTATCCCCGCATGATATAACCGCTATTCTAAACTCGTGTATTTCAGCGACCTCCTAATAAACGGCAAAAAACTAAGCTTTCATATACGGGATGGCAAACACATTAGTCCTCCAAACTTTTCTCCACTGCACCCGCATTGGCGCTGTTCGATCAACGTAAAAAAAAAACTTGACACTGCTTACTAATTAATCCATCCCTCCGGCATAACCGTTTGCGTTTACTCTCGTGACACATATTTACTCGGCAAATAAATGAATATGCGCACGCCCGCGTCCTCGGAATTAAACGGAGAGCCTCTCTGCCTCGTGTTTTTTCCTATCCCGAATTGAAAAGCCCTCGTCTCGTCGGTAATCCCCACAAGCTTCGGGTTACACCGCGCGTCACATGCACGAAAAAGCGAACGGTGGCGCGCACTTCGGGCCTCCCTCTCTATGAATTTATTCAGCTGACAGCGGCTTAAGCCCACACAAGCTTTTTTCACGTCCTAATTGTCATCCCCCTCGTGCAAGCACAGATGAGATGTTATGAGCTTACAAATTACAGCATGATTTGATTCCCATTTTTTTCCTCGACTCGCGAGAGGCACAAGGAATGGAGGGTATTGCTTTACCGTAGAAACACTATCACTACTTCTTCATTCATGGAACCAAACGGTGCGGTCCACAAATAGCTCGAATAACTAAAAAGCTAAATCAAATAGTGGCGAGAGTCATCGTAAAGGGTAGAATTTTCCGAAGTAGCGCACGGCTAGCTCGCTCGTCCATAACATTGGTTTATGGTCGGCGGATTTAGACGCGCGCGGGACAAAACACATCGCGAATTCGAGCTCGTTTCCCGGGGCTTCTTTGATTTGGTCCCGCCGGGTCCTCCGGGGGATCGAAGAAGCCCAGAGAGCGAGAAATAGCACAATAGAAAGAGAGGGAAAGCCCGAGGAGAGCAGAGTAGGGGGCAAGATCCGAGATTGAAACTTTCCTGGAATTGGATGTCAGATCGAGCGGGACCCGTCAGAGTCTTATCGCACGTCCTGCAGCCATGTCTCTCACGTGCGTCGAATATTTAACGAAAAGACACGCCGAGGAAACGGAAAAAATGCCGAAGAGTCTGCCCGCTCTGTTATACTCCCCCTTTTCTCCTTTTCTCATAGTCGCGACGCGGCAAGCGCCTGTGTCAAAGACGCGAGGGGAAGCGCTGCAGTTTGAAGAAACAAGATATACTTCGAGGGGCAGGAAAGCATGTACCTTTCAGAATCAACTGTGGCGATAGCGAAAAATAATAATGGATGTACATATAGATGCACTTACCTTGGCTGGCGTTTCTGTAATTGAAGTTCTACTCTTGGAAATCCAATTAGCGTATTCGTGCTCGCGTGGCGTCGGATTAAAGTGAGTAAATATGCCCGAAAGCCAAAGATAAAGTGATTGAGACGCTCTTAATTAGAGTGAAAATTAATAAACGTCACTTTATATTTCAATGCATGGCACGCACATGTCACACGGTTCGCGTGAAAAACTGTTCAACTAATCTCAAGGCGTTTCCTTTTCGAGAAAATTAATTGCTAAGTAAAAAGTTAATTAAAACCACATCTGAGTCACAGTTCGTAATAATTTCTGACTAAAACCGCATGAAAAAATACGCTCGAAGAGAAGTGAAATGGAATCAATTTCAGAAAATACAAACTTTTTCTCCAGCTCCGATAAGAAGCGTAAATGCTAACGCGACGAAAGATCGATTCTCGGTAGCGCTTCTCCTTTGACTAATCACGCGTGTTCAATTAATTCTAATATACCTGCTCGCGCCACTCGAACCTGTTACGACTTGCTCGCCGTCGGATGCCGATGATATTCACAGATTAGGGCGCGGGAACGCTTTGGAAAGCCTCGATTCAGAGGAAGCGACGTTTATGGGCTTTAAAAAACATGGGCGGTCAAATCGATTTTTAAAATACCTCTGACATACCGATCGGTTCGTCGGCCATAAAAAAGATAAGTTTCGTCGTCTCAATTGATGAGCATTGCGAATGCGAGAAACCAGTGTCAACGAATTAATAATGAGAGATAAAAGGAGTTACGCGAGGCAGATTAAATAATTTATCGCGGCACCCGATAGTGGCTACACTATGTGCAGTTCCTAGCCAAGAAAAGCCAGCAATTGTTTTTTCAGCAAACGACGTCATTCCCCGCGTCCAGTGCAAACTCCAGCGAGCAAAAACCTCCCGCGCGTGGCTTTATCAGTACGAAATGAATGCCTCCACGCGATTAACGCTGGCGTACACACGCCAGAGCCCGAGCCTAGAGCCTCGCAGGCGTAATTGATATATGCTAATTCCGCTTAAATATCCCCGCTCGCTCACCTCCGCGCGAGCGCACTTATCCCGAAAAGGGAAGCTAAGCGCGACCTCGTCTTCGCGGTCGTTTCGCCGATAAATCGCTCGCGCGCGCTCGCGCTTTCTTATCGCCCTCGGGCACAACGCGCGCGGCTTTTTGCTCGGAACTGTGAGACCGGAGGAGACTATTTAGCCGGCTTCGATGTTTCATGCCGTTGTTTCGCTACACGTGCAACTCTACGGCTGACGTTTTAAGTGAACAATGCAATGGCTTTACTTTTCATCAAAAATTTGCTTGCCGTAGAATTGCACATATCCCTGTAAACGCGCTGGGCTGCAAGAAGAAGAGGTTCAAGGGGAGCAGACGTCGGGGACGTAAGACGCCTCCTCGTCTATCTCTCTCGCTTGCTTGTTCTTCGAGCGATCGCGGAAAGCCATTCGTTTGGAGCCAGAAGCTCTGCTGCTGCTGCTGCTCGCTTTGAAATTGCTTCTGTTCGCCGGCTCGAATTGCCACGCCATTTGCTCTGTCTCCCTGGAAATTGCAGCTAATACGTTTTACCGCGCAACCGGCTGATACTTTATTTATTTTACAATGTCTTTAGCTTGTTTTATGCATCGAGCATTCTCGTCACGGTGACGGCGAGAGCGCGAGGTCAGACCGACATGTAGCTGATTAAAATACGGTGGACGTGAAAAATTTATCGCATTCGCTAAAACCACAAGCATCTAAAACACTCAGTTTCTACACTCTCTCGTATTGATTCTATGAAATCTTAAAAGTCGACATACTTTTATGACCGTCTCCCGAACACCCGTGTTTTTCGAGTGAAGAGCAGAAATAAATTGCAAAAATTTCGAGTTAAGCTCGTTTTTGAACCCGACATTCTTGCCATTGCTGAATGCCGAATGGTTATAAAATGTCCAGCAATTTACATTCGCTCGTACATTCCCTCGAGTTTACTGCGCTTGTTAAAAACTTTCAGCCAGCCATAGTTCTCGACCCGGAGACGACTGCACATTCCGAAATCCCAACAAATGAAAACATAAATACGTCATCGAGTCGGCAGGACGCGTAATTAAAGTAGCTCCCGAGCCACCTAAAAATGGTAATCTCACGGCGGCAGACCCGAAGGATTGGATTTGGAAAGCGCACGAGGAGAGATAAAATGCTACCTCGCGCGAGCAGTATACATAAAATCCACAATCATGCGTTACAGTGTATAAGTTTTTTTAAGGTCGGCAATCGTTTGAGGCACACTTAAGCAATTCATCAATTGATGGCTATCTATGGGGGATCTTGTAGGAATCGTGGGAGATCGAGGAGTGCGATAACGGGCCAGATGAGAGTAGCTCGCGCGCGCACGTCGTGAGCGTCCGTGTGTTGTGATATATCGTGCGATTCGAATAGCCGTGGATTTTGTCGAGAATAAAGGTCCCCATAGTTGAATTTATAATTGAAATATTTTCCGTTATCCTGAAATCTTGCCGGAGTTTCGCATTATCGGGAACCAATAATTTCGCCGGCAGGCCTGAATAATGCATCCCCCTCCACTCGGCTCGCCGCGTCTATTCTGTCTCCTGATTATTACGAGATTCCGACTGGAGCGCAAGATTTAATAACGCCATTAGTATTCTATGCTTGAAATAAGAAAAAAAAGCACAACAGAAGAGACGCGAACGCATAAATTATTGCTTCAAGTCCTGATTCGCGATAAAGTCACTCGGGCGTACCCGGTACAGGTTAATTAAGAAGACGGAATATAATGAAAACTAAACGTAAAAGTATTTGAAAAAAGAAATAAGACAACGGTGATCGTATCTCAAAAATAAACACGAGAGCGCGCGCGGAGAGAGCATTATACATTCAGTTCGTGCAAGCGGCTGGCTGATTAATCTGGCCGAGCGAGGACTAGGCTAAAATTAATTAAGAAAGTCTATTTCTGCACGTCCCAAAAAGCGGCCGCCGCCGGCCGCTTTTTTCTCAGGCCTTTAAACGAGCCTGCGCATCACGAGGCGGCGGCGGCGGCGGCGGCGGCGACGATCGTTTCCTAAACGCGCGAAGGCGCACGTCGTAAAACTCGTCACTTGACCCTTGTTGCCGTTGTGTGCGAGGCGTTAATTTTTTCTGGAACGAGCACCGGAGAGATAGCCCGTACCGCACGAAATATCTCTCGGGCGATGATTTTTTCTGCCCCACCTCTGGGAATCGGCCGGTTCGCGGAATATTTTCTCGATAGCCCCGGCCTTTCTCGGAAGCGCTCGCCTCCGACTTAATTACATGTGTGTAACAAGTCTTGTATTTGTCACTTTGGCGGCGCCGGCACTCGGGCCACCGATTAAAGGACGGCCGCGCGCGCTGCCGAGCTAATAGTACAAATTTATTCATTTATCGCGTTCATTACGGCCCCCGAAATTCGGCTCGATTCTGCCGGATGACCACACAAGCGGCAGCCGCGATATTATACGACCGGTCATAAAACTATCATAACATGATTAAAACTTCTCTGTGTCTGCTCTCGACTCTCACGCTCCAGCGGCGTGTGCGGAAATTGCGCGGTTTATGCAAATAATTCTCGGGATCGCGCGAATTCGCGGCAAGTCGCGTCTCGCCGAAATTACCATATCTAATCAAAATTAACGCAATTCCGCAGAGCCGACTGGCACGAATTTTGGCGCGATTCGCATGGAAATCAATTGAGATCGCCGCGTGTTATATAAATACTTATACAATGTAAACATACCGAGCGCAGCAGACGACGACTTTCATTCGGATGCAAATACAAATGTGGCTCACCTGAAACAGAGAAGAAAAAAATTCGTTTTACGGAAACGTGAAAAATAAGGGAACGCTCGCTGGAGTCATAAAATTTGTAAAAAGACAGAAGTGCAGGAACCGGGAGCAGTGATAACAGTCGCGACGATTCGCACTTTCCCAGCAGTAACGGCGCAGACGCCATTGTGCAAACTCGGGCGACGTCGGTCTGTACGTATACAGACTCGCGGAGACGCACCTGCGGTATGTATACATAAGGAGCGATGCGCGAGTGTATGGTCGAAAAATTGCGAATTCAAGCCCAGTCTAGACAAAGTGGACAATAGAAAGGTCCTCGGGGAAATACCAGACGTAGATGGGAGTTTTACAGAGACAAAGCCTCCTCCTTTTTGCTCTTCTGTCTCTTCTTTGCTGCAGGTACTTGCGCGCTTGCTTTCGTCGTTGCCGCCAACGCGGCTGCTGCTGCTGCTGCTCGGTCCACGGCTGGGAATAATCAAAAGGTCGCGGGAGTCGCGCAAAAGAATCGCCCAATGGAAATAACAGAGAACGAGACGCCGATGAGAGGGGAAAAAACGTTTCAGATAAATAAACTGTAATGCGTACATGAGGATTTTATGTTGAACGAAGAAAAACTAACTAAGCTCGAGAGATGTGCACGGGGAAGCTTTGCCGCAAACAGAAGCTTGTTCCGTCGTGAATTCTGATGTATTTAGGTATTTGCCATAACCCTTGAGCTGCAGCAGAGGACAATCGGCCGGCCTGGAAGGAAACTCCTACAAACAGTCGAGGGTAAAAATGGGCGTGTATGCATTATGCAGAATAATTGGCATTGAAGTGCTCATTGTGCGAGAGGGAGAACGCGGATCGATAGCAAGACTAAGTAACTTTTCCACTCAGAGTTTTTCTCCTTCTCTTTCCAGGGGGCTACCTCCACGCGTGCAGAGCAGAGAGAGAGAGAGAGAGAGAGAGAGAGAGAGAGAGAGAGAGAGAGAGAGAGAGAGAGAGAGAGTAACACAATACGCGCGCGGACATCGCCGCGGTCACGGGATAAGCGCCGCGGTTCTCCTCGAGCTCGCGGTTAACAATTCAAAGAAGGAGCTACTTCAGAAACGCACTCAGCGGAGCATTAGAGCGGACCGCTTTGATGTTGAAACAGAGAGCATTGATAAACGCCAAGTGGCAAGAGCGAGAGAGAGCGAGAGAGAGAGAGAGAGAGAGAGAGAGAGAGAGAGAGAGAGAGAGAGAGAGACTCCAAACGTCCATTCGATCGTTGTACAGCTCGTATAAAGAGGGGAATATTAGCCCGAGCTACTCGCGCGCAGCGCAGCAACAAGGCCAGATGGCTCTATCGATACGCGCCGTTTCAATAAGTTCCTCCTTTGAGCGGGAATAAAAAGGTGACTCTTTCGTTTTTTCCCTCTCGGCGACCTGTGACGACGACAGGCATTATAGTACACGCACGACCTTTTCCTGATGACTCGACATTACAACTAGTCCGTGACACCATATGCCGACGCCGCTTGTAATATAATTCGACGTTGATTGCGCGGCCAACGCGACTCATCGATTTACGTAATTAGCGCTACGGTTCTCTGAGCTCGGTGCTATTCTTTTTTTACGGGGGAACTGCTATATCTGGCGCCGGTTATTGCCGTTGCAAAATATGGAGTTCAATGCTGGCTGTATCGGTTCGTCCTTGCGCGAAAACGAGGTTGATTTTAGTCACTGATACCGCGACGACTATATAGCGCCGGATCGCGCACTGGTTCGATACTTTGGAAAATAAACACTCGGAGTGCTATACGTCTTTATTGGCTGACTCGACAGAACTCGATTACCATTACACCGAATATTTCGGCGATCGTTGAGCTTTTCGCCTCCCGCGCGCGCAGGAAAAGTACTCGCTGCATAATTGATTCCTCCCCGGGTGGAAAATAAGAGAAGAAAACAAACCGAGTACATAACCTTCATTCATCTTACTTTCAGATAAACGCTGCATTTTAACGTCCGGCGTATCCGTACATAACAAGCCCATTGTACGGCGCGCAGCAACAACGGCGCGAGCGGAGGATGAAAACCATTTCGAAAGATCGAATTTCCCTCACAGCATGCATGTATAATTGTCGAATCTAGGTGAGAGATATGATCGGGACGGGCGGCCGTGCTCGATTGTTTTTATATTTCGACTGCAAGCTGCGCTCGGGACGTCGGGTCGTGTTCTCCCGATTATACCTGCGGAGAGAGCGTGGCAATTTTTCGTTTGGCGTGTCCCTCCCTTCCTCTCTCTAGACCGTATGGTCGACAGGCCGTGTCTTACGGGTAACCCGAAACCGCGGCCGGTCGAGCTGCGTCTTTTTCTACCTTTTACCCAGCTTTTTTTCCTTCCCCACCTCGAGCGAGAGAGCTGGTTCGGGGCACAGTCCGGTAGGTCTATTGTCGTCTCATAATCGATGCTAAATATGCCGGGCGGAGAGAGAAATAAGTTGGAGAGAGGAGCCTGCCGGTGCGAGACGTTAAAGGGATTCGGGAGTGACCGTGGCCGTGTATGAAATCCATCTCTTTCGCTGGAGGAGTAAAACATCCCGGTGCATTCTTAGGCCGTGTTGTGTTGCGGCTGTGACCCGCTTTAAATTTGCCCACTTCGAGTCCACGAGACTCGAGAAGTTTGCGGCGTAAACGACGCGGTGATAGCGCCATGTCAGCGCAGGAATAGTTTTTCTTCTTGTTGGAATTAACTATACAAGAGCGGTAATAATAGACCAGAGGCTAACCAGGCTAAACTATACTGAATCTACTTGCAAACTAACTCAGCCGCACCGGTTGTGGGCGTATTGTTGGCGCGATTTCTCTTGCATGTGTATTAGCGCTTTCTGCATTCCCGTTGACGCCGCAAGTCGTAGAGCCTATGCAGCCCGCGTGATTCGTCTTTACACATCGTGCGTCGGCTTTTGCCGCAGAGATATACTTCGCATCGACTGGTCAAACAAGAATCGAGTCGCGAGGCTGAAAATTTTCAAAATCATTCCCCCGACAGTAAATTTTTTTCAAAAAGCAAACAACTTTTAAAACGCACCTTTACAAGATACTCGTCAAACTCACTCGCGCCGAGGCGAGGAGACACTTTATCCTCAAAAGCAGCCGCGAAAGGACACCCACTGGACATTCGATCCAGCCGAGCCTCGACGTCCTGCTCGCTAACCGAGAGCCGCACGCTTTTATTTGCGGTCACGGCGAAATTACGGGTTACATCGCCGAGCTGAGCTACGGCGCGCAAAAAGTGCCGATCGATTTCGCCACGCGTGGGGGAGCCGAAAATCGCGCGAGATGCTCGGCAGCTGCGCGATTCGAGAAACGAGAGCTGCTTTCCAAGTTACGCGAAGATTGAGCCTCCCGCCGCTGCGGTCGCGATTTCGAAACTTCTTTTTTCGACCATCCGAATTTATGCGCGCGATTGCGTTATGCTCTTCTTTTATTTTGCCTCGACTTCTTTTTTTAACGGCGAGTAATACTTTTACGGGCGTCTCTCGCTACAGTAAAAAGTAATGCCTCGTAAAATGAACGCAAAGTTGTTGTAGCTTGTATTGTTTGCGCTATAGCCTGGCAACCGCAGTATCTCAGAAAGTTTCAAAAGTCTTCTTCCCCGCGCGCGCGCGCGCGCGCGACCACAGAGTTTCTAGTAACAAGGTACACCATATTTCACTGAGCTGATGCCTCGGATTCGTCAGAGCCGCGAAAATTGTGTACCTCCGGCAGTTGGTAACTAAACAACAAACAATTTGCGGTCGCTCTCTTCGCGTCGCTATTTAACTTACAAATTTTACGGGAAAGTGTTCCGATTTGAATATCGCAAGGTTGCTACAGCGAATCAACGCTGTCGCCCGAAAAGTGTTTACGATCTTTCTCCCTGTCGCTCCGGAAAATGGCATCGATCCACGTACCGGTGTCGTGCACATACGCAAATACATGAGAGAGCATTCATGCCGTCGTTATCAGCGGGCGCAGATCAGCGCGAAAGCTCGGCGGCGGCGGCGGCGGCGGCGGCCTCGCGCGAACACGCGATATCCGCGCGAGACTGTCATAAAGTGCCTGTCAACGTGCTGCACGCGCGTGCGAAAAAAGTAACGGCGGCGGCGGCAACTCCCGAGGGAGTCGAGCAGCGCGCTAGCGGAGGAAATTATACATTAAGTTTTTCGCGTAGTACGTACACAGCCTCGGTGGAATTCGCTGCAGCGGATAAAACCGCGGCGGCGCGTATCGCGCTCGGCTTTTTTCAAGGGTGTGCGAGCGTAGCAGCGGGAAGCACGGCGCGCCACATCAGACATCTGCTTTCAGTATATATATATATACCGCGGGAATAACAAATAGGTCCGTAAAAGTCGCGAACGACCTGGAGGAACGAACTCTGAGTTGCTGTGCGAGATTTCTATCTGCGCCCGAGATTTATACTAATTCGTAATTAGATGCGCGTGTAAATTATTAAACTGTGGCAAGACTGCAGGAGCCCAGCTCGCTGATAGCGGCTTGGTATAGCTTTGAATCTCGCTCGTAAGTTTATAGCTCGCATTAAAAAAGCTTGTAATCCAGCTGGCTCAGGGAGAGGTTATTTTCGTGCGCTCGCGACGAAAATCGATAAAAAGAGCTCACCGTATACTTGCTTTGCAATTTCCATAAAGCGTTCGATAGCCGCTCGCCAGCTTCTTTTTCCCGCCGGCGCGTCGACAGCCTGCAATCCGTCTGGAAACTTGACGCGCGCGCTCGTGTAATTAATAATTCCGTAATTAAAGACTTCAGGTCCAGCGTCGTGTTACGAGCGTAATTATCGAGAAAAGAGCGTCGAAGAAAAAGCGATTACACCCGCGAACATACGCGGCTTCGATGCAACTCAATCTCCGCCGCGCGCAACAGACGCACTCCGAGTACAAGATAAAAGCGAGACGCTCACGGCGGCGCGCAAGGAGGATACGAGCCGGAGAGAGAAAAAGGACGGCAGGTTCCCAGGGCACAAGATTGCCACCCGGAAAAAGAGCGGAGGATGAGGTCCAGGCATAAAAGCGCGGATAATGAGAAAAGCAGCGCGGAAAAATCAGATACTGCTGAAACGATTCATTTAGGAGCCGGCTGCAGCAGCTGCTCTCGCATCTTTCCTCCTCTCCGCGCCGTATACGTGTGCGAAGGCGTGTGCGCCAGCGCCACATGACGGCGAAATTCGCCGACTCAGCTCGGAAATCTCGGGCGCAGCTCCGACGCCCCGTGGAAAATGCTGAACCCTCCGCGTCAGGTTGATCGCTCGAGGATCGGGAGAATACACACACACACACACACACACTCGTGCACGCGAGCGAGCTCATGAGAGTCGGGAGAAATCCCTGGAATCTCGGACTTCTTGCCTGACGCGCGCATAAAAGTCGATCGCAGGGAGTGTGCCATCTCGGCTTCCGCCTTGCCTGGAAAAAATAACCGCGCGACTCTTCTTTTCCGCGCGGAATCAGATTTTGGAGCCGTTTTCGCGATTAGATCGACACCAAGTGAAGCAACGGCCCAAGAAAGGACAGCGTGAGAGACACGTGGAGAGCCAGGGCGCCTTATGCGGAGCGGGAAGGTGCCGAGAAACACCTTGGCCGCTGTACCTTCGCTGCGTGCGCGGGGCAGAGAGCATTGGTCGTCCGGCGGAAATTAAGCTATTAACGAACTGGTTTGCCGATCGAGCGTAACCGCTCGCTTCCTTCTCGCCTGCATTGACGCGCACAAAGACTTACGACTTTCCCATGTGCTTGATTCTTTTCCAGATCGGCCCGTGCGTACGTACGCTCGCCCGAGAGATTTATATGTGTATGAGCATTTATTAAAGATCGACTACGAAGATATCTCAGCTGCTGCTGTCCATGCGTCCCGGATACAAACAATGCGTTATGGGAACCGCCGGCGAGCTCGACTCGACGACTCCATCGTCGGCGCAGCGTCTAAGTACTGTCATTACGAAAAAATAAGACGCCGGGACTGATGAAAGCTCGCGATAATCAATCTCTCCGCGGAGCTACACGCTTTGATTCGTCATTTAATCGAAGCCGGGCGCACGTCTCACGCTGTGTATAGAGAACCGGAAAACGCGAGTAATAAACACGCGGCGATAACGTCAGCCAATTATCCAAAATCCTCGCGACCAGTCATCGCGCGCGAGCCTGACTCCTCCACTTATACTTATCGGGCTCGGCTCTTGTACAGCGGTAAGCGTTCGCTTGCATACAGGCAAATCGGCGCGGAAGAATGTCGCATGACACGTGCAAAGTCCGACCTACGACGTCGACCACGTGCGTGTGTGCGCGAGCGAGCGCCGACTGAGTCAGACTGCGCGGCGGGAGTCCGCGGAGTTTCGAGCGATAAGAAACAATGAAGGAAAATCGAACTGCACACGTGCGTGCACTCGCGAGGACAAGCCATTAGGCGACTCGCCAAAGCGGGAAAAGCCGCCGCTGCCTCGAGAGCCGGCTGAGAGAGGGCGCGGGTAGTGCAGCGCGGCGCGGAGCGAGGAAATTACTGCTGCTGGGGGGATTACCCTATGCTAGTTTTTATGGTGTGCTAAACAACGGGGAGTGTGATTACCCGCTTCTCTGTAATTCTCGTACGCAACTGTAATCCACTGTATTCCTCGCGGACATACATAAAGTAGCATCCATAGAAGAGGCAGATACGAGTACTACGCCGTACCGGCAAGAAGAATTGATTGCTAATTCAAAAATAAATTTTAATAATGCCCGATAAGCGCTGGCAAAAATGCCCAGCGCGCATTCATCAATCTGACTGACGGGCGCAATAATGAAAACACACGAGAGGTCAGCGGTCAGTAATGATAGCAAAGATATAACGCGCATTAATCAGAGAAAATAGTTCATTGATTAACTAGTCATAGCAGTATCGCAGCGGGCGATAACGCGGAGGAAACCCCGCGTGATATGCTCTTTTCGCCCACATGATAATCGGAATCTCTGACACAACGCGCGCGCTCCGGTATCTGCGGTCAGGAGAGTCGTTCCCTCGAGCTTGCTATCCGTATCGCGAGCCAGAGGTGATAGACATCCTGCAAAAATGCAAGCGCTGCGCGTTCGCTCACTCTTCCACGCTGATGTTTCAGCGCTCCCGACAGTGTACTCCAGCAGCATGCACCCCGACGTTATATTTCCTTAATCCGATGACGATATTGCGCTATTTTTAGACTCGCTCGCTGCTACGCAATTTGTTCGAGAGTGTGTCCTGATAGTCAGTGAACTCGGAGGGCAGATAGTGATAATGCCTCACTTACGTAATTTATTGTTATCGGCGCTGTAAATAATGAAATTTTCAGTGTTTAATTAGACATTATTACGTGTAGCCAGTGTGTGTGTGTGCAGTAATAAATAACGAGGCGATAAACGTTGCGCGGGCATACGCTTTGATTGACTTATTGCAAAATAATTAGTAAGCCATAGCGCACAAAGAACAATGAGTCGGTACGAATGTACGCGCGCGCTAAGAGATTCTAATGTGCGCGAGCCGCAAGATTCGCGTATAAAGGATACGGTTTCGCAATACGGCAATCAATCCTCGAAATAGACCATATTTATCAGCGGGCATTTTTCAATCTCGATTCAATTTAAATCAAACAACTCCGTACACGCATCTCTATGTAGCTCCCCCCCCCCCCCCCCCCCTCAAAGAAGACATTAATCATCGGCGCGCATTGCGTAATAAAATAATCCTAATGATAAGTCAGCGCGCTCGCGAGCAATTTCACTGGAAACTTTTTACTCGAAGGCTCGTTCATTACATCGCTCCTTATAGGTATACGATGGCGGTCAGCGCAGCGTATTTGTTGCGCGAGGAAAATCAATGACTGCTCGCCGCGGCGTAACGCGTTTCCTTCAAACGGACTCCAACATGCGAACACGTGCAAACGCGACGTGTTCGACATCGGGCTGAAACATTCGTTCGGTATGGAGTACGAAGCTGCACCGGGCCGCTACGGCAGCCGCATTGTGTCCGTCGTCGCCTGCGCGTATCTTTCGTAACAATGGAAAATTTCACCCCGATATGGTTTGATGCGGAGGGAAATCATCCTCGGGATCGCATACGTAATGCGCGAGCGCGGACATTTGCCTCGCGCGATTTGCATGAAAAACTGACGCGACAATTGAAATTTGGGATTCTTGCCGTAGCCCTTTCAACCGGTGGTTCGACAAAAGAATTTTTTAACCTCGTCGCTCGCGATTCAACGCGCACTCGCATCCTCTCACGCAATATCGCGGCGCTATTACAAGCGAGCCCAAGTGTCCCTATTTCGCGCGGTTAGTCGAGTCGCTTTTCTATCAATTATATCGGAGTCAGCTGATTGATGAGCGGATCACCGGGCGAACGAGTTACGACACACTCCGCGCCGCCGCGGGGCAGCTGATAAGTCGAGTCTTTCTGCTCGGCGTAAAAATTTAATCGACCGCAGAGTTTACTACGCAGTACAACTGACCTAGGAAACAAAAAGCCACGACAGCGGCAATTAAGCAAAGCCGATACCGCGGAGAGAGAAGAGAGAGAGAGAGAGAGAGAGAGAGAGAGAAAGAGAGAGAGAGAGAGAGAGAGAGAGAGAGAGAGAGAGAGAGCGATTTATCAAGCGAGAGAGGAGTGCTGCAGGGAATCGCGCAAGCGAGGGACGGGCGGCGGCGGCATTAATCAGAAGTGCGCACTCGTCATAGCGCGCAACGCTCGATGTCGCAATACCCCGGGCTGCAGTTTTAAGTGCGCGCGTCGCAAAAAGCGTCGTCGTCGCACGCAAAAAGCGAGATAGGCGAGCAAAGGGTTGCCCTCGTTTTCAATCGCGTAACGCGCTGCCGCTGGACGCTCCGGCTGTTGTCTCTCACTCTCTCGCTCCGATGCAATACACACGCTTCTGCCTGGCGATAACGAGCGCCTTATCGGGCTCCCGCACGATAGCGCTCGCTCTGCCGGTAGCAATCGCTCTATTGTTCTCCGCGGAAGGTCGTGCGCATCCTTGCAATAACGTAATCGCGCTGCTGCTGCTGCTGCGGGTCCTTTAATCGGCCTCGTCGCGCTACACGCTTCTCTGCAGTCGTGAAACGTCGCCACGCTCTCTCTCATCGCGATCCCTGACATATTGCATTTCAGGAAGTCGACGAGCGCGATTGCGGGCTAAATGATTTTTTAATAGGGAAATGCCGCAGGTGCAATCAGGGTCGGGATGAGACTATTGTTTCGCTCCGGTGCAGCGCGCGCGGCCGATGACTAATGCCGGTTTGCCGCCGCCGCCGCTCTTTGTGGTGGTGCGTCGTTGCTTTTACGCGCGCGGGACTTTTTTATCGTGTACCCGCGTTATTTATTCCGCGCGCTGAAAATAACGTACTTGTAAATATGCTTTTAGAAGGCATTGCACAGGGTTCAGGATCAACTAATGAGTTTGCAGTTCTGTGTCTACATTAGCGTTGCAAAATCATCGCGTGAGTCATCGAGCGTAGCCTACTTTGCCAGTCATAAAAATATTAAAGGCTTTCACTAGAGCGCAATCGAACGAGATCCGACCTGTAGTGTATCCCCACGAACCGAGCGCGTTCAAAACAAGTAACAACTCGTTGAAAAATGGAGAATAAAGTGCCCGAGTACAAATGGGTCGAGCGCGCGGCACATCAAAACAAACACTTTTCTGCCGACTCGCAGAAAACCCGAGCGAGCCTGCTTCCCCCCATCCGTCTTGCATCGACGTCATCGATCCGGTGTACCAGCCGCAAAAGACACAAAAAAGCCGAGGAGGACCTCCCCCAAACAAGAAGCGGCAGCGGCAGCAGCGAAAGAAGTGAGGGACAAAAAAACAACAGCCGAGTTCGTAGGTTTTACGAGGGGCCCATCATGGCGCATTACAAGCGCAGCATCAGCGCCGGACCTCCCTCGTGTGCGTGTCCTCTCCGAGTCTCTCCTAGAACTGCAGGGGGACAAGCCATAACAATAATTACCGTGTACGCTATTTTTTCTCGCTCTCCGGCTCTCCCGGCAGCAGCAGCTCCTTTCAGAGCCGCGCGGCCGTCGGTAATTTATGAGGCGAAACGCAATACTCGCCTGGGCAACTAGATACACGCGCGCTCTCCTCCTCAATGGGGCTCGAGGAGATAGAAAGAGAGAGATACCGGCACGTCGTGACGAATTCGTTCACACACGAGAGAGCTCCACCGGCCGCCGAAGGTAGAACTCGAGAGCCGCCTCGTGTATAAGCGCGCAGGTAAGCTGCAGCGGAAAAACCAAAAGAAAAGCGGAGCACTTCAGAGGAGACCACAAAAGAGCTTCCTACTGTCCTCTGCGCTCGCGTACGCGCGCGAGCATTGTTTATAAAGGGGCTCCGCGCGCGCAGCAGCCGATGCGGTAATCCGATGTCGCGCTGCGGAACGATTTAATTTGGACAATGCCCCGGCGGCTCATGCTTGCTGCTTCTCTTTTTCTCAAGGGCCGTCGCTGCGCGGGTGAGAGATCGACGATCAATCACGCTGCGTTTTTCGCTGTTGTGATACGGTTTATTAATTTTTCATTCGATGCCTCGAGATTTCGGAATCAATCACACGCGTCGTTGAGGCACTGCTGCACTCGGGGATTTTTGATTTTATAAGAGGGCAATGATTAATAATGCGCGGAGGGGTCGGGCCAACCGGGCCAAGTCCGCTCGTTTGTTGCTTCGTGCTGATACATCAAAGTCCGGGTAATCGGTATTACATACTTTCGTGACGTTGAGTAAAAAATAACCTAAAAAATAGCCGCCGCGACACGTGTATTAACCTCTGGATCAGCATCGTCGACATCGAAAAATTTTCCAGTTTTCGTCAACGCGCGAGATTACACGACGTCGCTTTTTTCCGCGCGCGCGCGCACACACACACACACACAATCGCATGAGATCAGCCGCATAAATCGTCCTCCGAGAGAAAAAACGCGTCACCCACGCCATTCTTCCGCGAAGGAAGAATTCCACGTTTTTACGACGCCGGCCGCGCGCGACGGACGTTTTTGCACTTTCAAAATTGATTGACTGTCAGGCGCGTCATGAATAATACGGGCCGAGCGCGCGGGCGACATGTTTCCATCTGCATTATACTATTCCCGCGCGCGGACGTAATACAAGAGTTTCCTTTCCGATCTATTCGAATGGGATTAAGTCACGGTTACATCATGTAATCATTGTGTCGGCATTTTTTCGTGCCCGCTGCGTACGTGTGTGCACAAGGCCGTCGCCAATGCATTTTACACGATCTCGCGGTATACGTTAGCCGAGAATTTTAAGATCACCGAGAGATTACATTTTTTGTCCGGCTCGTACACGCGCGCGAGCAGGCTTAGGTTAGTTGATTTGCAATTTTTCGCATGGATGAGGAGAGACGCGGATCGCCGAGCCCCGCGGCGTCGTTACGATTTCACGCTGTTTTACCGACAAAAAAGCGTGGACGCGACGAAAAAGCTTCGTTGCGACAATGCATCTATAAGTATATAGGTAGTCGCGATGCTCGCGAAAATGTCAGCACAAGCGATCGCTGAGACGATATATAACCTCGAAATTGGAGTTTACGCAACGGGCCAATTCCCAATATTCCCATGCGCGCGTCGAACGCAAAACGTCGAGCCCAAAAACATACCTTTGCTTTGAGGACGCTGTGCACGGCCTCGACGACCCTGGCGAAGTTGCCCCTGCCCAGAAGCCTCGTCATCTCGTAGTTCCCTACGCTGACCAAGCGCATCCTCTGGACGGCCTGCTGCTGGTGGCTGGCGTAGCTCGTCCTCGTCGTCACCTCCATCAGTGGCCTCGTCATTTCGACTGCACGAATAGATAAAGACAGCTCAACACTTCTCTTCCTCTCCGCGTCTCCTCTCGCTCTCCCGAGTCCCGCGAAAACTGCGCCGCGGTGGGACGGCGGCGCCCGGCGGTCACTTCCGGCTGGCGCCAAATTCTCGACGGCCGCGCCCCCTTTTCGCGGATTTTTCTCGCGACGCGTGTCAAAACTATCGAAAACACACCGACACTGTTGCACTGACTTCCGGGACGCGCTCGGGAGCGATAAAGTAAGTCGGGACTCTCGGGAGACGGAGGTGATCGCTCGGCCGCTGGCGCGAAAATAACGGTCGTTTTGGCGTCGCGTCGCGGGGCGGTGGGAGGGGAAGAGGAGAAGAAGCCGCGCCACACATCGGGCGGAAGGTGGCGGAGTGACAAAAGAGCGCGCGGGTTTCGGTGTTTTCGGGAGGACTCTGGACATTTGTGACAGTGATTCGTGTGTGAAATTCAATCGCTGGATAATCGACTTCTGACGAGGCGCTGATATCGGGCGGTGCACGAGAGGTTGCTCTCCGGATTGTGCAGGTAAGGTGAGTTCACGTATTGGAAAATTGAATGCGGGTAGGAAAATTGCGTTCACATCGAATATGTCACAAAATTGAACAGAGAATTGCGCGCCGTGAGAAAAAATTGAACGATATTTTAATCGACAAGAACCGTTTAACGCCTGCAAGGAAAACACGCGAGGCAGGGCTGCGTGAAAAAAAAAGTCCAATTTAGGTTAAGTATGCAAGGCCTAAATAGCTTCATTGTTTTTTTCGTAAGCCCGGCCAGGCTTCTCGCGAGGCACGGGATGGATTATTAAAATACGCATGAGTCATATTATAAGGCGCACGGGGCATATCGAAGTCGGTATAATCTCGAGAGACTGAGACCGTTTGTCCGATGTGTATGTGTAATACTTAGCGGCTCTTGAAAAGTGTGCTACGCGCCTCGATCGATTTAGGACAAATCCCGGGAAAAAAGTGAAACCAACGCGCTGTTAATGTGCCCTTACACACTCGCCGTATTGCGTTATGTCCCGCGAGAGGCTAGAGAAAAAGAGACTGCTCTCTGTGTGTGCCACACGGATATTAGCCAACCAAATCGGCGCCTGATGCATGTGCCGGGCATGTGCTCCACGAATGTGCGTAACAATATTTCTTGTATACTCCGCTGCCGCTGCTCTTACACGCAGCTCTTTCACGCTGTGCGGCTCGGCGTTTTTGCTCGGAAAAAAAAACGACCACGAGGACGACGCAGCGGAGAAGGAGGCGGGAAAAAAGAGGAGGAAAATAAACGGAACTGCCGCGGGAACTGCGCAAATATGTGGAACAGCCGCCCTCCGGAGTTTTAACGAAATTCTCAAACCGTATTTATATCCGTTTACGCGTGTGCGCTCGCGAGCCTTCATAAATTAAGGGAACGCGTATACTTAAATGTATAAGAGCTATTTTTAAGGCCCGAGCAAGTGTAACTACGTAATTATTACGACCTTCGGAACATCTCCTTAATTATTTTTTATCTGCGTTTTCTGCCGCGTCGATTTTTAAGTGAATATCATGTTTACCGAGCGCCTTTACCTCTCGAAATAACAGAGTGCGGCTATTTTTTCTCGGTTTTCTCGACTTTCGAAATTATTATTCAACGATATTTACCACCGATATTTCGTATACTCGACGAATGCTCGAGCAACTCGAGCATCCCGAGATCGTGGAGAAAATCAGGTTCTAATGGCGCAATTCCGACAGAAGCGCAAGTGCAATCACGCCAGCTTCGAAAATAGCGCGCGCGAATGTGACTCGCCGCTCGAGCACGCGGACGGACAAAGCCGCGCGGCCTCTTGAAAAGCTTGTCTGTTATCAGACTGTCTCGAGTGTGTGTGTGTGTGTGTGTGTGTGTGTGTGCGTCGTTTTCTAACGCCACTTTGAAACTGTGTCGCCCGCGCGTTGCTGGATTCTTTTAATTGAACATCTCTACGGGATACCACCACATAATTGTCATTATAATAGTTTTAGCGCGCAGTAAGCGAGATTAAACTCTTGTTCCGCGAGGGAGAGAGAAAAAGGAATGCAACTTTGTACTTACTACACTTGCTCTCGCGAGAGCTGCATTAGTATACGGCACTTTCTCGCGCGGCGCTTCGTCCCGACTACTCCCGATCATTACTGGCATTAGAGGCGTTTTGCGGCGGCGGCGGACAATAAGCTGGAATTAAGTAGCATCCAAATAAAGCCTGCTCGCGCTCGCGCGTATACCTTCCCGTTTGATAACTCGCGCTCGCGCAGCGTAATAACGTTTGAGTACACATGTAATTTGAATACACATAAAAGCGAGCCACACGCGTTCGGCAGAGAAAGCGAGAGTGAAAGCCTATAAGTACCGAGAGTGAAAGATCGCGTAATAGCCTGGCGCGCGTACGTGTGCGAGAGAAGCGAGGCGATAAAAACGCGTCGCGGAGAGAGACGCGCAGCTCGTCCTTGCGCCGCGCAGAGGAGAAAAGAACCTGGAGAGGACGATAATGGCAGGGCAGTGCCGCGCGTACGCGAGTTATTATAATGCGCGATTGCCAAACGCGCCTTTTCCTCGATAGGGTGGCATCAGAGACGTCGGAGTCGTTTTTTTTTCTCTTCGAGAAAATCCGTTGGGAAACGCCGTCGACAGCGTTTAAGGAGTAATCCATTACGGTTTCTCAATAAACTAATTATGACGTCGAGTCGTTTATGCGCACGCTAAAAAGCCTCGCACAATTATAGAAATTCGTCATGTACTTTGTTTCAAAAGATAGCCACACGACTTTTCCCGGTACGT
Organism: Nasonia vitripennis; assembly: GCF_009193385.2. Lineage (NCBI taxonomy): Eukaryota > Metazoa > Arthropoda > Insecta > Hymenoptera > Pteromalidae > Nasonia > Nasonia vitripennis. Next base: position 708,354 of record NC_045760.1, read on the forward strand.
TACGCGCCGCGCAATAAACTGCCGCGTAATAACGCTCGACTGAAAAATAAGAGAAGAGAAGAAAAGGCGCGCGGGAGGATTGGAGGTGCGCACGGAGCAACGGAAAGGGAGCAGAGAGCGAAACTGCAGCGGCCGAGGCCACCAGGAAGCCGCTATCTCGCATATGCATACACGCGTATACGCGTCGCGCGCGCGCGCGCGCGGATATCGCAGTCGGCGCTGCTTTACAACAAACAGCTGTTCTCCGCGTGAGCCGTATAGTGTGCCTGAGTCAGAGCGCTTTGTGGCCTTGGTCCAGCCGTAATAGAAGATTATAGCCACGAGCGTAGCCTGCGCGCTTTTCGCCGCTTCGTTAATACTGACGGCGCAACTCGGCAATTAACCGAGAGCACGTGCGGCTGATCTAACGGCGAAAAAGTCGCGAAACTTGCTTACTTTTCGCAATTAGCGCGAGGTGCAAGCGGAGGGTCGTTGGTTTCTTTTTCTCTCTCTCTCTCTCTCTCTCTCTCTCTCTCTCTCTCTCTCTCTCTCTCTCTCGCTTCTGTACATAAGGTATACGCGCAATAATAGCGAAGAAGTAGTATTTGCGCGAGAGCCTCGATAAATTCACGCCGAGCGCGCTTTGACTCGCGTGCGCGCGCGGGAAATTTGAATTTCAAATGGTCGTAGGTCGCGGCGCAAATACAATTAGGATTATTACGAGAGGCCGCGCGTATAAGTACGCGGCTAGCGTGAAAATCCCTACTGTGCGCGCGGCGACGCTTCTCTCTCCACGAGCGAAATTATAGAATCTCCAGCTTTTGAGCTCGCGCGGCGGCGCCAAATCCCTGGAATCGAGCGAGCGGTAAGTGGAACGCTCGCCAGGAGTTTGCTCGCTCGGGGGCAAATAACTGTTTGACGTTTCGGAGGCTCTGAATTGTCGATAATTTCTGTGATTGCGAGAGAGTGAGCTCGCAGCGACTTTCCCAACGCGCGCGATGTGTTTGCTTATCTTTTTTTCTTTCCAGGCCGAGAAAGCTGAGCAAACAGCAATTTGAAAAATAGCCTCCGTCGCGTCGCCTACTCGCCCGCTCTGCCTTCCATTAATCCACTTCCTCTCGCGCCTCAATAAGTCCGGCGATATTATACAAGCTCGCGTCTCCGGGCCGTGTCATATACGCGCGCGAGTCGATAAGAGGCTATAGGTATATACAGCTACGAGTGTTTTGACAGGTCTCGATAATTTCTCGAGTCGCGCGGACAACGGGGCCTCTGTTCTCCTGCCCGGCTCGCTGAATAATGTCGTATTGCGGCGAACGAAAATATCGAGGCTCTTTCCCGCGCAGCCGTATCGCACAATGCCGCGCTTGTGCGTTTCCCTCCCGCTCGAATTATGTGCTATACACGTCCTGTCTTGTCGCGCGCTCTGTTTTCTCCCGTCCGCGGGGAAACGCGTGCTGTACGTGGGAGTTTGATAAATCGGGCAGATCGCACGCGCCGATAGCGCCGCCGATGTATCGATGACCGAACGATAGGTTTGTTTATTAATCGCCGCGGAGTGCGGGCAAGCCAGACGCAGCGATTTTCACTTCCTCGCGCAGTGCTGTACTCGTAAATCAATATCGTTTTGTAAGCTTCACTGCTTCATAAGCGCGCTGACCGATCGTTTCTTCACCCCGGCGAATTTCCCGCGATAACAGATGTTGCGCATGCATCAGAATAGAAAGTCCGTACATTGTGTAGACATTCGTAGCCATGAATTTTTCAGTGTAGGTATAAGAAGAAGAAGCAGATCCACGTGTTGTGTTTGCGTTTGTCGCCGAACTGAGCCATGACACGAAAGAAAACAAACCGATCGCGGGGGAGGCGGGAATACAGCTACTTATGTGCCTATGCAATATGTATAAGCGCGAGCCGGCCTCACCTGCAGGGTTACGCGCGATCATAAATTATAACGATCGTAAATGGCCCCGATCCATTTTCATAATGCCGTAACCGCGTGTCGCGCGTTAGCGTCGTTTCTTCTGGCGGTGAGTGGGCACTTTTTTACCATTCGCCGATTCGGGGTGTATTCCGCCGCGCTCGGAAGATTGTGACAAAGCGCGCTAATCAGTTCCGAGAAGCCTCATTAGCTCGATTGCAGCCAAAAGCGCGTATTTTGCAAGCCGAATACATAATGCCGGCTAATTCGACTAATCGCTCACGCTTTCGAGCGGCAGTCGTTGTGCGCGCGGAGTTTGCGCAAGCGCGCGAGTATCCATCATCGCGAATTAAATAATTAAACAAATACACGTATGCACGAAGAAAAAAGCCTGTCTTTGCGCAAACAATGTGCCAATGGCGCAAATCGCCGGGTATAGAGGTGAAAAAGCGAGGAGAGAGAGAGGGGGGGTGTCTCGTTAATTGCTAAACATTAGCCGTTGGCTTCGTGATTTATTATCTTTGCTCGGTGCGATCGCGCCTCTATATCGCTTTGATTGACGCAGGCGAAACACAGCGCGGCGAGTAATTACTCGGAGAGTGATCGGGCAATAAACCTACTGACGTTGTATGCGCGGCTGCGCTTCTCTATCCATCTACCTCTCTCGAAGCGCCCGAAAATGGCAAAATCATTAAATCGTCATGACTGGTTAAGCGCGCGCTCGAGGAAAAATAGCGGCGCGCACGCACGCGAGCATGTCGAATCCGCTGGAATCGATTCGCAGCCGCGATCGCTATGGAATCGCGAATTATCCTCGTTCCTGCACACGCGTATATTGAGCTCGTCCGTGCGCTGTTGCGGGAAGCTGAACAGCGGAAGGAAACGACTTTTTTTGGAATGAGATTGGGGGAATTTTTTTAAAAATGATCTGAAATTTTATAGCAAGGAAATCTCTCGAATTGCATTTTTCACTGCGCGCTGTGACATAACAGCATCACGGGCACATGAGGCGGATGACGTCTTTGGAATCAACGTTAATCACCGAATAGATTTTTTATTCGAAAACTCACCGCTCAGGAAAGAAAATCTGTCCGCGGCAAGATTAACGAGTTTTTATTTCATTGAAACAATATTTCAATAACGGTTACTTCGAATAAGCATCGAGTTAACGCAACGGTTTATTCTGAAGCGCTATGCCGTTTTTATCGATCTTTTTTCCTCGCTCGATTCTAATCGGGAATCCATCGATCGAGAAATTGTTGCTAAATATTCAGTCAGTCTCTATTTAAATCTCCTCGTAAAACATTGTAAATTGCAGCGACAAAAAACTGCGCGTATAAGAAGCGTCATTTCAATTTCAAATCGCGCGCGCGCGCGGCTACTTCAACCAGGTGTCTGGAGTACTCAAAAGTAGATTAATCAATCTCGAAATAACCAGTATCTATGTTTCAAAGCCTCCAGTCTCCGACTATAGCTCTCGATAATGTAGATTTAAAAGTCAGTTTAACAAGTTCAGCCTCGGCAGCCTCGTAACGGTAAAAATAGTACAGCGCACGAGTGCAGTGCGGTAAGCGATTCTGAAAAAGTGCCGAACTAGCTGCCGACACGTGTCGCACGTGAAATTCGAGTATTATCGGGAGGCTTTTCTGATTAAGTAATGGAAAAAGCAGCCAACGCAGCCGAGATGTGACTTCTCAGCGAAACCACTATCGCCGCTTTGTTTTCGTCTTATCGGCACGTTTGCGCGGCCTGCATTAGAGCACGCGCTCGATCGAGAGAGCCTAGTTTATTAAAATGCGCGCTAGTGGGACAGCTGGCGAAGAAGTGGATCATCCGTCGGAAGTTAGAAATTCGTATACGCGCCGAGTGCTTTTCGAGATTTTCATTCCCGCATTTGCGTGGGAAGGTGTACATACGACGATTACGCCGGCTCTCTCGGAATAAATTATTCTCGCCTATCGAACAAACTAACACGTTTATTACGGAATATGGAGTATTACTGCCTCTCCCGACTGCGCATAATGCCGCGCGTTGCAATTTAAGGATAAACGCATAACGACGCGTAATCCAGGTGTCATTACATTAACCAACACTGACAAAGCGAGAACAGGTTCTCGGAGCCGAAAGCCCAAAGCAGAAAGCGAAGATCGCGACTCGAAACGCATCGATATCAATTAAGCGAGAGTAGACGGCCAAGTGAACCCAAGCTATATAGCATCTGTTAGAGGTAGAGTTCCTATCTGCTGAATAATTACGAAAACGTATCGGGCTGAAAAAGCGTGAATCGGTGAAGCGAGCTGCGAAGGGGCGCGTTTCTCATGCAAAATTCAAATGAGTAGCTCGCGTGCGTCGCCCGTCTCGGAATAGAGAAAGAGGGGGGGGGGGGTAGGGGGAAACCGACTCTCGCGGACGCCTATAATTGCTGCCGGTGCGAACGCGGCGCACGTTGAGGTGGCAAAACGAAAGAGAGGCCTCGGTACTGATGTGCCATGAATGTCGATCGGAGATCGTACCAGTCTCTGGGATTCTCTGGAAAAGAAGTAGGTGATTCGAGAGCACGACTATATGTATAATGAATACCTGGTTTAACTCGCGTTCGATGAAAGAAGCTGGAAAGTTGGAATGATACGGAAGAAAATGTGGAAGAAGAACTAAAGGGGGCAGAGCGCAGGAAAGTTTTGTAACTGCATAGGTGAATGCTAATGATAGAGGAGCTACGTGTAGGCAGAGTTGGCTCTATCATCGCGAAGTTAGACAGGAAAAAGGAAGACGCGGAGAGAGAGCTGAACAAATTATTCAACAACGATACAACGCGCAGCGGATTAAAAATAGAAGAGGCGAGATAAAAAAGCGAAAGAGTGGACAAAGATACGAAGCAAAACACAGGAGTGTGCGAGTCCTATAAACCCAGATATACGGCGCGGCGGCGATGATTCACGGGGAAAAAGATAAACTCACCGTAATTGCGTCTTGCACTTTGCTCTATATCCACATGTGATGACACGGCGCGGGTAACGCGATACGCCCAGCTATACGCCTGTTAGTCACAATATTACAAGTATATACGTTTATTGTTTATGTTATGCTTTCAACGCGCTCAAGGACACGAGCGTTTCTCGGGCAACCGATGCGTCTCAAAATAATCAGAAAAAAAGGATTGTGTGTACATCAATCTCTCGGCACCGCGAGAGGGAAAAAATCCTGTCTTATAAATTAGCCGAGCGAGCTCGTTTGCGATGTGCAAACATCGGCAGGAGGTTACTCATCGTCGCGATGTTATTAAAAATCGGATACTGCTGCGGCTAAACCATAACAAAAACTTTGGCACAAAGAAACAATTTTCCGATATTAGATAAGCGGCGCACACAGCGCGATAAAAAAAGGAGAGCGTAATTAATAATCTGACTCACGAGACTGACGTCCAGCGCGATAATTCACTCTTTTCTCTCGTCGTGCGCGCGCGTACATATTCTAATGCCTCATCTGCTACGTAGTAGCGGCCGCATCGATTTTTCCGATTACCCTCGAACCGAGCGATAAATCAGCCGCCGCGGGAATCTTCGCGGCCCATATATCGCGCGAGCGCGCGACGCAGTTTAGTCTCTCTCGGGCTTCCTTTGTTTCAATCAAAGCGCCGCACTTGCTCGTACGCGCTTACGCGAGCGCGCAAAAGATACGCTCGCTTGCTCGTTGCACTTGCCCGTGTCCGGCAGATCGCTTAGTTGCGCCTCGACTTCCACGAGCTTTTTGTCGCGCAAATTCCGAGCGATGATTGAAAAAGCGCTCTGCCGTTGTTTAAGTATATCGAGGCGCGAAGTCCAATACCTCGCGTGGCGCTCTTTCAAAGTAGTATCAACTATTCAGCGGCTATTACGTTGTGAAATATTCACCTCATCCGCTGTCGATGCGCTGTACATTCGCCTTACACTGCAATTAAACTTCATGGTTAGCGCGCGGTGCCTGCGTCGATTTCGCGTAATTTTCGAGCATCGCCGTTAATATACGGCGAGGCCTTTCCCTTACAAATACGCGTCTTACGTTCCATTTGCGTCCGCGTCGCTTAATATGAAATACAAGAGCATAATATTCGCCTCGTGTGCCCCGACGCTATCGCGTGCGCGCGCGCGGGTGGCAACGACCGCCGCACACACGCTGAGCCCAGTGTGCCACGCGTACGTGTGTGTACAGCGTGTAGGTCCGAATTAATATAATATGCATATATTTTAATGCCGGCCGCTCTCGTTGCCGGCAGGAAATTGACGACAAACAATTCTCTGAATTGCGATGCAGATAAAGCCGCGCGATTAGATTACGCGTGGACCGCTTTTATGGAGGCGACTCGGTCTGCCACCGCTTCTTCTGAATTTTTAATAAGTGCGCGAAAGCCGCGGCTAATAACCGTATCCATCATCGCCGCGTTCGAGAAACAAGAGTCGGGAGAGAGGGCGTCGAATCAAAGCGGCCGTTTTAAACGAATCCGAAGAATTTATCGCGGCACATCTGTCAGGGAGGAGGCCCGGGGATTAGGCGAGAAATTACCGGCCCTTTAGGAATTTCAGCGCGGTAATTGCGCGCTGCGAAGTCAATCCGAGAGCTCTTAATCCTCGGACGCATGGCCGAGATTAGCTGCCGGAGCATCAGTCCCTCAGAATTGCTCAGCGCCTGACGTATGGGCTTCTTATCTGCTCCTCTCGCCTCGCTGCTACTGGCCATGCGTGTCAGCGGCGTTGTTTCAACATTCGGCCGGTTTGATTTGCGCGAAAATTGCAGTGGCACACGCGTCTGGACGTAATTACGGCGATGTAGCTGTAAACTAATGTTCGATCGACTCGCCGCTTATAAATTACAATGCTCAACATAACAAATTAGTAAATTAGAGCGCCGCGCGCGACTGGTCGGCTCGGAGGTTGAAGAAAAAAGTGGAGTCGAATCCGTTACTCTCAGCTCGCGTGCGTCATTGATTACACGGGCGCGCGCGCTCGTCCTAATGCGGAGCTACTTGTCCGCGCGCGTACAAGTACAGCCAATCTAATGACTCGTTATTAATGATGCGTTTACCGGCGAAACGATTCAGTCTATTACGCGTACCAATATGTCTCGCACGCGTGTATGTGCAGTAACAGCTCTGTACAACAACGTATTTATCATAATGGCTCCGCGAGAGAGGCGAGCGATGAATGTTTCCCGATAAATATGTGTAACGGCGCTCCGACGCGCTCTTTCTATAGACACGCTTTCCTCTTCGTTGTATCGATTGTTTACCGCAATTTCCGACGCAACGTCAAAGTCCGATCTGGAATATTCGCAGATCACTATGCGATGGGGGCAAACCGCTGGTTGGAATAAGTAATCGTTGCGCGCTGATCGCGTTTTATTCCTCGTAGGAGCGCGTTAACCGCTGGAATCCATAGCTCTGTCTCTATCCCTCGTAAAATCCGTAAGCGTTTTATCAGCAGGAAGAATATGGTTATACACAGCAGAGTTATCATTACGCAATGTATGATCGACATTGCTCGATAATAGTGCATGGATCTAAGGCCTGGCGGTAAATTTATTTACGTGTCCTGTATTATTCACGGCTCTATAGCTGACTTTCTTTCATTACATCGAAGCGTGTATCGATTCATCGCTCGGAATACGTAATCAAAGGGAATACGTACTCGGACATCCGCGGTCCTTATCTTCGCATACTTATACCCGGATGGACGATCACCCCTTTCTCGAAATTCGCGCGGCAAAGAATTCGATGATGAATCCGCGCCTAGATCTTCATCGTCGGGGAGCATCTGGTCCGACAGCCGTCTCTCTCTCTCTCTCTCTCTCTCTCTCTCTCTCTCTCTCTCTCTCTCTCTCGCAAATAATTACCGGCTCGAATATTTACGAGCGACTCTTCCTCCCGCTGAGCGAGCGGAGAAGAAGCAGAAAGAGCGAAGCGAAGAAAGATGAAGACGCGCTCGGCGGACTACCTAATGAAGACAATTAGCGGAGGAGAGGAAGTATACGCGCAAGAAATCATTCCTCGCGCGCGCGACGCTCGATGATGAATCGCTGGAATAGTCGAGCCCGTGTATAAAGCGGCCCGCGTAATTGTTGCCGAGCGGTGATTCATCGCGGAATAATAACGATGTCAATGCAATTTAAATTATGCTAAGAAGCGCTTCGGCTACTCCTTTTTTGCGGCTTCGCCTACAGTCGCGCCGGGGAAATTTCGAGAAAAGAGAGTGAAAGTTTGCACAGAACAAGTGCTCGATGCATCTGTTTAATTTACTCTCCTAGTACGAGAACGCTTTGATCTCAGACATTTGCACAAACGTAAGCCAACAGCAGCCGAGTGTACAGAATCTCTTCGATGTCCGTGACACGTGCATATGAAATACCTGGATCGACGTAACCCCGCAGCAACGGCCAGTTAGTAAACACCTGCATCATCGAAAGCGGCTAATGGACCGTTACCGCGCATGAAATACGCACGTCGCATCGACAAAAGTGTAACGCGTTTAATTGTACGGCCGATCGCCGGCGCATCAATTAAAGCAAACGAGTCGCCGTTAATCGAATGATAGGTTAATAGAACGCGCGCGTCTCGTTATCGAATAGTTAATAATCGAGCAAAAACTCGCAACCCCGCCGATGCGAGTGCTCCGCAGTGCAGCGAACCCGCCTGGCTATATATTGCAGTAGAGTGTGACGCTGGCCGCGCGATCGGCGTAGATCATATTTATTCATTGCACGCGCTTTAATCGCTTATCGGCGCGAGTGCTATAAACGTTTTGATGTATTATCGATGAAAGCCGCTGGGCTTTTGTGATGGGCTATATAGCCATGGAGATTTAGGACTTTATAAATTGAATAAATCATCGTGATTATTCGCAGAAGTAAATGTTATATAGTCGAGAGAATATTTACTGCGAATTATTCGGCTGGCGTTATTTCCGATGAGGTAAAGTGACATAAAAAGTCGTCATCGCTCGTTTGCATCGGCAATGTGGCACACTTGTTTCCTAGCGGAATGCAACTAATTTTCGGTCGTTAACCGATCGGTCGAAGGCCTCACATTTTGAATAAAATCCATTAAAATATCAACGAGGACGTTCAACCGCGCGCGCGCGCGACGACAAAACCGAAACGAAATGATGCAATTTTTCCCATCGAGCCGAAATCCGTCTCCGTGATGAAGCAATTTTAGGATGCGCTCGGAGATATCGCTCGATTTAATTAGCTCGCCGGCATGTCCGACACAGTGTCGCAATCGAATTTTTGCGCGTAAGCGTCGCTTATCTAATCGCGACTGGCGTAAGCGCGCGCGCTCGCGACAGGACAGTGCAGACGAGATAAGTGAGCTGGCAGCCGAAGTGGAAAAACAAAAAGGGAGGGAAGAAAAAAATGCCGTCCGACGGCATTCTGTGCCGGAAATTCAGCGCGCATGTGTGTGTGTGTGCGCGCGCGGGGTATACGCGCGCACTCCGCCGTGACATTGTCGAGAGACGTAGCCTTCAATAATTATACTCCTCAAAGGTCTTTAAACTAATAAGGCGACTGCGCCGCGTTCATGGCTGCGCGGCGATGATTCACCGATGAGTCAGTTTTTCTCTGCGTCTCGCGCATCAAGCATCTCCGGCGGCGCTGCATCGCGTAAATTACAGCCGCGGCGAGAGCATCAGCGGCTTTATTCGAAAACTCGGCGTCGTTAAAATTTCGGATTACGAACACCGTCCGATCAAGCGCGAGCCTTACTACTTGCGCATACGAGCGCGATTTTTTCCTCCCGAGAGAGCAGCTTATCAAAATCGCCCATGCGAGCGGCTTCTCGCGGCGAACAATCACACTTAACGTCCCATTAGTTTAATTGGCAATTAACCGCGCGCGGCTAGAATTCGAGGAGCAGTAGCGTCTAATCGCGCGGCGGAGGACAACAAAAACCCGGAAGGCAGAGAGTGAACCGGCTCCTCAATGCCCAGGAACATGTCCGAATCTGCATCGTGAATCACCAATTATATGCCTACACACGACGGGCTCCGGACGTGTCACACAGCGGCTCAGCCGCGAGCGACATGTTCCTCTAGCCGCGCACGTACCCGTGTACCCATAGAGCGATAGCCGCTGCTCGCGCGCGGGAATTTCAAATGCAGAAACAACGAAACGCTATTTTCGCGCGATGTGCAGTTACGCTGCTTCGAGAGAGTTCATTGTTCTCCGGCGCCGCTGCAGCTCAAAAGCGCAGTGGCGGGAATCACGCGATGTGTCTCTTGGGCTATCTATACGTTCTACGTCAGGTATCGAATAAAGATTTCACTCGCGGCGCGCGCGCGAATAACTTCGATTTAAAGGTGTAAGCCGGGATTATAAATATGCCGTTATTTAAATCGTCAGCGCGAAAGTGTCACAAGTCGATGAAAATTTCAATCGCCGCGCGCGAATGAATATTTCATCCGAGCCGCGCGGCAGAAGTGCAGCTCGACATTTGAATGAGGGGAAATTATATAGCACGCGATGTGTTGCGTATTATCGGCTCGCAAAGAAAGCCCGAATGACATTATTAACCCTGGCTAAGAGTAACACGGCTCTCTCGAATTCTCGATAATAATCAGGCAGAAATTGGCGCCGGAGTAAGTATCACTCGGCTAATTCCAGGTAGCAGCGTCGCAGGAACGAATAAAGTTCTCAGTAGGCTGCTCGTCGTTGCCTCTCCTCGGCCGCGCTTTTTCCGCGGGACAAAAAACTGGAGGCAATCAAGAAAACTGAGTCCCGGCGTCGCTGGTGTTTGCTCTTGCTTTATTTGGCTTATTAAATTCTTGCACCTATACCGGCCGTGCTCGACATTTCCTCGACTCGCTTGATTTGCCTCCTTCGATTCATCAGCGCGCGTCACATCAATTCGCGGACCACCGCCGCGGCGGAATATTGCACTCTCGAGCCGCGTCGCTCCGTCACCCGAGCTCCGGAGCGCGATTTTGCATATTAAAGTGTCACTTCATTAGCGGCACTCGCAATCACTCATTCGTCGAGTATTAGCGATGTCAGTTGTGTGCATTACGAGGCGCTTTTTTCCACTGGTCTCGGATAAAAAGCTGCTGCCGGCATTCCTTCGATACACCCATGCGGGAATATTCGATGCGCGTTTTGAATTTTAGCTAATTAAATTACACAGAGGCGCGAGATCCGACAGTGGAACTATGAGCTTTGATTTATCGACGCAAACTATGCATATGCATTAATTGATTTAATTAACGAGAGATTCATTTCAGCTATCACGAATCTATCGCAACAAAGCTTTCACTGCAATTAATAACGGCTCTGCGGCGCGCGTATGAAATTTAATCTCCATTATATACGCATGCCCGGCGTCGGAGGAGTAACAACAAAAAATCGCGGCGGGCTTCTCGCTCGTTTCCCGATAATCAATGAGCTCTCCGCGTTGTGTGTCCCAAAAAGGCCAGAAAATCTGCCGACCGCAATTCCAGGCGGCGGGATTATTGTGAGAGAGCTCGTTTCGTTTCTCGCGCGACCAGCATCGTTTCATCAGCCTCGCCTACATCCCGCTCGCGCGCGATGCAAACCGCGAAATTACAGAAAATATTATAGCCGCCGGGCGTGATTGCAGCGCGTACACGGCGCATAGGAGCTGGGAAGAAAAGGTCAAGCGAAAACTCTGAGCCCCGCAGCGTTTAATGGACTTTCGCGTTGTCCATGCTGGATTCGCACGTATTTTTCGCGCCGGCCCACTGCGCTAATCGAGTACGCGAAAAACGAAAGTCCCGACTCTCCGGCAATTATACGCAATTTTGGAGGGAAATTTTCGCGCCGTAAACCGAGAGAGCAGTTCCGCGCAATGACCTCGCGATGCGCGCCTTTTGCAAACAGGATTTTCCGCGAGAGTAAAACAATTAGAGGATCGGCGAGCTTGCTCTATCAGACATTTCTCTCTCGCGCCGTGTGGAGTGGACGCGTAATTGAATTCACGAAATTCATAAAAATACCGCGCGGTCGTATATTAGAGCCGGGAGTAAGGAGAAGAGGGATAATCGGCTCGTCCATAACCCCGAGTGTGGCTTAAAAACAAGGCATTAGACGAGTGACTCAAATTACAAGCTGTAAAACCGCACTAAATAGCGGAGTTATCGCAGCCGAGAGAGATAGTCGCCGCGAGGGCTATTCCACATAGTCCTAGCACTTTGGAGCGCGCGTGCCTTCGGGCACCTGGAGCCAAACAAACCATTTATACCGTCGAGAGTCAAGGGCCGTTTTATGCTCCGCCGGCTCGTTGACCTCTCTGGCGATGCCCAGCACGAAAAATCGGAGATCGCGCATTTCTACGCTGCGGATATTCTAATGAATTTTTGCCTCGCGCGCACAGCGGGAAAAAAGCAACTCCCGTCAAAGTGCACACACTCGCAGCCGAGGAGCAGCGACTGTAGAGCGCGTCGGCCTGCTCGAAAACCGGTATACGGAGTCGCGCGCGCGGACTGTAGAGCGCTAGGGGAGACCCTCCTCCTCCTTTTCCGCTCCTCTCGAGCTGCAGAGGGGCTAGAGAGAGCCGATCGCCAATAATCGGTTTAAAGAGCCTCGTAAACGCGCGCTCTTGCAACTCTGTCAAGCCCGAGAGACGTAGGAAGGATTGTATTATGCGCTCGAGGCGAGGAGCTGCACACACACACGCGCGCGACAGAGATTGGCCGCGTGTATAATTTATAAATAAACGGCACGTGGACGTAATTTTAAATTAGGATATAAAAAGATCGGGCCCTTCTTAACGAACTTCTTTTTAGACGAGCCTACTGACTTATTGACAGTCGCCGCGAGAGAGAAAGTGAGTCGTAATGCGCGAGTTAATTACGAGGAGGTCGTTGGCCAGCGCTCGCTTTTTTCGGGCGGAGATCGACGAAATTCGACGGGTTTTTTTCGATCGCTGACGCACGTGATTGGGGCAATTTGTATGTTTGATGTTTCGGCATTTTTTCCACTCGGCTCCGAGCCGGCCTATATGAACTTGCAAACGATTATATATGAGTGCGCGCGAACGAGTTAACGCGCGCGTGCACGGATAAATCATAATTATTCGAATCGCGCGTAAGGACCTTTCACAAGCCGGGAGTTGTAAACGTAATTCACAATTAATAAGAATTACCGAATAAATCTTGGCTCTCGCACCTGGCCGCTCGATTTACGAGGGCGCCAAGTTCGAGCTTTTCCTCAAAATCGGACGATTCCGAACTTAACGGAACAGCGCACAAAGAGAACGGCTTGCCGGGAGCGAAATAAAATCCGTCGTGGGCTATCATCCCCGGCGATAAATAAGCCGCGAGTTCCGAGCTCGAGGCCAATAAATTCCATTAGCAGCTGGCACGCATACTATGTATACGAGAGCGCCAAGTTTATAGGTCTTTGCGCAGCGCGCGAAATAAAACACTGTATGCACGTTGCGTCATGCGTTTCTCTCTCTCTCTCTCTCTCTCTCTCTCTCTCTCTCTCTCTCTCTCTCTCTCTCTCTCGGGCGGCGGCTCCAAGGAAAACAAAGGCGAATTTTGAGATGGCAAAAATTTAGCTCGCTCGCTCGCGCTCTTGACTAAGCGGAAACTGTCCCTCACGCGGATGCATTGTTCGCCGAGAGCTTAATTCCGTCCGAATCTACGTACCCACAACACGAGCTTCGGCATTCCAGTGTCATGCCAGCCGCATTCCTTCACTCGCGGCGACTTTGGTCTTTTTGGCAGAGCTCGTTAACCAAAGACAATAGCCGAGATCGCTTTTGCCCCGGCTGAGTCATTTTTTCGAAATAAGCCCCGCGCAGCCGTTTCAGTTATAACGTACAGCTTACGCGATCGACGTAAACCAGCGCTGCAGCTACGGCTTTTTGCGCTTCCAATTAAAATTTTTCCTAGTCGCGCCGAGGAATCTTTATAAACAAAGTCGCTCCCGACAACAAGACCGCACGCGCCTACTTTTCCAGCAATTAAAATCGTGCGCCGAGGATCGCATTCCTCGCGCTTCCAGCGGCTCGTCCGGCCGAGACGAAAATTATAACATCCCCGCGCGTGCTCGCGCATTACAAGCCAACCGTTTAGCGATGGCTCCCATTTGTAAATCGAGCCTCGAGCTTAATTATTTAAATAGCCCGCTCGTAAAATTAGCATGCGCGGCAATTTATCGACGCGCCACCTATTTACATAGTTCCTTAAGCACCACCTCCGCGATATTACAAGTGCACACACCGAACTAATTAAATTGAAATCGCGGTACACGCGATAAAACGAAAATCTTACATTCTCGCGTAAAGGCGGAACGAGCGCGAGCAAAGTGTAAATAAACGCTCGCTTGCGCGCACGAGCGCGGCTAGGCGTCCGATTCTCGTAAATTCAATTATGCAAACGTCCATCGCGATCGACTAGGGGAGGAAGAAAAAGAAGGAGCTGTCTCGGCTCCGTAATCATCGTACTGTGAAAGGCCGGGAGAGCCGTGTGTTTAAGCGGCAGCCGCGGAACATCGGAGATAATGACGCCCGACAGATATAGAGAGAGAGAGAGAAGCGCTGATGTTGCAGCTAGCATCAGCTTCTTTTTTCCCTCGTCTATACGTATACACAAGCGGCCACTCGATCGCCCCGTGGTTTTTCCGTTTTCGAGCGCGCGCGGCCAATGGAAAACCACGATTTTACGTAGCTGCGGAGCAGAGAACCTCGACGCTGCGGCTTCGCTCGTCGTTCAGTCGGCCGCGCGAATTCTGCGCACTTTTGCGCAAAAAGCCTTGTCTAACGGCTTTTCGCTCGCAAGAACTCTCGCTGGAACGTTTGTTCTGCTGAAAGCTGGGGGGGGATCCGATTACAGAGTGCGGGTAATTTCGACTTTGACGTTGTAATCTCGACTGCATCATTGATAATACCGGTTTCCTTGATTTACTATTAATGAACTCCGAGATCGTTTCGAGCGTACGAGAGCGACGTTAATATTATTCAGATATTCTATTTGCGATGGAGATCCATGCTTAATGAGATTACTCTATACTCGCATGCTCGGAGGCACGTCGTGCTATAGATAGAAAAATCGTCTCGATCGACTAACTATACCTGCAGTAATAGTGCCATATACGCATCGTCTATATGCAAGTAGCCTGACTATTTCAAAGCTCCGATGATAGGCAGCCGAGTACACGTGTTTTGTGCATTAAAAAGAGATCGCGTTATTAAGGGAGTCGGCGGCTAAATATGTAACAACGATCCACTTACTTCCATACAGGGAATATCCAAGCTCGCGGCTGTCTGAAGGAATAGGAGATAATAGCATCGCGACACAACGGCTGGAGGAGTATCGTAATCGCTCCTCGCGCGATGGGGTCATACGGGCAAGTGACTTTTTAGCTCGGATCATGCTTGTAGCCGAGAGTAAATAATTGAGACCTTTTGAAAAAGCTCGCACTGCGCTCCGAAGCTCTGTAAGCTCGACAAAGTAGGCGGATCGCGCGAGTGAAATTTTAATCGCAATCTCGAGTCTAAATTCGCCCGCGTATGATGCACATAGTCAAAGCTCTTTGTAACTTTCGAGCACGTCGACGCGGGGGCTGCGTTATATCGTCGGAATGGGCTCTCGACGCCGAGAGCGTCGGGGAAATAATTTTCAAAATGACGGCTCGTTAAAGCTCGATGAATCGGTCGATGAGTTCAGTGCGCGCGGAAAACTCGTAAAATCGCGCGAAAATATACTTGATATGCGCAGTAATTGTCTTTCGGCCGGAGACGCTCGCGCGCGAGCGAGTGACAAAACCGAATGTATAATGCGTGAATATTACCGTTTGAAATAATTGCAGAGACCCCTGTAGGCGCGTAAATTTTCATTATTTTCAGGGGGGTCGAGTGCCATCGAGCCGGAATTCCATTTGTGTTTGTTTTAATTATATTTCAAAATACGCGCGATTTCGTTATTGTCATGCGCGCACAGCGTGGGTCGATTCCGATGATTTTTAATTAAATCCCGCCTTTTCCTCGATAGCTCGCGCATCGGACCTGAAAAACGAGAAATCCATCAGGCTCGGAGCGGAGGAAGATAAGTAGGAGAAATGTTGTTTCCAGTGGCGCGCGTGCTCATTAAAAATCAAAAGCGTCTAAAATTATCTCGAAATTACGAGCTCCGAAAAATAATCGCCTCTCTCTCGCGCGAGCCTCTGATTAATAAACCCGGCTATCATCTTCTACAGCACTCTTTCGAAAGCCAGTCCTATTTTCGTTGGCACTCATTCCCTCGGAAATGTACGTACAGTCGCGTGTATCGCTGGTGTTGCGTGCAGTTATCCCGTCCAGCGGCTCGCATACATTAGGCGACGCGTCAGGAGCCGTCATTGTCGTGCACAGCTGCACGCGAATCGACTCGCAGGTATACATTATACACGCAGCTAGACGGCGGAATAAAACTCGATTCGGAAAAAGGACGAGAGGACTTCTCGCGAACCTAATGACGCGCGCGAGAGAGAGAGAGAGAGTGGGAAAAACGAGAGGAAGGATATCGTAATTTTATTCCCCGGCGATAGCATATTGAAACTTTGTGCTTTTTGCGCTCGACCATTGTTGGAAAATCTTTAGAACGCGTGCACGGCGTCGGGTTCAAGAAACGGAATTTCCGAGTATAGTCGCTGCTAAAAATACACTTTAATAACAGGCTCTATATCGTTATAAAACATAAAATATTCATTCGCAGGCTACGACAGTCGCAGAAGCAGCGGAGAAGGCGAGGAGAGAGAGAGAGAGAGAGAGAGAGAGAGAATAGAAGACACGATTAAAGGGAATCAGGAGGATACGTGCGCGCGCGGAGCCTCGAGCTGTGAAACAAGCGACGGAGAAGGAGGGAGAGAGCGAAGAGCCGGAGAGAAAAACACGGCGAAACGAGAAAAATGAAAGCTGCCGCGAGGATACGTGAGGTAAGGGGGATATGAGGAAGGCGCGAGGAGCAAAACGAGCGAACGGAGGAAAACAGTAGGAGAGAGAGAGAGGGGAGGTAATTACTCCGGCGACATTGACCCGTCGGCGACTCGTCTCGAGCCTCGCATGTATATATATATATATATATATATATATATATGTGTGTGTGTGTGCGTGTGTGAGTGTGTTCGGAGCCACACGCCCCCGTATACCCACCGCGCTGTACTCTCCACTACATTGTCTCTCCTCTCACGTGTAACGCATCTTTTTCAGAGATTCTTTGCTCCTTTTCTGCGCCGCGCACACGTTTTGACGTAATTTATTCTCAGCTGGCTGCCGATAAGCCGACTGATTAATAACCGATGTGCCCCTTGATAATGACGTTTCTATTTATAATCCCCGAGCTTATAATTTCGCTCTCGCCATCTTCCCTCCCCGCCGCCGCCGGACTGCAATTATCGTACGCGCGCTAGCTCTCGAAACAATAAATATCGGCCCATCGATCGCCTTTCTTATACACTTCTCTCGCGGCGGCGCATCCGCTCTTTATTTCCCGAAACTGTTGCACACTCCCGCGTTTACCACCGATTCTAGCATCACTAGCTCGTGTGTATCTGCCCCGTTAATCTCCAATTCGCATAGCAGCGCTGTCTGCCGTACGTTTCGAGGCTCAAGGTATACCAGCTCTACGGTTCACTCGAGTTCACCCGTCGACCGGCGAACCCAAGCGAGCGAGGGAGAAGCTATCCGCAGGCGATTCCGAGAGCGGATCTTTCGATCGAACTGCGCCGCCGCTGCAGCGCGAGACCGATCTAATTAGGAGCCGAGAGCCGGTTACGTGTGCTTACGCACGCACACACACGAGCGAGTTTTTCGGTGTCACGGAAATCTCCGGATCGCGAACAACGGATTTCTGCAAATGACTTTTTAACAACTGCGCGATAATTGCGGAGGGCTGGGAAACTCGCTTCCGCTTGTATAGGAATTGATGCAAAGCGCGTATAATAAACGCCGCGGCGCTCTGAACTATTTACGTCAGCGCGAAGAAAGAACGTCAGCCGCGGATTCCGGAGCTTTGAATTAACGATGAATCACGCTCGTGAGCGTCATTAATAATCGCACTGCGCGGCCGACGTCGCTCTTTAATGAACATTGCGCACTCGAAAGAATCCTCGACATTGTGCTTTCCGCGATCGCTGCTATACACACCGCTCTGATCGACCGTTTCTTCTTCTCGAGGAATGATTTACGCCCGTGTCAGGAGATAAATTATTTCTCACAATCTAATCTCGCAGCTGTGTGACGAAGCCTTGACGAGCTGTATTCAGCAACAATAAAGGCCCGAAAGTTCCAGTAGCGCGAGACCGGAAAAGTTTTACCGGCGGGAAAATCTCCTCGCATCCTAATATCCATATCGCTCGTAAAAGCCCGCAGCCGGGCCGCGTCAGATCGGTGTTTAACCTTTCCCGCGCTGAAAAGGAAACTTTACCAGTGGCAGCAGCAGCGAGCGATCGAGAGGAGAAAAAAGTGTCGTTGGCCGGTCGTAAAAAATATTTTCACAGCCTCGGAACGTTATCGCACATTCGTTGGATAGCTTATGCACGATTCGAGCGCGTGTGCCACCGTGAAAAGGGGGCTACAGGTATAGGCGCGCTTCACCTCCACTCTCCCTCTCTCTCTCTCTCTCTCTCTCTCTCTCTCTCTCTCTGCTGCTGTACCGTTAAGCTGCAGCGCGTCGTTTCTTTCTTCGAGAAAGTGTACCTACGCCTAGCCTACAGCCTGCATCGTGGCAGAAGCAGCAGTCGCTCTCTCGGGATTTCGTATATCTTATCGGGCCGATAGCAATTAACGAAGCGCCGCGCTTTATGAATATGGCCGGGTTAATAATACCATTTCCGACGAGAGTCCGGGCTATGGGTAATCAGCGATTAATTGGGGAGGCTGCAAAGTTTCAGCCGATGAAACTGCGCAGGCTGAGTAATTCAATTCAGGAGGAAAAAGATCGGCCGGCGGGAAAAATCCGCGTCGTTAGTGGAAGTTGTAAGCGAGTATGTACGGTTATTATCTCTGCATCTCATCCGAGGCATCAAAACATACTCCCTCGTAGGACTACCGTTAAGCCTCTCTCTCTAAATCTCTGGCGGAAGAAACTGCAGCAGCAGCAGCAGCAGCCGAGCTGCGCAGTAGCTATCCGCGAATAATAACAGGAAAAATATCGCCTCTCCCGGAATAATCGCGGAATAGTAATAGCGTGAAATTAGATGCCATGCGCGCGCGATCCAGTGGCGCGTAATATTGCCAGCCGTCCGTTCAGAGAAGATCGCGAGACTAGCAGCCGGTTAATGTTGGGAATCAAGAGTGGAGAGAAAAATCCACGTGCTCCGTACCGTTAGAGCGTAGGATCTGAAAGCTCTCGCAGCAGACTGATCTTGATTCGATCGGCCAGCGCCGATCATAATCGCTTAATGTAATCCCCGCAGCGCGAGCCCGCGCGTCAACTTTACGATTGCGCGCGCTGAAAGCAGCTGCACAGTGTAATATGAGTGTATACAGCAGCGACTGTCGCCCCGGGATGCACCCGCATGCCGTTAATTTTTAGTAGCGTAAACGCGGCCGAGGCATACATTTCAGCGGCCCTAATGCGCGCAACTTATATTTAATTCAATTCATAATTTACACGTGTTTCTGCTTCTCGCGGACGAGGATGTGAGCGGCGAGAGAGGTTGGCCGGAGGAAATAAAAATTATAAACACGTAAGTAATGTGCCATATTACTTTATTACTTTACGGCACCGATGTTTATCTTGCGCGCGCGGTATATGAAATTTCGCTAGGCACGCGAGCGGACGAAAAAAAGTAATCAGTATTCCAGGAAGGCTGCGCGCCGGGTCATCGGAGAGCACAGAAGTTCGGAGGACGAAAGGGCCGCGAAAATTACGTAAACCATTCCGCGGAGTATCGTTACGTTCCCTGCGGTGCAGCGGTGCACTGTTCCGAGTTATCAGAGCTAGCTGCATCGCTTATGCATTCCGGGCAGCTCTTCACGGCGTTTCGGCAAAAGCCCCGAACGAATCCTCTTAATAAACTGGGTTGCGCAGCTCGGAGAGCATACAATGGCGCGAGAGATACCGTAAGTTCGCACGATCGCGCGAAGGTCAGCTCTCGACCTGGAAAAATACACGCGGCGCAGCGCGGGAGGTCCGCGGATTAGAGGCTGCGCGCGGCGCAGGAAAAAAGAGCCGTGCGCGGGATTATCTCGATGTGTCGCGCGCAGCGCACAGTGTGTGTGTGTGCGATGCGCGAAGAAAAACGGCCGTTGAAACGTGACGCGGGGCTCGGGCCGTGGATAGCTGGCTGAAGAGCGGGAGAGCGAGAGAGGAAATCTCGACGCGATTCAATGCATCACACTCGCGCGAGCCAGCGTACAGGTACTGTGCGAGAGTTTACACAGCACTCTTTTATTCCTCTCTCGGTTGTAGCCATTTCTTTACGGGGCTCAGGTGAAATTTACGAACTTGTTCGAATGTGTCCGCGAATAACTTAAGCTTTTTAGGGACGTTTTTTACGAGCGGCCGACTCTCGCGCATAGGTGTCGGGGAGCTATGAGTGTGTTTAGGTCGCGGGCTCGGGATTAGGAGCTTTTGTCTCGGGCCGTGACGAAACTGGGTTTCTGGACTATTTCCTCGTGCACGCACGCACACGCACACTCTGGCCGTTTAATTAGGCGTCGTATTAATTTTACGCCGCTTTCATGGCCACTCGAGACGGCGGAGCTCTCGGTCGGTTTACGGTTCGATATAATTAAAAGGGTAATCTTATTAGAATAACAGGTTGCGCGCAATAAGGCCCGCGATTTACACTCGCTTTTCAGATGCTAAAACACGAATGCGCGAGTGCGGGAAAATTTATTCGAGCTTCGGATGCATCATACTCCGCGACTTTCATTCCCACGATGCGAGTCTTCTCTCGCGGTGAACTCGAAGTTTAGCATCGGCAGTTGGAGTTTCTTGCGCGCGCAGCCTCGAGATTAGCGCGCTCGGGACTTTGCGATACTGGTCTTCGCGCGCATCGGGTTCAGCACTGCAGCCAAGGGTATACGCACACACAACACCGGGAGCTATATGCTGCGCCTCACCTGCTCCGCCGCGCACACCTGTCCCTACACGTGTATGCGCGTACACAAACAGAGGCGCAGGCAGCTATTTTCTTGCAGCCAGGTGACTGCAGCGTGCGCGAAATCTCGGCTGCAGCCTCCTGCGGTGCCGTGCAACCTGTTTTCTCTCGAGTCTATACGCGCTGGCCGCGGAGGACGCATTGTTGTGACTGTGTCCTGCAGGAGGGACAACCTTTTCCGATCTTTACACGCACGCATACATCGACGTCCTCTCTCGCTCTGGCTCTCCGGCCGCAATGATGAATAGCCGCAGGTTCGGGCCGCTATTTGCATAGAGAGGGCATTTTTCTCGATTTCGCCTACCTGCGCGCCCGAGATGGATGTCGGTCGACCCACTGCACTCTCCGCATGCGGGCAGAGACATTTTTTTCCACGGATGATTTTCCCTCTGTTATTCCGACGAGGCTGCGCTCTTAAACGCGCCGCGCGATAATAGACTGCTCAAATTCGAGAACCGGAATCCTCGCTTGACACGGGGAAAATATTTGCGCAGCCTCTGCGCCACTCGAGCGCTCGCGCAACGACGAGGCGAGGAGAAAAACAGAAGCTATAAAGGCACTCGATCGCGCGCGCGAGAGAGAGAGAGGGAGAGAGAGAGAGAGAGTATCGTCGAGGGTATATCTCTTCATTTTCCAAGGCGCTGCGACGTGCGCGTCTCTTCCATAGGTACACACGCACACACTCACACATAATACTCGGGAGCGAGGGATCGGCCGTGGAACGATGACTGCGTCATCCGGTAGCCGAACGGCATCGATCAACATCTCGTGGCCCCGAGACGAATGGGCTTTCGTGAAGAAAGTGAAATGAGAATGCCGTGGAGGAGACGATATTCTAAACCGAAATTTACATACGCTCCGCGTGTTCGTGTGCGTGCGAGCTGATCTCCTCTTAAATTCTCCAGAGCGAGCAGCTATAATTCAACGCCAGAGAGGATTCTCCGGGCTCGTATTTTCGATTTTCGACCAGTCATTTGGGCTCGTCCTCGACGAAAGGGGGAGGAAACGTGTTTTTCTTTCATTATTCCCACCGCTGCGCGGGATCGAAGCCGGTTCATCGAGAGGAGCGCGTGCAGCCGACTTTTCAGAGTCGTGTGGAGCTGCAAAGTGAGCTTTTGCGTGCGGCTTTACAATTTTCGAGATTCCGATCTGAAATTTTATAATTTATAGCGAGGTCAAGCGGCGAACTTTGTCCAGTCATTAAGTCGGGAGTAGGCTTGCTCGGTTAAAAAGTCGTTTGAAACAGCCGGTGATCAAGAGCGCGCGAGGCTATTCGCGAGAAAATCCCTAATGAACGAAACTCGTCAAGTCGAATGGAAGAAAGAAGATGGAATATAGTAGCCGAGCCGCGCGACGTGCACATTATGCAAAGCGTAAGGAGTCCCTCGCTCCGCGTCCCGGTATAATAACGCTCGCTCCGTCACGTACCGGCCATTATGAAAGAAGATCGTTTCCTCGATAGACCCTCTCTCTCTCTCCCTCTCTCTCTCTCTCTTTCCTGCCGCGGAGAACGAAACCGACACACTCGTGATGAAGCGGCCCCCGCTTAGTCGGAATATCGACTCCCGATGCCGCGATGTGTCACGGCGAAAACAAAACTCTCTCTCTCTCTCTCTCTCTCTCTCTCTCTCTCTCTCTCTCTCTCTCTGGGGGACAGCGGAGCACTTAGCGGGGAAAAGCGCGCGAAATTCAATTGCTTTGTCTCCCCCTTCACGGCCGCGCGGGCTTATAACGCGATTTCACCGCGTGCGCGGAGAGATTATTTATCGAAAATGGATATTTTTATTCGGCCGGGAATCGAAGCCGGCGCGCGCTGTCTAAACAGCAGATACGGCGAATCGCACTTAAGTGCGTAATAATGTCCCCTTCCGATGCGGATTTCAGGAGTTATCTGCCGTTATCGGCGTTATGCGCGCGCGCGGCGAGCCTCCGCATATCGATACGGGCTCTCTATTGTCTGAAAGTCGCTCTCGCGGCGGCGCAATTTATCGGAATGGCTGTGCGCCGAGAGAGAGAGAGAGAGAGAGAGAGAGAGAGAGAGAGAGAGAGAGAGAGAGAGAGAGAGAGCTTTTGATATCGAGCCAGTCCTGATTGAAAGCGGCCTGAAAATTTGTCATGCAAAACGAGCGACATTTTAATGAGCTTTCATAACAATGGCTAATCACGCTGTAAAATTATCGGTACGCGGCGGGCTCGATCTAGATAGCCGCTTAATAAACGAGCATTCATGCTAATAAGCTGGATAATGGTCGAGCGGCCGGATAATCTAGATATAATTTTCTCTGCGCCACAGGCCGCCCCGCGAGGAAATGGCGCAATCCGCGCGAAAAACCTTACGCACTGCGCGCGTTGAAGTGTGCGGGAATCGAAACGAAAACAAACAATAACAAACGCACGGAAGGAGAAGTCGCGCAAGGCCAAGTGGGGGCGGCGGACGAGAGGAAACCTCATACACACGCGAGACGAGATAAGGCGCGAGCGAGTGCAAGCTCGCCGGTGTGATTCCTCTGCGCGATGATGCAGCCGCGCGCCTGTAGTTCCGGGCAGGCTATCAAAACGCGCCCAAGTGTCCCATAACCGCATACCCCCCCCCCCCCCCCCGATTATCTTTAGCGCTAGTCGCTCCGCTGCTGAGTGCACAGATGCTGCTGCTGCCGCTGCTGCGGAGATCAAAATACGCCTCTCTAATGGGAGAAGAGGAGACATTGTAATTAGCGCGCGGGCTATCCTATAACCCGCCACAGCAGCCGTATGATTACACGGGATCGTTTTAATTACGACGCTAATTGAGGTTTTTCGCGCGGAAAAAAGAGCGCGTCTGCATTTGTCCCTTTTAAACTCTTTCCTCGCGAAAATGAAGTTTAATTCGTCTAATTGGACGCGGGAGGGGATCAAGTTTCAATTACGCGCGAGTTTTACGGCGAATCGGCGCTTTGCCGAATATGCCTACGCGGCAACAACCGATGCTAATGATAACGTTTATACGATAAGTGCTATCGCCTTACACGCGATGCGCCCGCCGGCTTATCTCGCGAAACCGAGTTCAACTTTAATGAGCGCCAAAGTATGTGTAACGTGATGTCCGTGAGTGTCTTGATTCGTCAATTAGTCAGGAAACCTACTGCACGCACATTTCCTATAGGAGCTTTATATAGTTTATAATTACGCCGGCTCTACGCGGTGTATTAATAATGCTCGGATTGCGCAAAACTGCAGCGGCGATGCACGCTTCAGATGTCAGGAGGAAATTACTCGATATAGAGTTGTTTCTATAATGACGGCTGAAAAATTGATAAGGGCAATTGTATAATGAATTTTCGCGCGAGCCGTATATCACGCTGATAGCGCCGAGTTCAGAACCGCGGCGTGAATTATTACGGCTGCAGCTAGTGTACAAGTTTCGCTCGTTCGCGTAACTTGTATACCTATACGCCCGCTGGCTTCGTAAATTCGGGACCGATTCTCAATTGAATAACCCGCTTTTGAACGCGTTGCTACTCGCCGAAACAACACTAATCGCGGGTTCGTTAAAGGTAAACGCGAAAAAGTCACGTGCCGCAATTGACACATAACGGATAGCGCGGAAAACTGTACACATCGCGAATATCGACTCTCGAGGGCCAACCGACTCGAATCGACTGATAAGCGATAGTGTATAACCTTTCTATTAATAATTCGACGAACTGGAACCGATCATTGTTTTTCCTCCGGTCCGCCGATTGCATCAGCAGATGACCCACGCCGATTATTCCACCGAGATATTTTTCTCCCCTGCATACCTATCGACTGAACAGCAGCGGCATGCGGAGCCTGACACTCTTTCGAAATAGTTCCGTAAACGTCTCTCGCTGCGGCGGCGAACACGCGTCTCTCTCTCTCTCTCTTTCTCTCTCGAGCCTTCCATCGCGGAGCGCGCAGCAGCATACATACGCTGTACACAGTAGGCCGAGGGGAGCCAAACACGGCGCAAATGTCACGACTGAAAGCCATTACCGTCCGACTTATCTCCTGGGCCCGTGCTCGGGTCACGTTCCCAAGTTACAACGAAAAGCGCTGTAGCGCCGCGGCGAGGAGCAGCTCTTGCGCGATATCGTCATTAGAAGTAGATGGACGTGCGTCAACGCCTTTTTCTCCCGAGTTTTATTGGACGATTTACGCGCATGCTAATGCTACGGCAGGCGCTTCTGCAAAATTTATGAATTATGGAAGCTCCGCGTACAAATATAATCATACGTTCGCTGCTGCAGTCGTACTCGGTGATTCAGCCGAGCGGGAGAGAAGCGCGGGCCAATTAAAATTCATTCACTTCACAGTCTTTGCTGAAGGTCAGCGCTTAACTGCTGAAACTTACTCGTCGTTCCGGCCAATAAACTAGAGGTGCGCTTGGAAGTTTTTCGGCGAAACTAAAACGACTCGCCGGCTGATTATGTATTCATTAGCCTTTTTCGCAAGAGCCGGAGATAGAGAGAGAGAGAGAGAGGGGGGGGGGGAGGAAGAGGATCACTGGCGCCGCACCGGGCGAAAAAATCCTCCTCGTCGCGCTCGTTTGGATAATTTTATACTTCCGAGAATCGCGGAAAACAAAGTGCATTTTTTCGTATGCGAAAGGAACAGGGGCAGGCATCCCCGTCAGCCGGACGAGCGGAGAATCTTAAGCGCCGCGTGTAAGTACGGAAAGTCGCGCATTGATAATCGGCCGCGGAGCAGTCTAAACCTGTTATTCCGAGTAGCCGGCTCGCGCGCAAAAAGTCGAGCCGCGCTTGTAAAGCAGCGTGATAACTTCCAATTTAGCGGTGGTAAAGAGACTCGCTCTCGCTCTCCCTCGGAGCTTTTCGAGGACGACCGCGAGTCGTCGTCGTCGTCGGCGTTATCGCCGCGGATAATCGGGCCCCGAGTTTCATCCTCGTGCGCGCAAAAGAGCAGCACAGTGGGCGGATTCCTCTGGCGCTACTCCGAGATTCTATCGCTGTACGCGCCTCTGCCTGCGCTGCTTCTTCTACTGCTACTTTTCCCGAGAGGAGAGATCTTACGCGCGCATGCATGTACGCTCCCTTTGCCCTTATAATGCAAGATCAGCGATCCGATTCCGCGGCGGGGGACCCGGATTTCTCTCCCTCCCTACTTCTTATTCTTGCGTCTCCTCCTCCACACTTTTTCGTACTGTTGTACGGCGGCCGGACGAGCTGGGCTTGCGAAATTACGGATTTCGCCGCCGCTGCTGTGGGAAAATCAAATACAAGAGATTTATTATTGGCGATATGTGTGGAAAAGTCTCGCCGAGCATGACATAACGCCCCGGCGTCGCCGTGTTCGATTTTAACAAGCTCTCCTTTGTACCTGCGATGTAGCGGATTCGACGCCGCTTATTTACACGAGTCTGAGTGGGGTGTATTTTATTATTTATAAAAATAAATAATTTCGACGGAGAGCAAATTTGATGTGCGACGCAAATATTTGCGTGAACAAATACGAGCTTCAAGCGTATAAATACCGCTGTCAATATTGCGCTAACGTTATCGAGAGGCGGCGGCGTAATAAGGAAAACAGCGATCGAATACAATGCGCAAAGTTACATTTATCGTTTCGGTCAACGACCACGGCGCAAATTTATATTTTCATAAAAGTTGCAGGAACGCGAGCGAGCTCGTTAAAATGATTCGGTTAGAATAAGTGCACGGCTATTTCCGAAGCGGCCCAGCGGCCGAGTACTTGGAAGCGATGATCGAACATTTAGCTTTTAATTCAATCCCACTCTCGTGCCCGCATTAATAAAGCCAGAGTACGATTCGTCGCGCCATTAAGTGCCCGCGGCAGCGGCACGCAGGCTCGGAGGAGACGAACCGGCGGCGAGGGCTTACGCGACTGTTTGCCTTTCTTATCGTCCAGACGCTGCTTGATCGATCGCTCATCGGTGCTCATATCCATGATTTCTCCCGATGAATATTGTGCAACGGAATTAGCATATACCATTCTAATTGGTTCGCGGCAAATACTACAATAGCTTCGCGTTTTTAACCAAGCTCGAGCGATATCGCTGACCAAGCCTCTCGCAGCAGAGATGCCTTATCGCGTAAACAAATTGAATCGGTTACCATGCTGCGCTAATTATGAGATCACGGCGAGCTGCAGCCTCGCGCTTTCGATGTATATTCATAATCACATTAATTCCGCGATGTTAATTAACGCCATCCAACCTGCTACGGATACTTCATATTTACATGAAAAATCAAACACAATATATTCCTGCGCGCGGGTATTTAAATAATGCTATGCAGCAGCGATAGTCTGAATTAAAGCCAGCAGGAGTTGTTGACTTATCTTATGCTAAGCAGGTCATAGGTAGGATCGAAAAGGCGAAATTCTGAAGAAATCGCTTCTCATAATATACGAGCTGCGCGTGTCGCGGATACCTATGTTATCGCCGACGGGACGAGGTCGACAACCGGATCCTCCGTATCTCGCTCTCTGCGCCTTGCCGCGGATCCGGCGAATTCTTTCTCGCAGTTTTCGTTATTGAATCGGTCTAAATAACAGCGCTCTCGCCTGTACAGTTACACGTTATTCGATTTTGAGAATGACGCAATGAGGGAACCTGATTTCGAAAGGCGTATAGGTCCCATTGTGCTGTAAAATACGCTGCAGCGCGTGTGCGGGCGTGACTTTTGCGGCCATTCGAAAACCGGTATTCAGACATTGTTAGCTTCCTCAGCCTACATCCCGCGCGAGCGCGCGCAATTTGCGAAAACGATTTCAATAATAACGAGGACGCATCTCGTTGCAATTTGCGGCAGAGTTATAATAATCCGCGGCGCGAGAAAAACGAAAGGGTCGAGAAGATAGAGGCGAAGTGTGTCGACACGTCGAGGCGATTTGAATAATCGGCGCGAGCGAGAGAAATAAAGAAATAACTCAGGGTCTAATTACCGGCTCGCGAATCATCGATTTTCCGTAATAGCCCGCGATCTCCTTTTTCCCGCCGCCTCGGCGACGTTTATCGCTAATTGAATTCAACAATATCCCATGCAAATATTCCCAGGCGCGATTTTTTCTCTCAATCCGCGTATAAAACAATTACTTAATCACGCGCGAGACCATTTTCCCGTTCTCGTTCTCATTGAGCTGCCTAATGGGAATATTTAACACGAAAGCTGGAACTTTCTTCGTCCATTTTACGGCGTTATAAATATTCACGGGCTCGCGCGGGCGAGCGATTATCGCTAATCACCGCGGCAAATGGCAAAACAATCCGACGCGCGGCTCTGTGTGTACTTGCGCAACGCAACCGCGCCGAGAGAGCTAGAGAGACGTGACCCGCAGCCGCGAGCGATTTTTCTCGCGGCTTAATCCGATTCTTTTCTCGAGTCTCTCTCTCGCTCCGATCCTTATTTCCCGGGCGTCGAGGGGGGCACGCGCACGGCATCATTGGATACTAATAGTTATAATTACGAGCGTTACTTTCCTGCGAACGTTTTCACAGCCAGCCGGTTCTCATCGCCGGCACATAATAATTCTCTCCTTCTCGCGGCACCTGCATTTTCTTTAATGACGAGCGTCGCTCCACTACTCGCGCGCGCGCGCGAGTGCATTGCGCGTAATCCGTTTTCTTTGCCGAGCGGGCTGCGTTTAGCACCTCCAGAAGAAAGGCTTTCGCGCGCTCCGAAAGAGCCTCCCCGGAACTAACTTGGTTCTTATTAACGACTGGCCGAAAGAAATGGCATTATGCGCGCGAGCGAGGTTATATGGGATTTTTATGGATACACGGGCCGTTTTCTCGACGAGTTAACGAACGCGGCCTCTTGAATTACGCTTTTTCAAGCTCCTCGCTGCGTGTGTACCCCGGCGTTTCTCACGTCGGCGCTCGCGCGTGGAAAGTTGAACTATCGAGGCTTTAAACATTTTCGCGCGCTGTTTACGCATGGCACGTTTTCGAAACCCGCGCGTTGTCGCAAGTTTTACAGTAATCCCATCCGCGAGTATTAGCCTGTCAAATAATGCATCGGATATTCCCCGTGCATTAGCTCGTGCTCGGGGCAGAAAACTGCGTGAAATTAACCTCATTAAGTGGAACCCTCGTAATTGGAATAGCTTTTTTCCCCGAGTAATCAGCAGCTACACGCATCGCTACTTTAAAGCGAAGACTCGCGCGCGGCCCGTCACTGCGGCGCATAGACGCGCGCGCTTTTAATGTGATTTCCCTCCAGCGATCCTCCTATAAGCGACGCTAATGCGCCGAAAAGAGAAAAGTACGACCGATAATGAATCGCGAAAAAGGAAGAGCCGCGCCGCGTCCATTTAAATTATTCGTCGACAAAAACGTATCCCCTGCGAACACGTATAGGGCTGTGCACTTCCCTGAGAAAAGCGTACGCTATTCCATCGAGCGGCCCCTTATCACACGTAGCTAATGAAAGCATTACGCCCCGGGGCTTATGTAAACACGGCGGGCACTTTTGAAAGTGCGCATCTCGTTCGATGATCGTCGCATGCTCCCGCCGCGTCTGAGTTGCGGCTATGGATATTAGCTATGCCGTTAGTCTGAAATTCGCAATTAGCGAGAGCAGAGCAAGCAGTTCCGCGAGAGGCGATTTCGGCTTTACTGCCGGATTAGCAGTCGTTGCGCGTTTTAAGCCCGAGATTCGGTAATTAAGTGCTCGCGCCGCGGCGCGCTCTCGAGTGCCAGTTTGTTTTGATTATGCGCATAACGCGCATTTCGACGCGGGCATTCGCTGGTGTTGCAGAGGAAACAATTTATCGGGCATCGTAAAGGGGAGAATTCGTTCCGATGAGAGAATAAAAAAACCGCCGTCGTCTCCGAGCGCCATATGTCGGATCATCTCGAGTTTCGCGCGATACACAACCCGCCACCGCCTCCGAGGAAGATGTCGCAACGATGCGCACCGAGCCTGTAAAAAGCTTTTAAAAGTGCCTCCTTTTCGGGACGTAAATAAAAATACTTTTGCATCATCGTTATCACATGTCGTGTAAAAGTTAGATTGAAAAACGCGAGAGCCCGCGGTTGCGCAAGTCCGAATAATTTAATTTCGCTGACAAACACACAGCTGATCTCCGTAATGCCGTTTAAACTCCAGCCTCGCGGAACTTGAGCCTCCTCTGCGCTGGCGAGATAACGAACTGCCCGGCTGCGCACATAGCGGCTCGAGCCAACTGCGCAACAAATCGAGCGTCCCATCTAATGAGACCTCGTATACGTTCTTTTTTTCCATCTCCCAGCTACGCCGAGAGGAGAAAATCGTCGTGGCTCGGTTGCATAATCCTCCGGCATATGCAGAAGGGCCACGTTTCTGTGTAGCTGCTACGTGAAAACTTGGAATAAAAGACCGAGCAGCGTTTCCGCGAAAGCTTGATCAAGTGCGTGCGTGTATAAAGACGCTCGGGCGAGCGATGGGGTTGACTATATATCTCTACGCATATAGCACTGATGCTCGAGTTGCCGCTGCAAATGTCATAATTTCCATACGCGCAGTATCTATCAATAGATCCGCCGTTCCGCTCGTGCGGTCGCATTAATAAATTAGAAAGCAAAGTTGCTTTTGAAAAAGAACTGGATTTATAATAATACGACGTGGCGGCGGCGTTATTGTAAGAAAGTCCTATTTTAGTCGGCGTCGGTAAGCCGTGACGTGTATTACTTAATGCGCGCAGTCCGCATGGCAAACAGTGTACGCATAACTTGCGCATATATCGCCGACAATTACGCGGAGCAAAAGTTTCCTGCGCGCAGACTTACACGATCGATTTTTATCATCATTAAATAATGAGCGAAGTCTTGAACTGCACTTGCGTAAGAATAATATATGCATTAAGCGAAAATCGATCTAATCTCAGCGCGCCGGCTTTTTTAAAATCACACCGCGCGGGAAAAATGTAATGCGAGTCTAAAAGCGCCATTACGTACCACGGTCTAATAATAAAGAAAATCGCACATGCGATCGGCGGGAGTGTATGGTGCGTAGAATACGCTCGAGCTTCCGCATGCGCCGTCATCGGCCGGTATAGCTACGCAAGCTCGTAAACGACGACTTGATAAGCTCTCTTATTTAAGCGATTAGCATGCAGGATACGATACATGCCCCGCGCAATTACGAGCCGTGCTCGTGCGTATTGAACTTAATGAAGGCGCGGGTACGAAGTATGCGTGGTCAGCGGTGAAAGCAACTCCCGTGGTGCTCCAATTATAACGCCGGTGTCAGTAGGTCCGCGCTCGCGGGACTTCTTCTCGCTCTTACGCTGTGATTACCTTGCTCTCTCGCAATGAGGCATAAATCTATGATATTTAATTCAGATATAAATCTCCGATCCGACGACGCGGTGTAAATATTTATCACTCGAGTATGATTAGTATACGGACGATAATGCACTCACGCGCGCGCATGTGATGAATTTTCGCGCAGACTCGTTACGGGCGTGTGTAAGAGAAAAACAGCGAAATTTACTCGCGCGCGCGACTTCTCTCGAAGCCGAGAGAGATCTGCATACGTCGCCTCCCGCGCGCATAATGATCGGCATCGCGCACCGAGCTGCTCGAAATATAATAATGGAGGCGCGCATTAGCATCGCCTCGGCGACTCGCGCACACATACGCGTGCGAGGCATCTCCATAAAAACGACGACGACGACGGCGCGGATCGAACGTCGCGTGGGCGCTCGCGCGGCATAAATATGTAATTTTTAATTAATTTAGCCGCGGCTGCTGCTGCAGCATGCAAGATGCTCTCGAGCCTCGTGTGCATTATTATTCCGCGGTTGTGTGTGTGTTTGCGCGCGGCTCTCGTTGATTAATCACGAGGACGGTGGCGGCGGGCAGCGCACGGCTCTTTATACTCGTCATTCGTTGTTGTCGGCCGCAGCTCTCGTACGCTCGTCGCAGTCGTGCGTTTCGTGACCAAAGTCCACCGGGACGGCAGACGACTGTTTACTTATTTATTTATCGCCGCGCGCAGTCGTACGTCCAATTTCGTGCAGCCGGATGTGTGCACCTATATGCCTGTGCAGTGGGCTCTCCGCGGCGGCGACTTCGGGGACACGAGGCGGCGGATGATGGGATAATGCGACCAAAACTGCACAATGGGAGTAATGAATCGTTCGGAGACACCGCGGACGCGATTGATTAATTTAACGGTGCAGCAAAAGCGGCGCAGTTTCTGCGCGGAGATCAAGATAAACCGACCGCAGCGCGGAAAACAATCATTCTAATGCACGATTCCTTTTCCGATGCCGGGACTCGAGCGGTCGCTTCGGACTCGGCTGTGTATTATTAATATTAGCGCTAATTTAATTAGGCTTCGAAACATGGTTGTGTCTATGCCCGCGAGCGAAAAGGGGGAGGGGGCCACGGCTTTACGGGCCATTAGATAATGCTACACGGGCGAAGTAAGTTATTACGCTATTTGCACGCGTCGATCTCTCGCGAGTCGGATTTTTAAACGGCGCGAATTGCATCACGCCCGTGCGTTTGCAGCGGCAGCGGCGGCCCAAATATGAAGTCGTTCGAGCGTCCAATTTAAATGATTCCGTCGTATTTCATGGTTTTACGGGTCTGCGCGGGAATTTACGATCGAACGGAAACATCGCAAAGCGGTCGATAATTTTAATCGAAAGTCGAAACAAACGCTCGGCTATCGCGAATCGAGAGGGGGCGGACGAAAATCCCCCGACAAATAACAGGAGCACAGAGCTCGCCGTAGGAGAGTCTGATGTGATTAGATCTCGGGGCCGAATTTTCTGCTTCTTCTTCCCCGGCGAGCATCGTCTAATCCTTTCGAAACTCAATCGCCTTCACGGCTCCCCACCCAAATCGTACGGGTGCGTGTGTCTGCATACCTGTAACGGGTCCGATGGCCGTCCGTCTTTTTTTCGGGCGGGTCGGCGATCATCTCCGCGCGCTCGAATTTTCCACGGCCGCGGCGTATAATTACGGTAGCTGTGTGTGGGATTTTTTACCGTCTCTTTTTTGCCCGAGGTTTTCTATGCCGATCACGGCATAGAAAAAAAGGCTCATACCGGTTTTTCGAATTGATTACATTATATACAAAGTGAAATTATTAATTGATTTAATTAGTTTACGGCGAGGCTGCGATAAATTACGCGAGCGGCGAGTCTTCTGCGAAGCAAAAAACCATACGTTGCCGCGCGGCTGACCCCGTCAAAGAAGGAGGAGGAGGAGAAGAAGCAGCAATGTATCCAGAAAAATAGTCAAGAGATAGAGATCCATAAAGCTCGTGGCTCGCTCGCCGGTCCAATAAATATTCGAGAATTTATCGACGGCGGTGGCGGCGGTTCGGTGGGAATCAAAGGCGTTTTCGGGTGTCATCGCGCGCCGGCAAAAGTCCACGCCTTCAAAGAGCCGGGCCAGGTAGGACCCGCTGCATCGCGTCCGACTGAATTCCAATCAACGAGTTTTTGCTACGCTCTCTCTCTCTCTCTCTCTCTCTCTCTCTCTCTCTCTCTCTCTCTCTCTCTCTCTCTCTCTCCGCCGCATTTATGACCGCGACTATAGGTTCCGCGCTCGATTTCCGAATCTTTATCGCTTCTCGGCCGCCGCAGCAGATGCGCCTTTATCTTGTCGGGCGGCGCGAGAAATTTATTTCGCCGGCATCGCGGGTATATTTCTTCATTTGTGGGAACCGACCGGCTCGTCTTTATCTACGCGCATCAGGCATTGAAAGGGGCTAAGCGCGTACATTGTTTCTCTTTCGAATGTTAGCCAGGAAACCGACGAACTTTCCGAATAAGTGGCGCCTCCGTATTTTGACTGTATATTTCTAGATTAGTGCCGGTCGCGACACGCGCGCGTTGCGAAACCGGTTGAACTGTCGCTGAATTCTGGCATTGACGCATAGAGCGCTGCGCGCGGAGCCGAGAAACCGGGAACACTAGCCTTGAAAATATGGAGCGGAATTATAAACCCGATCCTAAACAAGTTCCAGCCACGCACGGCGCCGCGGCTGTAGACCGATTAGCAGCCGATTAATTAGCATAATCGACGCCGGATTTTCATCGAGTCGTCAGCTCCGCTGCGCAGCTGGAAAAAAAGAAGCCACTTCGGCCCGAGTAAAAGAACAAGTTCAGTGGGGCGATCTCGTTATGGCGCGCGATACACGAGCCGATCATATTTATTCGATACAGCCCGTAAACCGCGCGCCGTCCTCACTTAGTGGTATTTGCTTTTCGAAATTATTGTTTATACCGCGCCGCTGCGAGACCTTCACCTACAATATACCGCTCGCGTCGGCTGCGGCAGCTCGTATAATGCAGCGCGACCCAT
Source organism: Nasonia vitripennis (assembly GCF_009193385.2). Lineage (NCBI taxonomy): Eukaryota > Metazoa > Arthropoda > Insecta > Hymenoptera > Pteromalidae > Nasonia > Nasonia vitripennis. The sequence continues at coordinate 742,613 of NC_045760.1, forward strand.
AACTCGAAACTATTTTGCATAGTCACTTAATTAAGATTATAGCGCCGTGCGCGAGGATATAAACAAGCTCGGCGCAACTGAAGCGAATCTAAAATCAAGCCCAGTTCAATCAGCCGTTGAAATCGGCTCTTAAGTGAAATTTTAAGTGCAGCGCTGAATTATCGCGAGCTGCGCATTCTGTTGTTTCATCCCATCATCACATTTCATCTCGGCGCTCGCTGGCACTCAATTTTCTCCATCGCATTTTCTCTCGCGCCGGCTACATTCCTGCGCGCGAGATGATTCGCACCGCGCGCGGAAAAGACGAGTAGTAATAAAATTTCGTCTTCGATTTCCGATCAATATCCTCGTTGTTCTTTTGGCCTCCCAACGACGCGAGTATCCGAGTATCTCGTTACTCGCACGGCGAGGGATAAAATTTTAATGCCTCCCACTTGGCCCTGGATGAACGGTTTAATTACACGCGCCAGCACTCGTCCGTGCTTTTTCGCCGCGGCTGTGGCTCCGTTTCCGATTCCCCAGGTCGACGTCGTAATTGAAATTAATAACGTCGAAACGCAACGTATCTATAAGCCCGGCAGAATAGCGCGCACGGCGCCTCAGCAAACGCTGAAATTATTGCCGTAGAGACTCACTTTGCGCATTGCGAAAAGCTGCAGCTCGAGCGAGCGAGAGAGAGACTGGAAGTGTGTATATTCCCGTCGGACCGGTCCGGCGAGAACACTTCTTTCAGCGCGCGGATCTCTCCCTCCTCCGCGCAGTATGCACACATGCGCGCACTATAATGCGGAGCTGCTCGCGAGATTCGCTGCGCTTGATTAACGGAATCGCGCACTGTACAAGAATGATCTCGTTGTGGCGGATTTGATTTGTCGCCCGCGCGTAATCAGCACCGCGAATCGGCCGAATTCATTTCGGCGATAATTCAACCGTCCGTTCATCTCGCGGCTCGATTTTCGCCTAATTAGCGAACGGGACTCGTCGCGCACTTTTCATGCAATTCGGGACGAGGCGAATCGGGAGGGGGAGATCGATGTTCAACAGCGGAATTAACGAGAGAGAGATAGATAAAAATGCGATTCAAAATGATTATAAACGCATCACTCAGCCTCCCTGCCCCCCTCCCTTTCTCTGCTCACTCCGAGCCGGGTCGCCAGGCTGCTCGCGGGAAGGCAGAGAGATGAGATGGTAATCTCGATGATTTGTTATGCCATTGTTGACGCCTAATGAGGAGGCCACTCACCAGCGCTATACACACACACACACACACACGTACGCGTTTCTGCATCGCAAAACTATGTGTATCGCGTATATGCGCATGCGCGCGTGGGTGCAAGTGCGTTTAGATGCGAGCCGCGATTCCGAGCCGTCTTCCGCGAGTGCATTATGCGCACCTATGTCTGTGTGCACTGTGTATATATTTATACGCGGCTGAGGGAGAGGGAGAGATACCCGAGGACATTCGTCGCGCGAGCGGTCAATTTATGTATACCGCGCGCCGCGCGAGAGCTGCATTTCATTGAATATTTATGCAATATATTTATATTCGCAGTGCTCGCGAAAATTATAAGTAGCGGGCTTGGATATGCGATACGCCGGCGTTTAAGCGCTGCGCTAAAGGCGCTGCCTCAGAACTGAATTCATGCAGATTTATGCACGCTGCTTGATGATGATGATGATGATTCCGCTTTGGACGCCGGGAAAAAATTAATTTCGAAATTGCGAAAGATGTAATAATTAGAATTATGCTAATCGGCGAGCGCAAGCCGCACTAATTCAATTACCGCGATAAACGCCGCCGCTGGAAATTTGTCGTTCGTTTATTACGCCGTTTTTCGACCTCTTCATATTCAATTGTACAATGTATCGACGACGATCGGGAGCTTAACGCGGCTTTCGAAAGGAGAGTCATCGCGCGTGAAAATAATAACTCTCTCGTTATATGAATCAGCTAAATGATTCATAAAATGCGCGAGTTTCAATCGCGCCCGAGTGAGCCGGATGTTTCTACTTGTAAACACGGCGCGGCTAGGATTTTCCTCTCGAGATATAGCCGAGTGCTCCGCAGACGCGCGACAGTCCACAAATAACCGCGTCCCGTGTAAACTCAATTTTTACAAGTGAGAAGCAATAAAAACCGGATTAGCCGGAGCGAATCCTCGAGAGCGAGGCACGCACAACAAACAAGACGCAAGCTCGCGCGTCCGTGAGTTTAAATCCGCTATAAGCGCGCGAAACTTCCAAAGCCTCTGCGCCGCGAGCGAATAAATTCCCCGGCGATCCTCGCGGAGAAAAATCGCAGAGCAAATTGCGGCGTCTCGGGGGCGGTGTGTGGGAGGAAAGTCGCGCGGCGAGAGGGTTTGTTTTGGTCGTCGCTCGGCGGCGCGCGACGAGTTCGCAGAAGCGGCCCCGCCGCGCCGGCTGTTATCGGAAAAGCTCGCGCTCTTGGACTAAATACGTCTTCGCAAAAGGAGCAGCGCGCCGCGGACTCGAAAAGAGCGAGGGCTGGCTGCGCTGCCAAAAATGTGCCAGCGCGAACAAGAGATATGTAAGTACCAATTTAACCGAGGCTTTTAGAGTAATTCGCCGGACCTCAAACACCTCCGCTGCTGCTGCTACTGCTGCACCTTCGCTTTCTCTAGCCTTTTTACGCGACGCGGCGGTAGCTCTCTCTCTCTCTCTCTCTCTCTCTCTCGACGAGGCTTTTACGGCGGTGATTGCGAATTTTTCGGTGTTTGCAGAGAGTTCGCCAGACCTTGAAGCCGCTTTTTCCGTATTAATCATTGCCTCGTTTTATTGTCGAGCGCTGATTTGTTCTCATGGAATGTCCCAGACACAGCAACAGCCGGAAAACGGAAATCGATAACCCGAGAACCTTAGAATATTCACGACAACCGCAGAAAGCGCGTAATAAGGGACGGCGGCCCGCGATCTCGTTAACTGCACACGACCGAGTGAAAAAGCACTTTCGGCGACCTATTAAATTAGCACGCGCCGCCGTCTCGGAACCCTTCGGTCCTCTCTCTCTCTCTCTCTCTCTCTCCTTCTCTGCACCTGTTGCACCTGCTGCAGGTTGCGCACGTACGTACACGCGCGGTACACACAGCTGCAGCGCCGGTTTTCGCAAAATTAACGTTCCATTAGTTTATCGGCTCTTTGCAACAACGCGCAATCGGCCGTATGATTTACGAAACGGGCTGATATTGACATTAAACGCAACGAATAAACCGAGCCGTTGGTTTTCGAGGTCGTAAGGACCCTGCGCGCTCGCTTACAAAATTCGCGATACGTATTTATCGCTCTTGCGAAAGCCGCGTATACGCACACGCGTTATCCTATGCGAATAAACAGCCGGCTCGCGCGCGATCGGCTTGCAAAATAGCGATATTTTATTGTAATTAACTCATTCGTCGTAATTAAAAAGGATCGTTCTCGAAAGTCAACAGTAGCTCCATAGCTCATACACAACTGCGGCAGGAGCGCGCGCGTGACCAGTTTTATCCAGCGCAGCGAAAAGTGGTGCACCTTAACCTCCATAAACCGCTTCTCACTTGTCTATTTCGCGCATTGCGAAAGCCCCCGCGCATACGCGTGCTCTCGCGGGGGGCAGCGAATAACGCGATAACAAAGGGGCTCTGCCCCCGCATAGCGCGCTGTCGTCGATTTCAAAAGAGTGATTTACAAGCTCTTTATTAGAGTGGAAATCCCGATTAAATTGCGCCGCGGCGAGAAAATGATTAGTTCGTCGCGCGCGCGAAACTCGCTCGGGCCGGTCTCTCTCTCTCTCTCTCTCTCTCTCTCTCACTGCGGCCATAATGCGCGCACGTACATAATGCGTCGTTACGTCGATTGCAGGGAGAGGCTGCGCTCGCTATAAATTAGCGCTATCGGCCTGTTTACATTGCCTTCTTGTTGCGCGTCCAATCGACGCTGGAGAGCCGAAACTCGCGCGCGCGAGGAGCGATGAACTGATCGTCACAACTGCTTTAATTGAAAAAACAAGCTGAATAATGCAAGGTGCAGTGGAGATATTCATTATTTACGAAACGGACAATGTGTATTATTATTGGACATCGAGCTTGTCCGAGCACGGGCTTACGCCGGCGCTACACCGACGGACGATCAATCAATCTTATTGCCAATCGATCAGCTCCCCGGAGACCAGTTGCTCGCTGTTGACCAACGTCAAGATACACGCGGCTCTGACCATCGAAAAGCCTAAAACGGAACGCTCGTAAATAAAGAATACACTCGCGAATTTTTCTCCAAACTGCGCAACGGCTGGAAAAGAAGCCAAACTTGTAAATCCGACGCTCGGAGTACACTCCTGTCTCTCCGTACTGCGAGCGCGCATGCAACGAATGGCCCTCGAGTTGGCTCATCGGCGCGAGATCACGACGGCGAGGACTATGCAGTACGCAGCGACGACAAATATTCGAGACTCGCGCAGCCTCGGCTCTTAATCGGCTAGGTAAGTGGGTCACACATGCAAAGGCCCCGGACTTGGGCTCGCTCATGCAGGACGCCGAGAAGCTGTACGTACACGTCTATAGCGCATGGCTTTCGCAAGCCGCATGCGCGCGCGCGTGTGTGTGACTAAGAGACGCGATTTTTCAGCGGGAAACTAGTTGGACCGTTGCGACACGCGCGAGAGAGCGAGAGAGAAAAACACCCACACTTCGATTAGATTAGAGGCGCGAGTGGTGCCGTTCAAAGTTCAGCTCGATCTTCGTACACGTGCGAACGTTCGTTTTTTTCCAAACGCCACCGACGAGGCTGGATATCTCAGATGCGCCGATGAGATTGCCGGCTTCAATAAGTTTTTGTTTATTGTATTTCGCTTTCGGAGAAGCCCGCGCTTGGTTGCGAAAACCGCGAAGGATTTCCACGAACTTTCACCCGCGAGTATCGCGGCGCGCCGTGTTGTTCGCTTCGGCGATGCTTTTCTCGCGGCGCGGGAAAACTTTGCTCGAGCGAGCTTCTGACGAATTAAAAGCGAGGCAAGCGGCGCGTAAAATATACAGGCGCGCGCTGAAAAAACTGGCCGGTAAATTAAAACATTAAGTAATGAGCGACTAAACGCGCGCGGCCTCTCGCTCGAGAACTTGGCTCGAGCGATCATTCTTATGTCCAGTAATTAATTATTTTGCCCCGGCAAAGTTTCCCGAACGAGCTCGAATAAAAGTTCGTTAATTTGTAGAAAGTAACTGCGAGAGAAAGAAGAGAGGTGTATCGATAATTTTTTCAGCGAGAGGCCACTCGAAACTTGCAGCGCGCTCATTTTTTCCTTCCACTGTAATCGCCGCCCTTTACGACTCGTAAACTCGCGGAATTTACGGATGGACTGGATCAAAACCGGGGGTTCGACGATTACACCTGTACGTGTATGCGCCCCGCGGCTCTCGATTTAATCACCCAATTTCGCGAGGACGTCCCTTTGCGGGACGCGGATAGCTGCGAACGTTAATAATTTTATTGAGACGTCAGTCCCGCGGCGCGTCTAAACAAATTACGGAAGTCCGGAGCTTCTGCCTCGCGCGCCAAGTGCCACTTAAGCAGCTTTATGGTGTTTCTTCTTCGAGTGTGCTGCAGCCGCTCGTCTTTTTCCTCCTCTGCCTGCGCTTCGCTGCAGCCTTTATCGATGCGAGTCGTTTCGCGCTAATTTTATTCCGCGCGGTAATCATAAGCGTGTACAGAGAAAATTTCTCGCCGCCATCCGTTTGGAGAAATTCAAATTTCGAGTCGAGTCGATTTTCATACAATTTGCTCTCGTTTGTTCCCATGCAGCATCCAGGCGCGGGCGGGCGCGGGATTTAAATCAGCAGACACATTGTACGAAGATTTATGTATTGTGCGATATTCATTCCTCTGTCGCTCGCGCGAAATCCGTATAATTTTTAAGGAGAACGACTCCCCGCTCGATTTAATTATGGCGCGGAATCAGCATTTATTCATGAGCCCACCGCGAGAGTTTTCGCGGACTCATATTCGCGCCGAATGCAAATGTCGCGCCGACGCTCGCGTGTACGTGTCTGTGTACATGCGCGATCACGTGACAATCGGCTCCCGCACGATGAATTATAATTGCAATATTCGCGGCAATTCAGCAAAGATCTCGCTTACATAATGGAAGGAGCTAGAGGTAGCGCATGTGGCTGCAGAGCTTCTGCGAAAGGCGCCCATTGTTTTAGCTCGAAAGGTGGCATATTAAATTGAATGTTTGTTCAATCGACGAGCAATATTTCGCCGCCGTTGGCGCAACGTACGATATTTAATTATAACCGCGACTGTTATTTTTTTTTTCAGCTGGCATCGGCCGTATTTCGCGAGACAATGAAAGAATCTTGATAATATCGAGTCGAGGGGGAGAATGTCGAAAGAGCGTATCGATACACCGAGGGGAAAACGGTAAGGTTAAAGATTTTTTTTTCAATTTTTCAGCAAATACTCCCGACTCGAATTTTAAAGATACATCTGCGTGCCTGGCAGTATTCTCTTTGCTCGTAAAGCGCAGCAACGGCCGACTCGTCCGATCCATAATTCAGCTTGAAATTCGTTTCTTTTCGATACGGCAAAGGTCAGCCTATAAAAAGACCATTACGCTGTTTTACGAGAGCGAGCCATTAGCCTGTCATCGCGCGAGCCGCACGATCGCTCATTTCGCGAGCTGGAACTGCATTACATCCGTGCACGCAGCGTCAGCGAGTTTTACGCCGTTGCACAATGGAGCACGCACTGGACCACGTCCGGGTCGTGAATCAGGAGATGCCTGCGTTTATGCGAGCCTTGTTTCGTCCTGCGTGTAAGAGGTAGTCCTAGTACTGCTGCCAGAGCTTCTGACGCCTTGATTTATTTCAGCGCGAGATTGAGTTGGTTCTGGGCTAATAAAGCGAGATACTTCTCATCGCCCTGCGTCTCTGCATCGGATTTATGAACTTTCTTTCAATTCTGAATGGTAAATTATTAACAAAGTTTCTAAAAATGCACCAGATGATTATTCTCTACATAGCAGTTATAGCATGAGCCGTCCAAACGGAGCAGGCCTGACAAGGTAGTTCGGCAGTGGCACACCTCTATATCAACGCTCGGCGCGAAGATATCGATGAGGGGAGCAAAGAAAAGCGGCTATGCGCCACCTATAAGCCAGCCGTGAGACTAGAGAGCGTTTTGCTTTACGGCTACCACCGTTGAGAAGCCCAACGAGAGCAAGAATATGGCCAGTCAATCAGCGCTCGCGCTAAACTTTGGCCTGTTGTTGCATTCTTGCCACTGCGGATGGCCGCGCTTATACGTACGCAGTTGTATACACACTCGCGCCAAGGGGAGGAGGCGAAATACTGCCGACTGCGCGCTTTCACGCGCTAGGAACGGAAATTATTTGCCTATTCTTCACCGCGTGCCGCGCAAAATTATTTGACCGCTGAAACTTTAAGACTGCTGCCGTCCGACTGTGTCTATTGGCCTTACCTGCGTGAGAGGGGAATCCGTTTTACAGTGTTGAAGGGTTAACGCCGCGCCGAGAGCCTATGTATATTTTAACCTCTCGCTCGAGGTCCCGAGAGCTTTTTGGCGGAAAAATCGCCGGTTTTACGCGCGCGTATTTCACGACCCTCTCTCTCTCTCTCTCTCTCTCGATTATTATTTATACTCTCGCTGGCGGTTAACGAATTCACACACGGGCCGCGGCTGAGTGAAATAGAAGGCGTCCGAAGCTATTTAATTAGCCACGTACGGACGCGGACAGATAAGGATAATTGACGAATCTATATTTACTCCTTAATCTGCGGGAACATGAATAATCCATTTAATATGTTCGGCGCTTATCCGGAGCTGTCAGCTTTATCATCTGCATCGAAATCGGCGAGTAAACGCTCGCGGGATATCGTTATTCTCTAATTTTACTACTGTGCGGCAAACTGCGCGCGCACAATTAGCAAATTTCATAACGCGAGAAAAAAGCGGCCGGAGCGCGATAAAGCAGAAGTAAACACACGAAGCGAGGCGATCGGCCAATTCCTCTCGCACTCCGACGCGCGCTTTACATAATAAACAAGGCGAATTTTATGCAGCGCGCGAGTAAAACCTGAGTAATATTGATAGACGCCGCAGAGCTGGCTTTATCGCGCGGCAGTTGGAGCGTGCGCAGACACTGCAGCTGTTATACGATCGTTGCACAAGCCGCGCGCGCGCGTGAGAGAGAGAGAGAGAGAGAGAGAGAGCGAGAGCGAGTTTTATCAGTTAAACACCCCGGTCTTTCGAAACGACCTTCCGCGCTCTTTTTGCGCCGAATATCGCCTTCCGAGTGCATCGGCCTCTCTCGCTGTACGCGCGGAGATTAGAGGCTAGTTTCGGCCGAGTATCTCTCTCTCTCGCGGCTGCTCTCTCCGAGCGCAGCGGAGATTTATGAAGTGTTGGATGCTGCGCTCGCTCAGTCAATGACCTTATAGCGCTCGGTCGCTCGAGCGATTTTCATGCGTGCGCACGTACGAGCGACGTTAAATATAGAAGCGTCGATGCTCGGCCTGTGCGTCGCGATTAATTTGATTTGCGCTCGGGTTAATTGACCAAATCGGTGTTTCCACGCGCTCGATCGCGCCTCGGTGGGGATTTTTCGATTCGTTCGTTTTCGAAAATTCGAACGACGCGGAAAGTCATCAGCCTTGGCTGCGAGATCGTTCCAGCCGCTTGGAAAATTTTGCCACTCCGCGCGCGTATAACTATTCGCGAAGTTCGCCGCTACCGCACGCCGATATTTCAAGTTTGCCGACAACTTGGCAACTTTGATATCAACATATATCTCGAGTTCAGACGTCATTAATTCTCCATCTTTAGTGCAGTTCAAAAGTTAGCTCGCGCGCGCGACCGTACAAAGTGGTGACACCTTGCGATTATACCCTATAACGCATTCTCTCTCTCTCTCTCTCTCGCTCGCGCGAGGATATTCACCTCCGCAGCTCTTGCGAAATCTCGCGAGTCGTTGTTATTCAATGGGGGACAATCACCGCGCCGGCTCTCGAGTCAGCGAACTGAAAAAATTACATAGACGCGCGACTTGCGAGAGTAAACTTGAAATCGAAGCGAGAGTCAAACATCTGACGTAATGCCCGCAGTGATACGACTGATCTCGCGCTCGCGCGCCAACGGCGAGATTTTCTTTCTCGCGCGCGGAAAAAGACCGCCGTTCGCCGAAACGAAAATTCGCTTCAAAGCGAGCTTCTAATATTCGCCATCAATCATGGCCGTGCTGCCGCTTTGTTGTGACAGAACGGCCGCGCGCTGATTCCCCGAACTCGCTTTTTTCGTTTAAAAACAACGCGCAAATATTAGACGACAACTCGAGAGACCGAGAGAAATCAGTCAATTAGCGGGCTCGAAAATGCGCTTGAAACGTCGATATCGAACTTGCGTTTCGGATTCATAAAACCTCCGCGGACGATCGATCATTGAAACGGATCGCCAATTTCAACTGTCATCGCTCGTAACTTCCTTGTTATCTGCGCGCGTTAGTCAGACTGAAATAGCCCATCTTTATGAAGCGCGCTCGTACTACAGTGCGTGGCCCGCCGATAAAAATGTTCAATCCGACTGAATTATTATTCCAATGAAATACGCGTGATTAATACTCGTGTTGATGAAATAAATTTCAAATTTCTCAGCTCCAGGCCGATCTTCAATAATATTTTAGAAAACGAAGTCACGTCGACAGATTAAAATCGAATGACTAATCGCTATTTCGGAATAGAAAAAACAAGCTCGAACTCGTCAATTGTACAAACGCGCGCGAACTCGTGGCGTATTTAGCGGAGGCCAACAAAAGCTGCAGCGCAGCGGCAGCAGGTGTAGGAGCGTCGAACTGCAGTATTTTTCGCGTTTTCTTCCGTCGTTTCCACGCGGCAGAAAAGAAGGAGAACGCGGGGCATGTCGAAACGGCAGCTGCGTGCGTATGCGCGTATTTATATTGCTCTCGCGAAAAATCGTCGCGCGTTTATGCGTGCGGGCGCAGCTCTCCCGCGCTAAAGTGGCTGTTGACCTATCCTAACCAGCCTTCAGCGATAGCATTGTCAGCGCCGAGGGATTTTTACGCGGTCATTAGCATATTTTTCGAGGACGCGCCTCCGTATAAATACGGTTTACGAGGAGACTCTCTTTCTGACTTGCGCGCTTTATCGCGTCGAGCGCTTTTCGGCCTTATCGCCGGCCTTGAGCGAGTTTATTCTCGTCGATTTCTTTCCAGCTTTCTTCGGCCGATTTTCCTCGAGGAATTTCGTTTTGGGACTGAAAAAATAAGCGGCGGGCAGAAGTGCGCAGATCGAGCGAGAGAGCAAATAAGATATAAACTTTCCGCGAAGAGGATCGAAGCTTGCAAAAATAACAGCGATTTAACCGGTAGCCGGGGCTGATATTATTTTTACCATGATTAATAACGGCGAGGTACATTTCAATATCACGCACCGCGATGTTGCGAGAGTGATTCAGGCCGAGTGACATTTTCATTATCGCTGCTTTTCGAAAAAAACAAAAACACCGCGGCGCATCGGCTGCCTCGCCGGTCGTCAATAAGCGCGTAACCTGCGGCTGCCCGCGAAAAACAAGAAGAAGAGGAGGAGCTGCGAGAGCGAAAAAGAAATCTCGCTCGTTCGTTTGAAAGGAGTAAACGGCCTTTTGTCACAAGTAACGAGCCTCGAAATGACGCATTTTTTATTTTTATGAGCGAAAACAGATTAAGGAAAATACCGTTCAATAATACATTTTCGAGAAATGAGGCGCGACATGCAACGAGAGGTGCGGAGGTGGGAGAGCCGCGTCGGCGGAGGCGGCGAAGGAGGGAGAAGGTGGAAGGAGAGAGAGAAGAGGGTCGAAGCCCTCGTCGATCCTTATTTTTCACGGCGGAAGGTCACGAGCGACTGGTCAACGCGCCGGACGTGCCTTGTCTTTCTCTTTCCCGCGTTTTTCCACTCAAGTAGCTCTCCCTCCTCTCGGCGTAAGTATGTGTGTGTCGTGTCGGCTCCGCGCGAGCGAAAACGCCCGAGCTTCCGAAATACATTCACCTGGAAAGCGGACGGACGCGCGAGCGACGCTTCCCCGTATATTAGCCTTGCTGGCGGCGCACGCGACCGGAATATGGAGAGGAGATTCATTGATTGGGACGTTCTCGGGCGATCCGTCAAAGCGAGCGCTCGTTTTTCAGAGTTTTGAATTTTATTCGCTCGGAGTGGGAGGACCGGAGGAGGCCTGATAAATTTCGCCTCGGGCGATATATTAGCTCGGGCATCGCTGGAATCACGCCGGTTTCTCCGAACTTATGCATTCGAGCCGCGGACGTGGGTGTCAAGGCGCGCGAGGTTATCGACATCTCTCTCGCACGTCAATTTTTCGAGAACCGACTAACGCGCGCTCAAAGTTTGTCTAGCGGTCGAGCGGCAGTAAACCGCAAGCGGAAGTAAAAATTCAATGGAGCTCGCTAAGAAGTCGATAAAAATCAAAGAGTGTAAACCGCTCGCTCGCTCGCTCGCTCGTTTGCGCGCATAAAACTGGCATCGACTACTCGCCGTTACACACCGATATTTTTAGGCGGCTGGCGCGGCGCGCAGTTCTCAGGACGTTCACTTTCGGTTTTTGGCTCGGCGACAAATTTCTCCGACTTTTTTTCCCACGAAAATATGCGCACGCGAGAGACCGATGCGCCTTGATAAATCTCCCGCGCGGGCGTTGATTCGCCGAATCGCCGCAATTAGCGCATTGCGTAACGAATTCAATTCGGAGGAGTGCAGCAGATACTCGCAGTCGAGAATCGCATCATTTTTCTCCGTCCGGAGGCGCTCGAGTAAAAAGCTAACAAGGTCGGCAGGGAAAAAAGTGTCCTCGGCTTTTTAGTGCCTCTAGATGAATGAATGCTCGTGCTGTGACGAGCCACGCCGCCTCGCGTGCGCGAGAAATTTAGTCGACCGTCAACTTGATCTGATTTATAGGTCGCTCTCGATCGCGGGGCAATGTTTTGAAATAATTTTTGCTCCCCACTTTTTCGCAGCGAAATCTCGCGAGATGGAAAATATTTGCCCGGGTAGTCATCGAAAACATTTGCACAGGTGAAGCGCAGAAACAGAGCGCCTCTATACCCGCTGCAGGAATCCCGCGATGCAAGATTCGGATAAACTCCTTCTGCGCGCAGGGAAAGAGACAATCGAGGCTCGAATTTATTGCGACCTCGACTCTGCAGCGGCTTTTGTCCGCCTCGTACTATTGCAACTCCTACATATGCGCCGTATTTTTATTTCTCGCCTCAGCTGCTATACCGTCGTGAATTATTTTTCCTCCCTCTCGCTCGCGGAGAGCGACCGCGCGAGATATATGACTAATGTTTCCAAAGTGACTCTCGACTTTCTCGCCTCCCGCTCTCTGCTGCAATCGCGCGAGTTTGCCGTCTGCGCGGACGTGGAGTAAATGAAGCGTGCATCGCGCGAATTCGATTATTTGGATGGACGTGAATTTCCAAGATACTCTTTGGGCCAGCTTTCGAAATACAAATACACAAATATTTACGTAACGCGCGAGCGAGGAGAGGCGGTATGTTAAAATTATGTAGATTGGACGATTTTGATTAATAGATCAGGTGCAATCGAAATTTATGTCGCCGTCAAAACGCGACTTCCTATTCGGCGTCGGGATATAAATAAACGTTATCGATGGCCACGAGAATTTAGCATTTATATAACTTTTCGACTTATCCAATACACACAGCAGCGCGATCTGCATAAAAATTAAATTTGGAACGCATCCGCACAAACCGTCGGTAATGCGCCTTAATATTCATCGTTTACCTTTTTTCCAGCAGCTCTGAGGCTGTCCTTTTTGAAAAAACACAAACGGCTCCCCGACCGTATCTGCATCGCTACACGGTCTATTTTGCATACACCCGGCGCGTCAAGAGGTTGCAGTCTCCTGCTATTATACTTTTTGCATCGGTGTATCGAATTAAAAAATCTCCTCCCCGGCGCGCGAGATATCTCGAAAACAACGGAACGTCAATCAGGAAAGTTAGGAGAGCGACTTACACACACACACATACACACAGACACACGCCACAATAGCCGACTCGAGACACGAAAGCTCGCGCGCGCAGAAAGAAACGTGTCCGCCCCGTGGCGTTCTCGCATGCGTGCAATTTGTAGCTCGGCCGATTTTTCTCCCTCTAGACGGTGGTAGAGCTCTCGCGTTGCACGACATGCCCCAGGGCCGAACTCTGTCAACATCGATGTACCCGCTACGATGTTTATACACTCGCACACAGGGCGCCGCGGAGCTGAGAACGAGAGCGCCCGGACTTGCACGTTTCGCATAAATTATAAGCCCGGCTAATATACCCGCGTCGCGCGGAGAGTACATCCATCCCCCTCGCTCGCGCACACGCGGTCATGACAACTTTTCGAGCGGCGATAGTTGCACAACTACTAGGCGTCGTGACGAGTGCGTGCGCCTATAGCATACACACTACACACGCGAGATATCTGTTCGCGCAGTCGCTTATGTGCTCGCCGGAGCGCGAGATAGGCCGCGATTGAAAGAATAACGACCTGGATCGGCACCGACGCGGACGACGACGCGAAACCCCTGCGGTTTTCGCGCCGCTGCTCGGCGGAACAAAGCGAGGCTGCGTATCCGGGATACTTTGCAAAATCGTCGATATCGCGAGCGCCTTTATCTCAGCCGCGACTTAATTCTCTCGGATATATAGCGAGGAAATTCAATCGCTTATTTTCAGCGATGCTCGATCGCACCTCTTGCGAAGCACCGAGCGCACGGAATTATTTCGAATTATTAAGCAAACAGCATTTTCATCGTGTTCTATTTTACGCGCCCAAGGCCGCGGAGGAGCGCGCGTCGAGCGAAACGCGAGTTACGGAGAGTCCGCAATTACACTGATGCCCAATCAAAGCGATAATCCAACTTTTTTCCATCAGTGCACAGGCGCGATATTGAGAGGGAGAGAAAAAAGAGCGCGCGGGATTATAGCGGATGCCATTCAGCGCGTACGGCTTTTATCTCTCAGGCGTATACGCGCGACAGACGTTGACGTTATCGCGCCCGCGAGGCTTGAAGTTCATTTTTATTTCAATCCTGCGGATATCTTTATTTATGCTAATCGATCGATCCTCGGGCCGTCAATGTCTTCGGCGCGTCGCGGAGCCGGGTATTATACTCGTTAATCCGCTCGCCCTATCTCTCTCGCCTCGCGCGGGCGCGCGCGCGCGAAAATTCAGCGGAACGAGCGAAAATAAAATCGCTGGAAGAAGAATTATTCCTCATCCACGATTTAGTCACACAGCGCGCGAATATAAATTTCGACCTCCTCTCTTTCTCTCTCGCGAGCGCGGGCAGGTTCGTCGTTCGCGCAAGGTCCGCTTAAGACAATGATTACGCGACGAATATACATACACGCGCACACATGCGTCATTCGACGGCGAGGACGCGGATGCACCGTCGCCCGCTGCATGCGATGAACTCTCCCAAGTACACGCACACGCGCGCGCATATACGAGAGCGCGGAGAGCCGAAGAGTATAAAAAGAAATCCTGGGTCATCGAGCTTGGGCCGCGCTGCTCTTGTGTGACGTATGCACGGGAGTCTGTTGCCTCCAGCGGTTCTCAAACCACTCGCTCGAGGCTTTTCTCCCCCCTCTCTCTCTCTCTCTCTCTCTCTCGCAGGTAAACCTGCCGGTGTGTGTGTGCTTTTTTCTTTTAGAGAAGCAGCGCGATTTCCGTTACGAAAGCCGGCTTTTATGTTTCGAGCGAGAAAACTCGTCGCGATCTTTCGCAATTCGTGAACGCGCGCACATTCGATAATTATTTACACTCGCGTTACTGCACTTGGATTGTTTTACCGTAACGTCGACAGCTCGTTTCCCCCCCCCCCCCCCCCCCCCCCGCGTAATTGCGGCTCTAATAAGATGTAATGTCTCGAGCGAGCCTGTGTACGATTTCATTTTTATATGGGCTGCACACACGACGAGTCGCGTCCTCGACTTACGAGCGAAAGAACCGCCGTACAGCACGTCGGAGCATTTATCCACTTGAGCCCGTGGCTCATTTTTAGTGCACTTTGTACAAATAAATCGTTACGGGCCGAGAGAGAGAGAGAGAGAGAGAGAGAGAGAGAGAAAGAGAGAGAGAGAGAGAGAGAGAGAGAGAGCGAGTGATTAATGACGCGCGTATCATGCACTCGCTAAACATTGACTTGTGCGTATGTTTTCGCCTTAGTCACGCGGTGGATGATGTCATTAGTACAAATAGAATTAATGTTGCTCGCCTGTATAAATTACTCATTGACTCGATTTTCTCGTTTTCGCACGCCCGAAAGACCGGGATCCAATTTCATTTTACCGGACCGGACCGGTCGGATTCAATTTTTTCAAATAGTCCGAGAAGTCGATTTTACACCTACGGAAATAAGTCAACAATATCCCGCACGCGCACAGAAGACAATATGTATGGCCCGCTGCTGGCGCTGTCAACTTTCTACATGCATCCACGCAACGGGCCGCGAATCGGTTCGATTGAATTTCCTGACTTATCGCCGCGGCGTGCATTCGGAAGCCGCATTAATCAACGCGGTCTCCTTCGAGCGACCGGATAAGCCCGCGCTGCGAATTTCAAAGAAACAGGAGAAGCCGATTTCTATGCCCGCAAATAAAGCTCTCTCCGCCGGCAGCAGCGGCAGCGGCAGCAACAGCGACACACAGTCTACTCTAGTTCTCCTTATCTAATCTCTAAACGGGGACAACACTCGCGTGCGGCAAAAGTGCATCGCGCGAGCGCGGCTTTATTTGGCGAGCGCGAGGCACACGCGCCCGATCCGCGAGACGGACGTCGCGCTGTTTGCCTGCCAGATCGAGATAAGCGACGTCGAGCTTCGTATAGTACGGGGATGTGCATAATACCTCGGATGATCGGGGGAAAGACGAATCGCGAGGTGCCTTTTTCGCGCGATCCATCAAAAGCGCCGGGTGTGATGTACGCGAAAGTTCAATTTCGCACGAGCAATCGACTTTCTCATCCCCTTATCGAAGCGCTGTGTACACACGCGTGTAAGAGACTTTTCGTCGTGCAATTACTCGCTTTCTCGGAGTCGCGAGTCGGCAGATAGCTTATCGGAATCGCACGCTCTCCTTCAAGGCGCGCATAACGCGCCGGCGGAACTCGATTTAATCGTTGCTCCCGAGGAATGCCTCGGCCCTGGGAAAGCGTATGCGCGGTCCGAGCGCTTTACACGAATCCGGAAAAACTGCTTCGTCAACGGCGTAACGGATAGCGCGCCGAGTAAAAAATGTATATCTCGCATCTGCCGCTTATTCAGCGACGATCAATCTGGGAGAATCTTTAAAAAGCCGTCCGACCATATGCCCTGTTTTGGCAAATGCGAAGGCGCGACCGGCGAGAATCGCCGAATACGAAAGTCATCATCTGGACAATTACGCCAGGCTGTACTGCATATCCCACGGAAAGCCCCGAAATTCGTACCGCAAAACCTCGCGTCGGTCACAGTACAGCCCGCGCGAGTTTAAAAAAAAAGAGGAGCGCAGCATTCGTCGTCCCCTCGGCCGCGGCGAAAATCCAGAGTCACGGATGCCAATAAAACACGACCGCAGCAAAGCCGGTGCAGCGCGTTTAAAAGCTGATTTGCGGACTGACTTGCATCGCGAGAGAGGCGGAGTGTGGGGCTCGCGCGAGGATAGTTATGACAGGCGATATAGTTAGCAATAGCCGAGGAATAACGCTCTGTCACTTTATGGGTGTCTCTCGCGCGGCTCGAAATGACGCGTGAAATAAGTTTCCTCCGCTGTAGCTACCAGCGGCGCACATTGTCGCTCGGATTTCTCTCGGGCCCTTCGACGCGGAAAATGAAGGATGAAAAAAGCGCGCGAGTGTAGGCTGCGTACGATTCGACGCGCACCGAACGAGGGTGACAGGGGGGGACTCGTAAATAATTACGCTCGATTCGTCGCCCGCAACTATTCTCGATGCTATCTTCGCCGAGGCTTATACAAGAGCTGTTAACCGTTCGAGAACAAACATTCGATTAAAGTTTTACAAGCAACGAACACGCCGCGTGGAAAGCGAAACGTGACTTATAAGCAGCTAGCCGGTTCGTTCGAAAATCGATAAAGCGGAGAATTTAGTGGACGTTTATAGCGACCGACAAATCAATCAATAACAATGTTAATTGTGTTCGCCTTTATGCACCTCTGTTGACATAATGTATTCGCGAAATCTTTTCAGCGGAATATTGAAAATCGCCGTACGGTTTGCATTGCGGAGCTTACGTAAGCGTTGCGCGAAAACTGCTTCATTCATTTTTTCGCAATAAAAGTTGATTGACTGAAAAATTAAGCATTTTTTGTTCTTACCGGTCTTTAACGAGCCTGTCAGTGTTCATCACGTCCGCGCGCGAAACTTGGCTGAGAGAGTGTATTTTCTATCGGTCTGAAATATCTCGCGATCATGATCGTCGCGATGTGTTTTAGTAAATAAAAACGATGTCTCGGAATCGAATCGGTAACTAATGACGCCGTAATGTAGCGACGGAGTCGAAGGAAGAAAAACTTACCCTTGGAGCGATCGATAAATCTTCTCAAGCACGTCCAGTCACATCTACGGCAATCAATTAAACAGCTCACTTAATGCAAACGTATGAATAATCGATCCGTCCTAACGGTAACGATTTTCTCATTACAAAAAAAGCCGAAGCTCCGCGTGATTCATCGACGCGCGCGACTATCGCGTACTCTCAGCGGCTTTTCGTCGCTCATCCGTGTAAAATCGCTAAACTCCCAGCTCTGCTATACCTGCATGTGCGCGAACCCGTTACGAATCTATACATAGGCAAAGACGAAGCGAGCGTGTAACAATATACATCGCCGGAGAGAAACTTAGAGGCTGAACTGCAATCGCGTATACGAGAATAGACAACTTATACGTTACGCGCGGGGGGTTGACTTGTCGCACGGGCAGGTATATAAACGCTCGAAGAGGGTAGAAATAGGCGGGTAAATAAATATAGGTGCGCGCGGCATTCGCGCAATAACGTCGAGTGTGTGTAAGTCTCGCACGCGACCGCGCGTGTTGTTGGGGTCCTATAACGCCGCGCGCGTCTATACGAGCGAATCGAGGCCCTAGGCGACGTCGAGGAGATTGTGTGTACGCAGGAGAAAGGGGGAAAGAGATGATTTGGTGAAGGGCCCCGCTGAGTGAGGCAAAAGTATTATCGACGTGTATAATTTGTAGTAAAAATAATCACGCGAGCGGCTGCGTGAAAAATCGCCGCAACTATCACAACGCGCGCGAGCGTTATCTTATCGAGGCACTTGTCATCGCCGCTGTGTATGCCTCGTTCGGAGTGAAAAAGCGTTATTATTATTGTGACAGCAGAAGTGCTCTATGATTGCCCGATACATATTCATAAACAACGAGCGACCCATTTATTTCCACTTCACTATTGGATCCCACCGACGCGTCCAGTTCCACTTACGCTTTTTTTTCCAAACGCGTTGTGCAACGGAGCGGCGGCGGCTGGAGCTTCGATCGTTTGAAAGTCATTACCTCACATTGTGTGCCCTTTAAAAACCCGTTTAAAACAGCTCCTCTCTCGCTCACTCGTAGAGTATAAATATTCAACATAATGAGGATCAAGGCCGATCGAAGCAGTTTGAAGATTCTCGAATAGGTTCGTGCGGCGGGCGTTCTCGGTTCTCTCTCGCGCAAGGAAAATCACTTTCTTTCTCTCTCTCTCTCTCTCTCTCTCTCTCTCTCTCTCTCTCGATACATCGTCGTCGCGAGCGGCAGACGTCGGGAGATCGCTGCCCCCTGTCAAGGACGCCCACGTACGCGCGCGTACACACACGCGCTGCGTTGCTCTCCCGGCTGCAGCTGCGTACGCCGTGGATTTATGCGTTTCCTTGTTTAGAGGAATACACGGCAACAGGGTTCGATGGACCGATCGAGTTACGCACGCACGGCCGAACAGAAAAGCCATTGATTTGTTCGTGCATTTACGAGCTCTGCAGCTCTCCGGACTTTTTTTACGAGCCCAAATAAACCGATAACTTCCGAGCTACACACTCGCGGCGGCTGCGTTTCGACACTCCGTCGAAAAGCGCCTTTTCGAAAGTGTTATATCCCCGGAGTCCATTACGCTTTACGGCCCTGGAAAAGCAAACAGCATTCCATCCTTCAATCCGTGACGATTAAGCCCGGCCTCGAAAAAGGACTTTAAAAGCAAATCGCCGATAAGCGGCCGCGTACTCTACACGCGCATGACTAACACCAGCAGCATTCGACGCTGCTGTGTGTGCCAGGAATTCCTCTTCGGCAGTGGGTGGCATCGACGCGTCGAGAGGACGGGCCGATAAGTAAATAGCCGAATAACCGTTTTCGAGCCCTCGCGAGCAGCCTCGTCGTTATCGATAAACGCGACGTATCCGCCGACACCTGCGCGCGGAAAGTGATAGCGAAACGATGAGCATCCTTTCTGTCTCTCTCTCTCTTTCGCGCGTAGATTGCGATAAGTAAATTACCCGATACGCGGCAGACGTTCGGCGCTCTCCTTTTTTCAGCGCGAGAAGATGCCGGCGATCGGAGTTGATAGAGGGGCAGAGAGATAAGAATCCTCGGCGCTCCGTTCGGCATCTCGATGCGAATTACTACCTGCCGGGAATGCTGTAAGTCGAGCGGCTCTCTTAGCCCCCTCCGAGAATGTCTTCCGTGCGCTGTGTTTCGCGTCGCGCATCACAAAGAGCGGACTACGTGTTTTCGAAAAGACGCTCCATCTTATGTGCAATGACGCTGGATAATCATATAAAAATGCCAAGCCCCGACAAAACGGACATGAAACGCCGACTGCGGGCTTTTTTAGCGCGGAGGTAATGAAACCGTTCCGGAATGCAAATCCGCTTAATACGCGGGCATTTGCAAATCAAATCAGTTTTCGATAAGGCAGCGAAAAAAATAGACAAAGATAAATTTCGCGAACGGCGTGTAATCCGGCGTAATTACACCATTCCCCCGCGGTGGCGGTGAGCGCTCTGTGTGTGTGTGTGTGTGTGTGTGTGTCTGCGTTATCGTCCACATTAAGAGCCTCGGAATTAAAGCTGTACAGCAGCGGCGGCTGTCTAGCTTGGGAAAAGCCGCGAGTCGCTGAATTTATGGCGGAGTCTCCCTTTCCTTTATACGACGCTCCACGTACAGTGTGCGCTGTACGGCGGATCAACGACAGAATACACATGCGTGACAGTAAATTTAGCGGCGAGATAATCAGCCCGCGCGGCGTTCAAACATCGGACAGAAACATTGTCGCTCATGCCTACATTATGCATGGCGAAATTGATGATATCGCGCGCGACGATTCGCGTGTTTGATGGATTCGCGCGAACGCAATTAGCCGCGCGTGTTTTATCGAGGCAGCTCGTTCGCCTTAGCTTTCGATGTTCTCGCGACAATCGCGCAGCGGATATTCCGCGAGGGGGCTGCGTGTAAAAATTCTAATTATAAAGCCAAACGCGGAGAGATAAAAATCGAAACGCCTCGGCGGCGGCCCTTGCCAAGCTCGGCTCGTAAAAAGTCCGTTTGAAGTCGAAGACGCGTGAAATTCATTAGGCCAGAGGAGACGAGCGTTCGGCTTCGATTATAGCATATGACCCGTGGCGGCTCCGTGAAAAAAAGGTACCGCCGCCGCCGCCGCCGGCTCCGTAAATAGAACGCGCGACGTGTATCCCTCCGACGACGGCCGGTGTAACGCGTTATAGCGCGCAAATATGAGATATTTTGAATATAAAAAGGAGAGCGGCGCAGGGCGTCGATTTGTTTTCCCGAGCCGGTGCAGCAGCAGTGCGGCCGACGTGTGCGGAGTGCCGAGAACGCTGAAGTCTGAGATAATAATCTACGTGAGTTCGAAGAACGGAGAGGATCGTGAGAAATGCAGATTTGCGTTGGCGGAAAACGCTGACTCTGTCGTAAACACGTCCAGAGTCAATAGGGTTTTAAATTACCGCTGCCGCTGCAGCTCTGCGGAAGATAATGTATGCGCGCGAGTCTTCTTTCCGAGAGCGAATCAAATTTTCACCTGACCCTCCCGCGCTTCTCGTGCGTGTGCTGGAATGAAATTTTGCATAGTCGCAGCGTATACATAGCTCCCTGGGAGCTATAATAAGCATTTTCCCTACCCTTTCGCATCGATCCGCGCGTGTTTTATGGCTTTTTTCTACCTCTTACGCAAACACCAGCTGTATACACTGCTCTGCCACGCGGAAATCTAAAGTCCGAGAGCGTTACGTGTTTCCCCGCCTCCGTCGCGGACTTGGCCCGAAAGATTCCATTAGAAATTAATGTATAACACTCGCGGCGGAGCATTAATCGCCGCTGCCGCCGCCGCCGCCACTTCAATAAAAGCCGATGTAATAACAGGCGTCATCGGCAGTTGCGCGAACGTGTTTTTCGAGGGATTTAAGATCGTTATTTTCGCCCGCGAGCGCGTATCAAAGCCGGGGCTCTGGGATGTATAAGAGCGAGAGCGAGCACTGGATAAACTGCGACTAATGGACCGGAAGTTGCGATACGAAAATCGCTCTGTCCTCGCCTCGTTTTTTTACAACGCGGGCTATTCATCGCCCCGCGCGCGATCTGTTTTTTAAGCCTCGTTTTTCTTTAGCTCCAGCTTTGATTCATAATGGGCGTCGGAGTTTTCGCGCTACAACTGCGCGTCGTAGCATCATCAAAGGAGAGGATAAAAACTGTGTATCAATCCGGCCTCTAATCGCTCGTGCAGCCGCGCGAGTTGTTTGAAAAACAGCGGCAATTTGCGCGACGAGGCGAGAGGAGAAGGCTGTTGGCCCTCGAGACGACGGCGGATTTTACGAGGTCTAATTTAAAACCGCAAGTGCATGATTCAGAGCGCTGCGCTCGCTCGCTCGCTCGCATCACCTTTTCGGCCGAGGCGCGAGCAGCGACCGGTTTTGGCAGTCGCAGTTGAAACATGTGTTTCCAATAAGATTTTACTGCCAGATAAATCAGCCGAGCCGTTTTATCGTCGGATTACGATGTTCGGCCGCCGCAGCGGGGATCGGCTATTTCGCGATGCGCCGAAGGGCTCGCGAGCGATGTCGGGAAATGCGGAAACCGCAGTCGAAATTTCAAGTCTCGCTCATTGAATCATTCGCAGCGCGCGCTCGAAACAATTTAGCATATTTACATTGATGTCACTGCCGGTTATAGATCGCTTCGAAGAAATTTATTGAAAAAACAAGAACAAATTGCCCGGCCGGCGCAATCTCGGCGCGGGAATCTCCTCCGCGCGGCAATCAATATGCGCATACTCACTAACACCTGCGCGCGGCGATATGAAGATGTGTATCTAACAATCTCGATAATTCCAGGATTAGAGCCTCGCAGTCGCCGTCATAAATGGCATAATCAATGCCTCGTTGCTTAGCCACCGCGACGCTAGGCTCACTCGACCCCCCCCCCTCTCTCTCTCTCGAGTCTTATAAATGATACCGTTGACTGAGCGCGCGCGCGCGCGCGTCGTTGGATCATTGTAATTTATGAGTGTTTTGCAAAAAAGAGAGGAGATGCGGAGGCAAAAAATTAATCGCATCCACGGAAAATCACGGATCCTCAAATGGATTTTTTTCTCCTACTGCGGTGATCGATTCACGCATAAGCAGACGTACATCGTTCAGATTTCCTAAAACAGGCATACATTTATTTTTCGGGGCATCCTACATAGATAAGGTCTAACGACTACATTCATCACGTCTGCGGCGGCGGCGGCGGCGGCGGCGGCGGCGGTGGGTTAGCGGCAACTCTGTATACCGTACACACAGCGCCGCGCGTATTTACGCCAAGTATACGACACACTTTTGGGATAATTTGAATTTGATTTCTTTGACCCGGATGTCTAATGGACTGTTCCGTCCGCGGCTGGCGAACTTTAAACTGGAATGGCGTCAAAATACGGATAAAGCCGCTTAATTTTGAAACGAGTCCACGCGCAGACGGGCCGAGTGCGTCCGAATTAGAGCTAAAGTCCGAGACTCGAGGCTCTTTATGGTCGAATTAATAAGTCTCCGCTGCTGCTTGAAGCATCTTTTTTCACTCTCTCTCTTCCGTGACGAGCATATTTTAGCTCGCGCGCGAAGGAACTGGTTTCGCGTTATGTACATAATTACATTACTATGTGTGCACTCCATTAGAAAAACCTATACAACGTTCTGCCGCGGACTCTGCGATCGAGATGGATGCGAGCGTAATTTAATCAGCGACTACCGTTTATAAATACCGAGTGCAGCGCTTTTGAAATTTAAAAACGATGATCAGCGGCAAAAACTCCTCTCGGCTCCGGCAAGAAATAAGCGGATCCGAGGGGCATTCCATTATTTTTCCAATAAACCGCTCTCCTCCCGAAATTTGAAAAAAGATCGAGCAAGAAAAATCCGTAAAACTTCAAGCATCCTCTCTCTCTCTCTCTCTCTCTCTCTCTCTCCGGCGAAATTTCAATCTCCGCAAAGCCAAATAAGCTCGGCGCGCACATACACATGCGCGTCGAAGTAATAAGAGGAAAAATAGGAAGGCAAACTCGAGGAAAAGTCTAAATATTCCGTCGAGAGTGGAACTCCATCACATCGGCGCATAAGACGGGGAAAAAAGGAAGAGAGGAAGGTAGCGGGAGAGAGAGAGAAAGAGAGAGAGAGAGAGAGAGAGAGAGAGAGAGAGAAGAGAGGAGAGGAGAGAGGCTGGAAGAAACACCTGGAATCGTATTTCCCGAGGATGCAGTTCGTTCGCCCGAGACGCCCACACGTAGCATAAGATCCTCTCGACCGGCTCGTCCTTTCTCTCTCGCTCCCTCCCTCCCTCTCTTTCTCTCTCGCTCGCTCTCGACGTTCGGGAATTATTATTCCGATTCGCAAAATGTTTACAGGCGAATGTCAGTCGGCCCCTACTCTCCCGACTCGTTTACCGGTGACTATTCTAGGAACGGAGACGCCGAAGGAGTTGGAGGTGGAGGAGGAGGAGGTTGTTTGCGGCGGAGAAAGAGCGAGAGCGAGAGGAAGCTGCTGCATCTCTGCGGCGGGGGTTTGAACCCGAGAGACCTTGGACTAACCATTGCCCTCGATCGCTAGCTATATGCCCATCTCTCCGCCGTTCTCTCGCTCTCTCTCTCTCTCTCTCTCCCGCAGCCGGTTCGGCCCTGGACCAACACCGGCTACCGCTGCAGAGTGTGTTGCTCCTCTCCCTTTTCTCTCCCTCTCTCTCTCTCTCTCTCTCTCTCTCTCTCTCTCTCTCTCGCTTCTCCCCGGCACCTTTCACACGATCGATTTGCCATTTTTTTAATGTTTCCCCCGATAGCATCCGCAGCAACTCTGTTGCTGTGTTGTTGTTTCTCTCCTCCTGATTCCGGGGCCTTTTTCTCTCCGTCCCGCCGAGCGCGCTAAATTGCATAGGCGCTGATCGGCGCGCGAAGAATTAATTCGAGCTTTTCCCGATTTTTGCGATTCCGCAATTACGAGAGAGCCGGCGTCTTACCGCGCGTGCAATCTCGGACCATCTGGAAAAATGGTGCGGAACGCATTCTTACTTCTCCGCGAGATGAATCCCGAGGCGTGCACGAGCGAGAAACTCGTGCAAGAATGATAAGGCAGAATGATAAAGCCGAGTGGACGACCACGTAGGAGCGATAAAAAGGCACGCGGAACGGGAGAGAAAAAAGGCGAAGCATTGAATAAGACGGCACTCGCGCGACACACGCATAAATTATTGATATTCAGACATCAGCTATCGATTTCGTGCCGCTGCTCGGTACGCGCCGGAGACGCGGCCATCGAGAGGCCGGGTCAATAATTTCCCCGGACTGCAGCGCGCAGCTATGGCTTTACACGCAGCTAATATAACGTTGCTCCGAGAAAGCAGCGTCGAGCGGTGATTTGTTTTTCCGCTCGTCGGATGAAGTCGTAACCCTCCGATAGTCGTACACAGAGACAGTTCGAGTAGTTTTATGCGAAGCACACCCGATGGAGTGTAAACAGCTAGCCGATAGCGAGCCATTAGATGGCTTTTTGCACGCGGGAGCTCTTGATACATCATATTATTTTCATTCGTTATAATGCGGCCGAGAGAGCGAGAGGGAGAGGGGAGCCCCGAGCTCGAGGCTTCTTACGTAAAATGCGTTTCTATACGTAATAAGGTTAGACCTCCCACGTCGAGGCGGCTCTCTCGGGTCGATGCAAATTTCGTTTATTACTCTCCCGCGAAATTAGTTTAACGAAGGATCTTTGAGGCGATCGCCGTGAATATTCCTCCCGCGTTCCCGCTCTCCCGGAGATTATTCAAAATTATTCATGGGTTTGTTTTTGCGAACCTTTAAACATTCGGTTTTTTCCGAATTAACGTCTCTCCTCGGGATCGCGCTGAATTAATTAATAAGTAATTTACCTAAATTCGTTGGCCGACTTGTTGTCTCGATATTGTCGCGCGACAAAAACAAGGCTCGCGTCAAGTCAATGATCTAGCTGGAAAAAACAAGGATTTTTTTCAAGACTAAACACGAGAGCGCGCTAAGGCGGCTGATTTACGGGCGCTCGATAGCGCCAGAATCCGTTATGACGCTCGCAATTATTACTTTTCCAAACGCACACACACACACGATCCGGCGTGTATAATTGATGGATTTATCGCGGCCGCTAAACGGGCGCGCGCGGAAAAAGAGCGAGTGGCTGCATCGCGCATTTCTCAGTGTATTTTTACAGCCGGCAGTCGGCACTTTTCCCCAGCGACAAGCGGACAAATGGAGGGAAAAATTGCTCCTGACCTTGAGCTATCGCTAAATCGAAAATTACGGACAGCGCTATAAATAAAGAGCAGCGCCGGCTAAGCCCGCGATTTTTCTCTCTGTCTCTCTCTCTCTCTCTCGACGTTTTATATTTCGCGAGCGCGGCCTTCGCGCGGCACAGCAGCGGATTCCCGAGAATCCAGCGCGGCAGAGGAAGGAGGCGTCGGAGAAAAAAGGCCAAACACTGTCGTCGAACGCGCGCAGTGCAGCTCGGAAGAGTGAAAGCGCGTCATAATATTCTGAGCCGCGTCGCAGAACTGCGTGTGCGTGCGTGTAAATCCGGGCTTCTGGCCGCAGCTACGCTCGCGTTCACGCACACACGCGCGCGCGGAGACACCGGCGGCTATTTCTGGTGCGCTCGCGATTTCAGGTTCAAGTGCGCTCGCTCGCTCGCTCGCGCGCGTAGGCCGACCTTGTAATTAAAAACGATCAGCGCCGTAATCGCTCAACATAGATTTATACTCGCGCCGCGCCGAAATAGCGCTTAATTAGCTCTCGCTATTTTATTCCCTTTTTTGCAGCTTTCCGAGAAGAGCCGCGCGGACAGTGTAGCAGCGTCTGTAAAAATGTCCGCTAGAGAAAAAGACTGGTTGCACGTAATAATTATGTTTCATCGAAAATATTATTTTATTCGAGCAAACTCGTGCAGCTGCATATATACAAACATATTTATTCAGATAACTCAAGGACAGCGGCTCTCGCTCGCTCGCTAGCGCGGCTGAATTAAATTCAGAATCGTTAAGCATCGCGGAATATCTTCTTGAATTTTTAATCCTCCCGAACGTTTACAGTACGCGCGCGCGCGCTTATCGCGTGTCCCATTAACATACAAATTACGCAATTATTCCTCGGGCTCGCGGGCGTTTCCCGTTACGGCTTTTTTCTTATCTCCGGCGAGAAAAAAAATGATCTATTTCTCGCGGGTTTGTCACGATCCCGGATCACCGGAAAAAAGTGCCCGCTCAGCGCAGCTCCTCCTCTCTATTTTTGGCACGAATTCAGGTTCAAGTTGCGCGAGCCGCATAACGGCTGACCTTGCGATCGAAAACAAAAAACACTATAAAATCAGTCCAGACGGACACTTCCTATAGCGCACGTGTGTGCGTACGCGCGCGGCAACGGTAAATCCGTTCAGGGCCGGCTATAAGCGCGATCTTGATATTAAATTCAAGCTGCGCTTGAGCGACGCGCGTCTATTTCTGAGTTTCCGCAAAATCTCCTGGCCCGCGGCATACGATTATGCCTAAAAATCGTGCGCTGAAAGCCCGATCGCCGGCCCGGCAATTTCAAAACAAACGCCGCTACGCGAGGCCCGTGCGAGAGCCGAGCGCGCGAGGAAGACACGCCGCGCAGCGAAACAGGAGGAAGCCCGGGAATCGTAATACATTGTAATTGGAAGCCTAAGCTCCGCTCCGAACGCTAAAGGCATATCAATTGAAGCGACCGATACGTGCGCTTATATTCGCGACTCTCCTCCTCTGCTCCTTATTTTTTCCTTTATCATTTCGCCATGTAAAGCGGCCCGCTAAGAAGCTAATTTGATTGAGCCCGCGTTTGAATACAAATCCCTCCGACACACGAGATTTCCATATTAATGGGCATGCAAATTTTATACCGAATGAAAATAATTACGCGCACTCGGCTCTCTCGTTGCGGATTCCATGGAGGAAATGTTACGTACGAACGTTTTGTATTTACACCTCTCGTGGAATAAATTTGAATTCCTACCTGTAGTATACGTTCTATTTTTAGAAGAAAAAAGCGAATTCGGATCGAAGCGCTGCTGCACCGTCTCGCAATTAGCACAGATCGTTCGCAGCATCTGCATGACGAGCGCTACGAGATGTATTCTTTTTAAAATGCAAGTGCGGGCCTTCGACATGTTTATAGCCGCGCGCGGAAAAAATAATTGGAGAAAGTCTATGTAGACTTTTTAACTCGGCGATGATACTACACTTCCTACAATATGATTCAACGTCAACGAGTCGAGATCTCATCTCGCTCGCGTGCACGGAGTCCTCCTTTTCCACTGATTACAACGCCGCGTTAATACCGATGAAAAAATACACGCGAGAATTTCGGGTAGCCTTTATATCCCGCACGGCTCAAAATTCAAAGCGCGGCGCGTGTACGTACGACCGCGCAAGTGTCCGGGAGACGAATGTCCTCACTGCAGCAGCGGCGGGGCAGCGGAGAGGAGCTTCGAGACTCATACTATATAAAACTGCCGTACAATAAATGTCGGGCATAAAACTGCCGTATAATAAATGTCAAGTGCGTCAACGTTTCGCTCGCTTTTTACAGTCCCCCCCCCCCTCTACCTCCCTCTCTCGCGGACTCTTTTTTTGCGGTCGCCCGAAGCGAATCGAGCGAGAGTTTTTCTCTATTCCTTTCTCTCTCTCCCCCCGCACACGTACGCACACACGTCCCCTTCCTCGTGCACATAATTGAACGGAATGAAATCACGAGAGCTCTGCAGCGCGTTGGCCGCAGACTGACGCGAGGAGGAGGGGAAAAAAATTATGAGCGCGATATTATGTCGGAGGTGGAATTCGGTAATTAAAATAGAAAGTCCGGCGCTGCTTTACGAGGTTCGGCAGGAGCGCGAGAGAGTTGATGAGTCTGCGCGAGGCGTAAACAAAAAAAGAAAAATTATCGACGCGCCGGCCGAACCGGTAACGGCTCTCGTCCTATTGATTGAGCGGTCTCGCGCGTGTGCATATAACTGATAACGATCTGGCGGACGAGTGTTATTTTCGGGACTTTATGGCTGTCCTTGCGAATGTTTATATGGAAATTAAATTAGAATATCCTCTCCACTCTCGAAGAGGAGCTGATTGCTTTGTGTATTTATCCCGGCGAAATGAGATTTCGAGCGCGGAAACACCCTCCGCCGTGATAAATCAGCCCCGCCGTAAAAACTCAGCCGGTCGGCAATCACTTCCTACACGCTCACGCACGCATCGCAGGCTACTCGCGTTTTATTAAGAAACTTATCACTCGACCGGCGCTTAATTCCCCATAAAATCACTGGTCTCGCCGTCCTCTTCGTCATATCTCATAGATTTTCCATTACGGGCGTCCATGAAAGCTCGTAATACCGTATCCCTGCACACAGCAGCAGCAGCAGCAGCAGCAGGAAAAAAAGATCCTCTCGCAAGGCGCTTCGACCAAAGAGCGAGATAATTTTTATTGCCCCGCAATGCCACTACTTTTCGCAATGCGATTATATTTCCCGGGCCTTATTACGAGCTTGTCATTACGCGAGTAGTGCTATACACTGTTTCGAAAACCGCGAACAACAGTGTGCCGGGGGAAAGAGATGAACGACGTCGGAGTAATTTTGTCCTGCGCTGGCGCGCGCCGTGAGCGATAAGTGGCGTTAGTTATGGTTGAAGCCCGTTCAAGGCCACCGATTCAAGAGATCGGAGCTGCCGCCGCCGCAACCTTCACGGAGAATTATGATTCCGGTAAGAGCAAATCATTGGCCTCGAGAGAGAGCGAGAGTGAGATAGAGAGAGACTGCTCGCGTACGTTTACGTGCTTCTCTCTTTCCCTCCGTACTTTCCTGTGCTCCCGCGTGCTCTCGTAAAGGCTGCCTATTCCCCTGTACACACCTACGGGATCAACGGGACCCGACGCGACCTTTTTTTACACTGCGAGAGCCGGCGTCAACAGACGTGTGAAATTGGAATTTTAATTAGTTTTTATAATAACTGCAGATTCGAGCGTGTTTGTATGCAAGCTGTTTGCTACGAGCGCTGAAACTTTCCGCGCTATTATTAGGACGCTGCTCGCGCGCGCGCTTTTTTCTCTCTCTCTCGAGCAAAGGGTAAATACGTAATAAAGTCGTGTAAAAATAAAGCGAGCAGATAAGCACAGGACGGACGGGGTAAACGTAAATAGATTCAATTAGCGCCGTTGACGAACTCAAATTCGATATTTAAAATTGATTGGTTCGCGCTCTATTCATATGCAATCATCCAATGACCCCAAACCGATCCTAACGAGCCTCGACGAAATTTCAGACGCCGTCAAATTCCACAAGAGAGAGAGAGAGAGAGAGAGAGAGAGAGAGAGAGAGAGCAGACGCCCACACGAAAAACGGCGCCTCGCCATAAATCTACTCTGCTCCAGTTCGATCGTCATGCATATATTCCACTTGTGCTTTGCGAAACGCATTTGCATACGTGGGATTATGAAAGTTCACGAATCCGCGCCGGCGTGTGTCTATTCGAAAATGAGACTTTGAAGGAGCAGGATAAACGATCGTCGAGACTGATTGGACGGAGCGCGCGCTGCGACGAGTTTACCTCGCGACTCCTAAAAAGGCAGCGTGAGAGAGAGAGAGAGAGAGAGATAAGTGCACTCGTACGCGAGATCGAGCTCTTTCCGATCGTTCACCCTTAACCTCGAGGTCCCCGCGGCCTGGTCGCGAGCGAGATCGTTATAAAACTATTTCGCCGCGATTATGCGCTCGAATTCCGAGCGAGCTTCGAGAAAGTGTTTATCCAAGCTGTATACCTCGAGTTGTAGTTTGCGGATGAACATCGTCTCGCCAACTCGGACTCGTTCTACTTAGAAGCTAACGACGTGTGGCGCACGCTCGCCGGGCTTATCGACTAGCAACGGACCGCGTACTGCCCAGTCAGCATCGTAATATAGTATTTTCTCAGCGAGCGCAAAGAGATGCTGCGAGCTCTAAAACTTAACTATAAATCACGGAACATTCATTAAGCAAGTTTATAAATATGAATGACGCGAGCGCGCGCGCGCGCGCGCGATATATCAATCACAATTTAAATAAGTCGCTTATCTCTCGGAGCAAACGAATCGCGCCTATGCATAAGAATAACACTGATTCTTTTTCCTCGAACGTTATATTCAAGCTCGTTAAAAAATCGTTAACGCTCGAGTACGCGCGGCTGTTTGCTGTCAAATCGCGTCGGCGCAAACTGCAAACAGAGCCGCGAGGAGGAAGTCGAAAATTTAGGAAAGCAATTATCGGGCGGCCAGAAAAGAAAAGTCATGTCGAGATCTAGGGATGCATCGCCCGATAGCGACTCGTGAGCGACCCGTGAGTCCTGCATGTTATATGTATATAGATATACGCGTTCGGCAGTTTGCGCAAGTACTTAGCGCGCGTGTAACCGCGCGCGCTCGCGACGACAGCCGGAGGAGGGGAGGGGGCAGAGCATAGAAGCGACATTAGTATCTTTCTCTTTCGAGAGCGCGCGAGCGCATTCTCCCACGATAGCGGTAAATATTTGCCTACTGCCGACTCGAGGGGACACTTGCACCGTGTGACGAGCTGGCATCTCTGTGTGTCTTATCGTTGTTTCGGAGAGTCGTCGACTCGGCTTTGGAATTAGTTTAGCCTCAGCTCGAGAGATACTGCGTTTTCGATGCTTCTATCGCGATGACGGCGGATGCTAGCGCTGCCAAGCAAAATTTCTGCGAAAATTTATCAAACGTGGGATACTCGGTAAGGAAAAGCGGAAACTTTTCGAAAATTTTCTCCGAATCCGGGGCTGGTCAGACGAGATTCGCGGTATCGGATGCGTGTAATTGACAAAGTCCGACTGTTGGTACGGGATTAGTAGCAAACAAAAAGAGGATGTTCTTCGCTCGAATGTAATTTGATTAATTGACGATAATTCAAGTACCCGTCTCGTTTCCTGGACAAACAGGAAGCGAAGATGCGTTTATGTATTTAATAAATTGAATACGGATAAGAATAATCCTCAGCCGTGCGCAGGTATCCGCCGCGTCAAAACAGACTAATTATTCTTAATCCACGGGATTATACAATAAGTGTGCAGCCGGTTAAAATTAATTTCATCGAAAACTTCATAACGCCGGGCGATGAAAATTAGACTCTCGTATAACGTGTAGCAGCTCACGATTCCGTACGGGACTCGCGCGCGGTTACCTAACGTTAACGCAACTCGAGCAGCGGCTCAGCGCTTTGCGTTGATTAACTCGTATTAGATTGCACATGAATCAATTTATTTTTTACAAGCCAAATTTTACTTCGATATCGCAGCATTGCGACAGGCGCAGTCTAGACGACTTTCCTTATCCTCAGAAGTGGACGCTCTAGGGTCACATAATAAAACGCGAAAGCAATCGTCGAGGTTGAAATTGAGTTTTTCCTCAAAGGAACTTGCACTCGCGCAGTCCACTTTCAGCCGGCTCCGGCGCGCTTTATTCATAGCCGTATAAATAAAGAAAAGTCGCGTCCGCGAAAAAGTCGCCGACTCCGCATTTTTTTCCACGCGCACGCGGCGTGCGCTCGCGAGCGGCGAGGAGAAAAACAGTTGGAGCTGCGAGAGGAACGAGCCCGTGTGAAAGGAGAAGCGTGTAATAGAGAGAGAAAGAGAGAGAGAGAGTGTACACGCGCGCGGAGCGATGACTAATGCGGATCGGCGCACTTTTTAAAAGTAGACCGATGATAAGGACTCGGGTTTCCTCGCGGCGAGTCGAGTTGACTTCTCGTTAAGAGGCGCTCGTTTTTTCGTTTCGTAAGCTCGCGCGGCTCACTTTCGTTTGACCTGCGCGCGCGCTCCTTCGTTTAGGCGGAATATTATGTAAACCGTAGACCGTTTTTCCAGCTCTTCGCTGCTTGTATTCCGGCGTAAACACGCAGGCTGTGTTTTTTCTCTCGTGATATAACGGTTTGTTTATCATTGGGATTGCGAATGGCTGCGAAGAACGTTTTGAAAATTTTTGAATTACAGCCTTCGCTAATGAGCAATAATTTTTAAAGCCGTTTCGTCACTCGCGCTGTACGCAGTCGGCAGTGAGAGAAACTTTTAATCCTCATTTTTACTGCGCGCACAAGCCTATGCGATTAGCTTCTTTTTTCAAACGCTGGCCTAAAGTCGGCAATTAACCGAGGCGAAAAACAGGTTCCTCCTAGCCAAAGCAGTGAAACCCTTGCGCCGAAACGCCATCAGGTCAATTTCACGCTATCTCCGCGAGTATAGCCTGGAATGATCGGCCGGCCTCTCTCTCTCTCTCTCTCTCTCTCTCTCTCTCTCTCTCTCTCTCGTGATTTCAATTTAAACGCTCGAGCGTATAGCTCCGAGCCCGGAGATTCGATGTTAAATACCAGTTCGAATGCGCGCGCATCAGCCGCACACATAACGACTGGTTTCAACGACTGAACTTGATTCTCACGAAAGAGAGAGAGAGAGAGAGAGAGAGAGAGAGAGAGAGAGAGAGAGAGAGAGAGAGAGCAGCGCTATATACGCAGTCTGTAAAAATGCCGGGCGAGCGCGGTTGAAGGCCCGCGCGCGACAGGCTCCTTGGCCATGAGAGAACCGGAGAGAGAAAGAGAGAGAATTGGCGTGGGTGGCTCCGGCTACTTCTTTCTCCTTTTCGCGCGTCGCGACCGTCTCTGTATAACTGACCATCGCAACGGCGCGCGTATGTACACGAGAGAGAGAGAGGGCAAAAAAGCGACCGAGAGAGAAGCTTGTTTACGAAATACAGCGCGTAAAAACGCCGGAGACGCTACTCTTGTTTCGCTATCTCTGATGTACACGCGCCCGGGGAGAATTTTCTCGAGACGAGAGGGTCGAAATACCGCGACGCTCGAATTTTCTGGATTTTCTATTTTCGCTGTTGCCTCACGCTGCATAAAGTAAAGAGCTGCACGTGCGGGTAACGATCCTATTTGCAATCGTTCGACGCTAAAATAGTTGCCGCTTTCAACAAACTCTAAATCATCGCCGAGAATATAAAAGAAGAGGAGAAACCTTCGAGAGCAGCTTTCCTGTCGCGATTTTTTCCATCGGAAAAAGAGGCGGAAGCTCGGCGCGCGTATACACCGTAGGTATATCAGATCAGCTGCGGAGAGAGAGAGAGAGAGAGAGAGAGAGAGAGAGAGAGAGAGAGAGAGAGAGAGAGAGAGGATAGCGAGCGAGAAGAGAGGAGAGGAGTCGACGACGTAAGTGAGCTGATTCGATCGGGCGGCTGCTCTCCGATCTCTCGCGAATCTCGCCGAGAGCTGAGCACGCACGTTCCGCAGCTGAGGACGACGACGTCGAGAGGGAGAAAGAGAGAGAGAGAGAGAGCTGGTCCTATAAAAAGCTATCATGCCTGACCTCCCGCAACCGAGGCTCCGTCGAGATATTATATACTTGCGCTCTCGTACACGTACGTGTGTACGTGTGTGGGAGTTCGCCAGACGAGCGCCGCGACCGTTCCTCCTTTTTCCTCGATATTTTTATTGATGCGCACGAGAGCACTGTTATTTTTCCTATACGCTCTCCGCAACAATGCCAATAATTAAACTGTTTACAAACAGTCGTCGCCGGGCTCACCGAAACTCCAATTCGAGCGTGTATGGAAAAATAAAAGAAATCGATCGGCCGGGTTCCCGTAACGCGACTCAAAAAAAAAAAAAAAAAAAAAATACTCGAACAAGTCCCATTTACTCGGCTCGATTTTTTTCTCGTTTCACTCTCTCCGCGCGTACGTACGTACGTATATGCGTACACACAGACGCATGGGCGGCCCCGAGGCCGACGCGACGTCGACGACCGCTCGCTCGGCGACACAGCGTGCGCGCGCGCGCGCATATAGCAGTCGGTGTGTAATTCGGCGTATACGCGTCGACGACGTCGCCCTCGGCGTCGCGGAGCGTGACGCTAACGATTTTCCAAGGACACGGGCAATGATTTTTCAAGGTCAACTGCACGCCGCCGCCGCCGCGGCTTTTGTTTAGAGTACGCTGCAGTCCGTCGTTTTAAAGGCTAATGCATATTCCGAATAGCAGCGGCGACGCCGTCCTTGTGCTGCAGCGGCGGTTCTCTCTCTCTCTAAAAGCCTTTTTTTGTACATTTCCGAGTGTGCGCAGCTGCCGCAGCCGCGCGCGGGCGTCCGCCGCGTTATATAAAGCGAGATTATTTTTGCGCGCCGATCGGCCGAGAGAGAGAGAGAGAGAGAGAGAGAGAGAGAGAGAGAGAGAGAGAGAGAGAGAGAGAGAGAGAGAGAGAGAGGAAAGGGGCGATTGCGCGGGAGGGAAAAAAGTTCGAGTCCGCGCACACACGCAGTTTTTATCGACGTTTTTACGCGGCCGATAAGTACGCGCAGCGGGCATTATTTTGCCCTGTGTCTTATCTAGAATTTATTTCTCCGCGGAGAATCGGAGTTGATAAGGCCGGGAAAAGGAGGCAAAGTGTACACAGTCGGGCAGAATGCAGATATGTACTTTAT
The DNA here is from genome assembly GCF_009193385.2 of Nasonia vitripennis. Classification (NCBI taxonomy): domain Eukaryota; kingdom Metazoa; phylum Arthropoda; class Insecta; order Hymenoptera; family Pteromalidae; genus Nasonia; species Nasonia vitripennis. The sequence goes on from NC_045760.1 coordinate 777,710, forward strand.
TACAATGTATTTTCGCGCGCAAACACTCTCGGAAGATCGGGCGAGTTTATGCACGCGATTTATAGTACGCAGTGTGTGCACACGCGAGTTACGAAATAATATACTAATGGCTCTCGGAATATAACCAATCGCCGCGACGCGCATAAATTATTCTAAACAAATTGCGCAACGAGACGCGTAAACGCCTCGAAATTGTTTGGCCGTAGAAAGTTTCGCGCGACTAATATCTAAATAAGCGTGTACAACGGAGTCTATTTAAACAGATGTAAGAGAGATTAATCGGCGAGCGAACTTTTCCCGATGATTTACACAAACAAGTTTTTTCCCCGGCCCCCCGACGCATTCCAATCACTTACTCGCTCTCGGCTCCGGTAAAGTGCGCAAAACGCCGGAAAAAGAAGCAGCAAAGAGCACTGCCACGGGCTCTAAAGCGTGCAATTATCCGCCGGCGCTGATTACCATTGGTGCATCCTGTAGGCTGCACTATACGATGTACGGTGAGCGCAAGAAAGCCACGCGGCGCCGGGCCTGTGTATACATGGACGATTGGCCAGAAAAGCTGGGAGGGCGGGCAAGAAAATCAATTTTCCCTCTCGCGTTTAGGCTTTCAATTAGCCGCTGCCGATGCACTTTTTCCCGATTGCGGGCGATAAGCAAGCGCGAGTCTGTGTCGACGGTTTTACCTCGTCGCTAATTTGTTTTTCGTGGCTGCGGGAAAAAAGGCCGCTCTCCTTCCCTCTCTCGAAGAGATAGGAAGAAAGCGACGTGTATATGCGGCGGCGGCGGATCGGGTCGCGATCGTAAACTGCGCCGCGGCGCACGACGTTTCCTTTTCCCGAGACGATCCGATTCGCGGCCCTGACAGTGTAGAGATCCGTGAAGGTTCTCTCTCTCTCTCTCTCTCTCTCTCTCTCTCTCTCTCGTGGCGGAAGAGCCAACGGCAGCTCTTTAAAAGCGCACGACGAGACAGCCCGGAGCTGGATCGCTGCTATATACCTGCGCGAGCGGAGTTAAAAGGCCGATGTGTACGCTGCGGCACCCTCGTCTAGACTCGACTTGCTCTTTTTCGGGGGGGGGGGGGGGGAGAGGAGATTTTTTCTCCCGACGAGCTTTCGTTTTACAGCCTCTCTCTCTCTCTCTCGGATTGTTTTTCGATCGTGAGCGCTTTGCCGCCGGTTATCGATGCGCCTCCGCGGCGCGCGGGACTCGTATAGAGTGAATTATGCGAAGGAGATGGCGAAAAAGAATCAAACGTAATTTCCCGATGGCAGAGGCTAGAAATAGCCAGGGATTTTTCGACGCGTTTCGACCTGTATCTTATCGTCGAGTGCATTCGAAACGGAGATAAGATAGAGAGAGAGAGAGAAGCGGCTGTCGCGGGCCGATTGCAATAATAACTTTGAACTGCAACTTAATAATCGTATTCTCCTCTCCTCTCGCGCGATAGCGAGCCTTTGAAAAGCGGATAAAAGTCTCTCGCTCAATGCCAGACGCAGTAAAAACTCTCGGAACATAATAGCCGCGCGATGAAAAAAGGAATAATATCTCGGAGAAACGTCGATCTCCCGGCGTCAAAACCTCGGCGAAGTACGGTTATTAATCGACGACTCCGCGCGCGCGCTCGCGCACCGTTATTGTTGAAAGCCTCGCGTCTCGAAAAAAAGCGAGCAGTTCGACCCTCTTAGCTATTCGTCACGCGCGGCAAAAAGCCGAGTCTCCCCGAGTGAAAACTCGCTAATTCGCCGAGCTCCCCCGCGGAGAGTCGAATAATTTTAAGCGCTGAAATGATTTTCGAAAAGCGCGGTTGTCGGTGAGAGGGAAAAAGAGGCGGAAGCCGTTTTTCCGGGCTCCGGCGGCGCGGTGAAGAGCGAGAGAAAGAGCCGGTTCTGCGTCCTTGAAAAATCGCGCCGATCGATCCGCGCTCAGCTCCACGGAGCTCCATCAAGGAGATCCAATTACGGTCTACTCGAGGAGAAGGAAATCAACGAGGTCCGTCGCCCTCGTCGTGTGACAATTGACGAGGAAAAGCTCCGCTACCGCGTGATTCCTCTATGCGCGAACTTGTATTATCTATCGCTGGAAAGACTCGAAATTCCGAACGAGAAAATTTGAATATCTCGCTCGGAGATTATTTCAATCGCGGTGAGCAAATACATTCATCTCCCAGATCCGTATCTCGATCAGAAGCATTTATTTCCTCCGCGTCTGGAATTTTTTGTGGGAAAAAATAGTCGGTGCGATAAATCATTGTTGCTCGGCGGAATAAATTTCGCGTAATGAAAATTGGCCGAGCGAGTAGCAATGACGAAATTCCCCGAAGCAGCTGTAAAGCGAGTAGAAAAAAGCCAATTTTTCGCATCGAGTCCGGAACAACGATTACGTATCAATTCAGATAAGCAGATAAGAGCAGCCGATCGGCATGAATGCGCCGAGACAATCAGCAGCGGGCACAGATGCTGCGCTAACGATCGTAATTATTCTTTTGTACTCCGCAAATCGTCCATCGTTATATTCTTTCGGATAATAAAAGAGCGGCGGCGGCGGCATATTAGCATAGGCTATTTTGCGGCGAATCGCTATTACTAAATGAAAATCTAATCCCTAATTGTTTATGCGCGGCTGATGCGATAATACTGCCAGGAATGCGGCAAGACACTAGTAATTATCAAATGAGTTAATTGGCCTAATTAACAATGCGAAGAATGCATGCAGCAGCAGCAGAGAAAAAAATCGCGCGCGCCAAACTCGTTTTCTATACGTACGCAATAGACGCAATTTGTGTAAGGAAGCGATTAATTAATTTCTGAAAAGCGCTCGGCGGGCGTGCGCTCAATAGCACACACACACACACACACACACACGTACACACGATGATCCCAGCGAGCGATAAGAAAACGAACTGGCCACTGTCCGATTGATAATAGATTGCACTGCCCGGAGAGAAAAATATCGCCGGATTGGCCGCCACGGCTATGTTTACTCGAGCGTATTAAAGTGCTGAGAGGAAGAGATATGTAAATAGCATGTAAATAAATAGCCGCGACCGCTCAAGGGAACGCCTTGCGTATAGGAGATGCGAGAGAGAGAGAGGGGGGGGGGGGGAGAAGAGCGTAGGAGAGCCGAGTACTATGTAAAAATATGGCTCGAGTTTTTACCGCCTCGCGACTCACGTGCGCGCGCTATAAATAAGCACCTAATAATCGAATTCCCGCCTCGGAAATGCATGAACCAATGAAAATTCCAATCCCATGAATGCGATGCCGAAAACAAAGCTCATTTCCTACTCCTCGATTCATGCGACTGCGCCTAATAGAATGTGTAACGCGAATCGCTCTCGCACGCAATTGTGAGCCGCGCATATGCCGTACGAGAGCAAATACAGGAAAAAGAAGCCAAGTGCGATCAGAGTCGTCCACGTCGCCAAACCGCAGACTCCCATCGTGGCCACGTACGCGATCTTGCCGGGGAAGCTGACCGTTGAAAATTATTTCTACGACGACAGTACGAGCATCTCTCGTATCTGGCCGTTGAATCTCGGCGCGGGATCTAATGGAACTCACCTGTCCCTGAACGAAAGCGAAAAAAAAAACTAACCCGCTTTTCCCACAAGGTTTTTCTCCGTCGTAATAACACAGTCCCCGCGCCGCCCTAATTATTTCGTTCCCTCTACTCCGCCTCTCTCGACTCAGCAGCATCACCGCGCGACGTCTCTCAATTCCCATGCAGCCGTGCGTCGATTCTTTCTTTCTTCTCGCGTCGCGCTCGATCCTCAAAACTCGCTATACAATACGCACAGAGCGAGCGAGAGATGCGCGAAACGAGGGAGAAAGTGACCGCAAGTGCGAATAGCGGGGCCTTGAACCCTGATGAGACGCGAAGGACACGAGCTGCGCTAACTAAAAATACATCTGCATCTGCAGCGAGACCGGGAGAGCGAGAGAGAGACTTAATGGCAACTCGGCATGCAAATTCGCGTCGGGCTTAGTCGAGGCACAATTATACGGGATACAATTAATAAGCGTGTGTGCGCTTTATATGCCGGATTGTAAATTTCGAGGTGTGCAATCGGGGCTGTAAATATGGCCGTTTGGAATAACGCGTTTATACGTCTTCAACCCGACGACGATGATTTCTTTTACGAGCGAGGCTTTATAACTTTATTGGACTTTTATAACTTATTTTTAGACAAATAAACGCGCGTATAAACTAGGCGAGAGAGTTTCCTGTTTGAATTGCACGGATACTATCGCGCTTTTATTTTGCGAATTGAAATACGCTCGCGATAAATATTTTAACAAGCCGAGCCAAGAGTGCAACGAAAGCACGAGAGCTTACACTGTTTTATAATATGCGCGTATAAAATTATTGAGCGTTTTCAACCTCGGATTTAATTTCCAGTCTCAGTCTTTTACTGCGCTTGGCTCTCGGTACTAAGGTCAACGCATCGCGCTAAAATCGCAGCGAGAAAAGTCTTCGATCCATCAAAGCCATCGAAAGCTCGCGAACCTTCGGCGCTACGGAGACTAATCCACTTCCACGCAGTCGCATAACGCGATGCGGCCGTACAGCTTTTATTACGCATCATCGACGCTTGAAATCGCGCTGACTGGCTCTGCAATCAATTTATCTCTACGCCGACTGATGGCTGTTTTTCCATGCAAATTTTTCGGCGAACAACCGGCGAGTACAATGCGCGACGATACGAAACTCCGCGGCGCGCGAGTGAATACCTCGAATACCCCTCGCGTTTACACACGTCGAACGGAATATGTATGCCGAAAGATACGCCGCTGCAGTTTATGTGCGTATCCGTGTACAATTAAATACGAAACCTTGCGCGCCGCGCGCGGAATACCTCCTCTCACTCCTCGTCCGATATGCATCTTCGTTTCGCATGCACAGCCGACGAGAGAGAGAGAGAGAGAGAGAGAGAGAGAGAGAGAGAGAGAGAGAGAGAGAGAGAGCCGCGCCGCCGGAGGCTCCTCGACATCGTCAATTTTCATTTAACTGCAGCTGTATACGCGCCGCCTTTTCTTTTTGCACGACTCTGCTCTCGTCGCGTCGCGTGAGGCGTTGTGATCATTAATTGAGTTTTCATATACGGAGCCGTGAAAAAGGAACGTGTGCGCGATGCTCGAAACGGGTGTAATTTATTGGTTATTGTACTTTCAAGGCGAGCGCTTATCGGATGCGGTACCTTTGCGCGAATGTCGAAAAACAATCTTATCTCGTAGCTTTTCATTCTCTTTGCAGGAGGACTTTGGAATCGCGTGCGGGATTACGCAACCGCGATTGGCGTATTACTTTACAAATTAGTTCTAGTTCTGCATTGAATTTTCAAGGACCCGCGGCGACTTCTTGCTCATTCAAATGTGCTCGGCGGCTTTCCCACACTTTGTCATTTTTCATCGACATTAGCCGCGTTACACTCCGTCATGATCTAACGATTTTTTGCCTCCGCGGAGTATGCTCGCGTAATTATAAATGATTTGCGAACTGTAAAGCCCGTTGCGCAAGGCGCACCAATACACATTGTAATAGCGTAATTGTGGCGACGTCGCTCTTATACAACCGTTTACAATCGTGTTTACAATTCGGTCGTGTAGCAATTTGCAACAGCGGCTCGCTCTTTTTTCCCCCGCAGCAGCAGCTCCGTCATGGTCCATCGAGAACGGCGGCGCGACGTAATTGATAAAGGTCCGCGTGTACTTTCGCGAGCGAGTGCCCATTTTATCAGCCCCGAGTGATCGCCGCCGGCGGTGAAAAATCCGAAATCCAAGGTTCCCGTCCGAGAAAAGCGCGCCCGATGAAATCAGCGGCGGCGGCGGCGGCGGCGGCGGCGGCAGTTTAATTGAACATTAATAACAACGTGTAATTAAGTATAATCAATGCGCGCGATGCGTTCTATCGCGTGTTCATCGGCTGGAGGGAAAAGCTGCGCGGCTCGGCGGCATCGCGATCGGCCCTCTACGTACGTACGTACACACGCACCTTATTTTTCTTCTGATCGCAAGTTAAAGTACTTACACGAAAGCGAAAGCGAGTCGAATCCTATCGTCCTCTTCCGACGATGCGCCGCCGCCGCCGCCGGTGAGTATCAAGGACTCGCTTAACGCTTGAGAAGCTGACTCGGCCTAGGTTATCTCTCGCTCTTTCTCCGCTCGGCGGCGGTGTTTAGCGCATGAAACGGAAAAAAGAAGGAGACTTGTGTGTGTGTGTGTGCGAAGGGTGGATTAACCAATTCTTTTGGACTGTACGTTATGCGCCGAGCTGCCGACGAGCGTCTTTATCTGCTTGTCTATTTACCTGTATCTGGCCGTCCGTCCGCGGCCTTTTATCTCCGCGGATCTGATTTACGGACTCGCCGCACTTGTATTTCGCTGTCCGCGAGTGTCTAGCAGTTTGTTAATTTACCTCTTTTTATTCGGGACACACACCACACACACACATGCGCACACAGTCGTCCCCCTCGCTCTCGCGCTAAATGAAACTGTTTGTGCAAGAGCCGCGATGATGCGCGCGACCCGGAGTGGGAGAAGAATAAAAATCGTCGGCGGTATTTTCACTGGGATGTAGTAGGAAAGCCCAGTGAGTCATTAATTGCCGAAACGCGCTGGACGTTTTTTCGGAAAATGCGAACTTGGCCGGTTCGCGAGTGAGGCTTCAATCGTCAGCCTGCACATTCGTCTCTTTCCCCTATTGTTATCTATTTATATTTCTTTGTTTGCGCGTCTTTTGTGCAGCCGGCTATTTACGCTCTCTCCCGTGATGCATTAGCCCACACGGACTCTATAATTGTTTCCACGGCTACAATTCGCTCGGCTATCACCGCGCCGATACGTTCTGCGCTCTCTCTCTCTCTCTCTCTCTCTCTCTCTCTCTCTCTCTCTCTCTCTCTCTCTCTCTCTCTTTTATATTCACTCTTCGCTGCAGTCCGTCCCTATTCCACATCGTCTTTTTCCGTCTGTTCCATCCTATCCACAGGATGGAACATTTGCGTGCGGCTGCCCGCGGCATCATCATCATCATCATCATCATCATCCCACGTGCCCTAATTTACATTGCATTATCAGAAATTGCAGGAGGTCGAGGAGCGAGTGTGTGTGCGCAGAGTCGGAAGTGGGAGCGTTAGAAGCCCTTCGGCGAAAGCGAGAGCCGAGAGAGAGAGAGAGAGGTAGAGGAGGCCCGTTTTATTCTGCAAATAATACATTAGAGAGCCAACGCTTCCGACAGTCAAGTCTTCGCGATGCGCCTCGTAAAAATCCTACGGGCAGTCTGCACTTAGAGAAATATTATTTGCACAGCCGAGATTAATCGTACGCTTCCTGCATCAATAAAACTCTGTGTATACCGAGGGGGAGTAGGCACAGAGGGGATTATTAATTTCCAGCGCTTCGATTTTCAATTTCAGAAAACAGAACGCGCGAAACCGGTCCGCATCTAATCCAGCGTACCAGTTACATGGCATTATTTTCGCGAGGCTGGCATTAGCGTTATCGAATCACCCACGCCTTCAACTGTCTAATGGTATACTTTATCCGAGCAGTAGGTTCCACTCCTTTCTCTCTCGGTCGCGCGAGCGCATAAAATGCTAATCTGCAAACTCGCGCGCGGATTACGTTATTAATGTTCGGCGACAAATACGAGGAATGCGCTTTCCCGTCCGTTCACCTTGAATCCTCCTCTGCTGCTGCTGGGCGCTATTGGGTGCACCGCGGAGTCTGCATCGGTGCAGCGCTTGCGTTTCGAAACGAAAATCCGCATTCCTCGCGACTTTTACGAGGAGGAGAAGTTATTGGCTTATCAATGGCCAGTAAGCCTCGCACGAGCGGCTTTTCGAAATCCGCGAAACACGGCGCGTCGATCGATGCCAAAAATCCGCGTACGAGCGAGTGCTACAGCGAGTAGGGCAAATATAGAGATCAAAGAGTGCCTGATTGATTATTGATACTCGGATGGCTTCGAAAATAATATATATATATATACACGGAGGTGAATTCGCGCTCCAATGCAGCGGTGTCTCTGGGTCGGCCGGCTGCGGCATATGGTCTCTCGCGACTCACACGAGCCGAGCTCGTGTATGCGTTGTAAACAGAATGCGGTTGTTGGCAGGCCTGCGCGCACGGAGCGCCGGGTGCAACGCCACCGCGGACCTTGAGCGATTATTTTACTGCAAACGCCTCGATGTATGTAGCTGCTGCTGCTGCTGCTGCTGCTGCTCGCCTCCTTGTTTGTCGCTCGCGTTCACCTTCCTCTGCCCGCGCTGCTCCAGGCTCTCTCTCGCTCGCTTATTTTTCCCGCCGGTCTTTTATAATGTACACTCGCGGCCGTCCTTTTTTCGTTTCTCTCTCTCTCTCTCCCGGCCGTGCTCGCGCTTTCTAGCCTCGCTGCTCTTTTCTGCCCCTTAATGATGCACTTTTACTCTCCTCCTTTTGCATTACCATCTCATTCGTGATTTATTCCTATTTTCTCTCTCCGCCGCTCTTTCTCATTCAATTACTCCGACTTATTTATCTCTTTCTACCTTCACAATGGCCTCATACACCGCGAGCCCTATGCTGTGCGCGCGTCTTGCTTTTCACTTCCGTTTTTCCCCGTTTTCACGAGATCCCCTCACGCCGAGGCTCGGCTTATCGAAACATCGAGCGAGCGATGAAGTCAGACGTTGTTAATGAGTCGAAAACAGTTGGCCCGAGCAAACACGCCGAGAAAGTCCCGAGACAAGGTCACTGCATTTTTTTCGCGATACACCTGCGTGTCTGGCGCATTATTTTCCGTTGGAACTCGCTCTCCTCTCGATCATCGATCATAATATGACTGATCGACTCCCTGTATAGTTTGTTTTTTTCCTAGCGGGAGAAAGTTCGCGAATATACTTGTGGCGGATGACCTCGCGTTGACATTTGCTCGATCCGTATCAGTCGCGTATTATTATCCGGACGGACTCGTGAAGTGAGACCCCAATCTACAATTTTTACGCGTAAACAATCGCTCTTTAAATCGTCGATGACGAGAATGACAATTATCCTAATGGCCTGCGCTGGCTAAAACTTTCGTCATTAAATAATTCGAGAGATACGCGCTGCAGCTTTTTTCGCGCATTATCATAATGACTTTTTCAATGAACTTGAAACATTTCAAGTTTATCGGTTAATTCACTCGCGCGAACCGCAACAAGTTTCGAACGCGCGCGTATGTGTACATCGAAATCAAGGTCGCGGCAGGAAAGCTTTATCGATTATTCGTAGCGGCACAATATACGATTGTGCTCTTTGAGATTTCGAGCGCATGATTCACGGCCCTGGTGATGTTGAATAATGGACTCGTCGAAATAGAGCGTAATTCGAATGGTTACTGCAGCGCTCGACGAAATTAGTTGCCAAGCGTATCAGGCGCAATAATTGAGCCGCTGAAAGACACTTGTCTTCGTGAAACTGCACTCGTCCGCCTGGCCGCCTGTACGAAGCGCACCTCCTCTGGGACGGAATTAGAAACGATGTTGCCGAAAATTATGACTTGTACTTCCTCCCGATCGCGTTGCAGGCGCGTTCGTGTTCCAATAAAACCCGGCGGGCTCAACCTCCAGCCGAAAATACGCTCTTTCAATTTCTCTCAAAAATACCCGCGTCGAGGGGAGAGCCGGTGCAACAACAAATCAGCAATCTTTTACGACTGATAACAGCCATAACTTAAATCGAAATAGTGCGGGCAGGTATGCGCACGCGTAAACTTCCGCGAAGCCGAGTGTGTGCCGAATGTGCCAAGAAAATCGGCACGCGTCGTCCCAATAAAAGTGAAAAGCTCGCGGGAGGAGCGCGGAGAGGAAAAAAATACCCGAGCGAGACGCAAATAACGCGGAAACTCGCGCGAGCGCACGAGAAAAAGATGTGGGAACTCGCTGGCTCGTCAAGGACTTGGCAGTGATCGCGCTCGCGGCCGTCGCTCTATCTCCGAATGACGCAGAGCCGCGGCTTTTACAAGCGCTGATTTCTAGCTCGATGATTGCGCTCTACACGCGGATTAACCACACTCACAGACGCGAGTTCCGGCTGCAGGCGCTTTTTTCCGATCCGGTCGCCCCGAAATGCCGGACCGTCGCGGGCAGGTGTGTAGTGTTGCGTAGAAATGCGCTCGTTAAGAGCTGCGCTGCGCACTTGATCGCGCGACCGGCGCGGGATGATGAAAGAGTGCGGGAAAGAGCGAAAGAGTTGTTTACCGATCTTGTTGTTGATGAACCCTGTGTTTTCAGGAAATTCGCGCGTAGATACGCACGTGCCGCACGTGTGATACTCCGACGTCGCGTTTCCCTCGATTCTGCGCTTTATCGCCTAGAAAAGGAAGCTCCCTCGGCTCTCTATCTTCCAGTCTCCCCTCCCATTACTCCTCTTGTGGACGACGGTAATTAGGCTGAAGTTGCAGCGCCGCCGTAACACACTATGCGCCGGCTATTGTTGCCCGTTTATAATTACTTAGGGCGTTTGCCGAAAAATCAAATGAATCACGCGAAATAGCGCAAGTTGCGTTATATGCCCGCTGAAACTTGATAATTGACATTGTTGCTTCCTCCGCCGCCGCCTCCGCCGCTGCGTCAAACTTTTAATTAATTACGCCGCTGGAAAATTGTTGATTAAAGCGCAAACGCATTCAGTTTTCATTTTGCGCCGACCTGATTATATCCCCGGACGCGCGGAGCTAAAAAGTTGCGGATGAAAAATTCGCAACTTTGCGCAACGGAGAGTTAATCCTTAGCGCTTTCGACGAGCAAAGTCGCGCTAATGCTGTTGCGAGCGGCGGAAAATTTTATTCAAATGTATGCATGCGACTGGTGTACAAATTTTTAATATTATCTCGCTGGTATTTTCAATATCGCCGAGTGTGATTTCAGCGTCTTCTTATTTATAAACTCGCGATGATCGCGTACTTGCGCTTTAAAATAGAATTTTAACGATTACTTTAGCGGACAATCATAGAAATTTATTATTGCCGCGTTATGTATGACGTTTTGACGAGCGTTTTGTCATTCACTCCTCTCGGATAACGATTCCTCCTCGCGCGCTCTCGGATCAAAGCAGCGAAACCTTATATATTATTATACAACGCAATAAATTGCCGTTGCACATCGGGAACTTTGAAAATATTCAAAAATCTTCGAACGCTCTCGCAATAACTCCGAGAAAGCGACAGCGAGCTTTCGTGTAGCAACGTGTCCTCCGTAACGACTAATTACGAGTTCGTTCTCGAGAGTAGCTGTTCGCCGTCGAAATCCGATCGACACAGTAGTTTCGGAAGAAAGAGCGCAGCGAAAGGCCAGATAATCCATCGCGGTAGCTACTGCACGGCCTAAGTGAGATATATTCCAGTAGGCCCGCGCGCGTGCAGCTCTCGTCCTCGTTTCTTTGAAGATGCCGCGCGTGCACTTGGTCGTCGTCATACCCCGAGGGCACTAGACTATACAGCAGCTCTTTGTAGCCGACTCGTAGAACTCTGTAATTGCTCGAGGTGCTTGCATGCGGGGAGTAAGTAAGAGAGGCGAACGTCCCCGCGCTTTTTTCCAGCGCCTCTGCAGTGATCGGGTAAAAGGGCTCCTGGGGAAAATTGCCACACCGAGTCATCGACTTGCATCATACTCGCCGCGCGCTGAATTTCGCGGGAAAATGAAGTCATAAATTTTCACGATGTTTAGGCTCGCAATCGAGAATTACCGCAAGTGATTTAATACCTGCTTAAAGTTTATGAATATTCCGTGGATCGCTTTTTCCCGCTCGACCCTTTTGGAAAACGAATCGAGCGCCTAAGCGGGAGCTGATAAACAATCTCCGCGAGTATATGCAAATGCCGCGGCGGGCAGAATTTATAAAGCCGTGATGCACTACCCCGTTTCTCGAAATTGGCCTGCACCTGCTCGAGCTTAACGTGTAATTAGTCTTGAGAGTAAAAGTTTCAGGCCAAAAAGGCCAAGTTTTAAAATTTCATGTAAAGTATAGCTGTAAAGATTATCTATCATAGAAATCTCGACGGCGCGGGATAATTCCACCTATTCATTAAAAGTATCGAAGTTGGGCCACTGCTATATCTTTAAAAAGTATTCGTGAATCGAGTTCGAGGATAAATATAAACGACGTTTGTTTACTCAATTCTCGTAGGTGTGTGTGTGTGTGTGTGTGTGCGTTATTCAAAAGACGTTTTTAAACATTTTCACATCACGTGGAATAAATTTTCATACTCATTCGACTTGCGAGTCGCACACGTTCACTAATCCAAGTATATAACTGCGTCGCATGTGATGATTTAAATGCCCGCGATGACTAACTGCAATCAAAATTCAGTTCCAATTTGAACTTTCACTTGCTCCAACCGTGAAAAAAAGCTGTTCATTGATGAATCGAATTGGGAGGAAAATTCGACCGATCGCAATCGCTCATGATTATTTAATAATCTCTCACATACACAGGCTCGAGCCTTACCAGCGTCTCCGGCGAAGATATCATATTTGCAGTGCGGTGATAAATTTTTGCACGAGCGCGATGTTTCGCTAAATTATTACCATACAGTCGTACGTTGTGTCATTTGCATACGCGAATACAGCACGTAGGCAGCGCGCGCAATAAATTTTCAAAGAAATTCAATTGATTCGCGCGGGATGGAGTCTCGTGGATATCGGTAATTTTGCAACATGTTTGTATGTATAATATGAGATATATAATATTTTCCCGGCGTAAATTCGTTGGAAGTGTGTGCTCGAGGGAGGGGGAGAGAGCCCATTAAGATTTTTATCGCGTATTAATATAAGACTCTACTGCCTCCGTATCTGATCAATAGCCGAAGGCGAGTCTCGGAGACAAGGATTTCATCTCCGGAGCCTTGTTTGTCAACACGAGAGGTCCCTGCGCATGCTAATCGGACTGGCTTCAAAAAATAAGCCGCGATCGCCTATAGCCACTCGTATTTTTTTCGGATCCGCCGAAGGTGCTCGGCACACGACGCGCGCGGGTCTCCCGCGGCAAAACAACTGTAGCTTACGGTAAATTCTTTCTGCGCTAACGGAAAAATCGCGCGAGCGCGAAATTCAAAGCGAGAGAGAGAGAGAGAGAGAGAGAGAGAGAGAGAGAGACGCGACGACGATGGCGGGGGTCTCAAGTTCGCGGCGTGGCTCAAGAGCATCGGCGCCGCTGAAAAAAATAAGGAAGGTCAGGCATTTTAGCGTAATCAGCAAAGTAGCGGCGCGACTTTGACGCAATCTGGCCTTTTAAACGCTCGCTATCTGCGCTCGCGTCGATGATGATAACGAAAGCCTGACGCGCGGTAATTAAGTTATCGGGGCTCGTTTTGGCGCTGTGTTCTCTGCCTCTCTGCCTCCTCTCTTTCGCGCTCGAACTGTGCGTATGGAACAGCCGAAAACGGAAAACACAAACAGCAGCGATGGCCTTGCGCTTGCGGGTTCGCGATGAGTCTGTTTTCTCTCTCTCTCTCTCTCTCTCTCTCTCTCTCTCTCTCTCTCTCTCTCTCGGCTTAGAATTTCGAGGAAACGAGTGTATTTACGTATTGCGAGTCGAGTCCGTAGGCGCGGTTACATTATTTTTTTTATATCTCCGCCGTGTGTTTACCGAGGCGTAACGCGATTGTGCATCGCGCCGATCGTGTAAGCGAGATTCGCCTCTGCGCGGAGGAGAGCGTACGTGCGTGACTGATGAGCTTTCGTAAAAATAGAGAGTGTGTAATGTCATTGAATGTATAGACGAGAGAGCCGGAGATTGCGCGCTTATCTGGGCTATAATTGAAGCGATAATTCGGTTTACAATAGCAAAAATAATACCGCTTTATCTCTGTATATTTGAGCGATAAGGGGCTCTCGCGATCCCCGCTCGTGCATCCGGCGCGGCGCGCTGCAGCTGCATATGCGACTTGACTCGGCCGTTTATTCATCGAGAAATTATATTTTATCCATACGGTCGCTCGCGATGATTCGATCGATGGCGCATAGATGCGTACGAATTCAAGGCCGATTCGGTGGGAATTAAAAAATTTTTCAGCTGCATTATATCGCAATAACAAGGCAATTAAAATCGGCTCCGCGCGAGTGGGATAATAACGAAAAATCATAAATGAATGTTTATGCTCCTCTCCGCGAGTACACTTTAATTTTCCAAAGTGGAAAGACGCTGAAATAGCTCCCGCAGCACAATATACGATAATTTATTAGACACTAAAGTGGCTTAATGGCAAGATAAGAGCTCTGCACGTGCATTAATCAAAAATAAACTGCTGTCCTCCGCGCGGCTGACTTTTTCGCGAGCGTGCGCGTTGAGCAAATCCTTCTCTCCCTCTGCGCCAACTCTGCTATTTATTCATTCGCAGACATAAGGCAATGGCTGTTTAGAAATCTGCGCAATTTTTACCGAGTCCTTCTTTTATGGTGTAGAGCTACACATAAAGTTGAACGATTGTTTGTATTCGAAAGCGTATACACAACACCAAAGTATAGTGACCTACTTGGCGCTATCTCGAAAAACCTCTAAAACTGGCATCAGCGTCGATAAGTTTTTATCTCTCTCGCCCTCTCACTCACTCTGCGGCGAGTTTTTATCGGGAAACATAGAACAGTAGTTTTTATTATATTAGAGAGGGAATGACGTTTTGATGACTCCGCTAACGAGCCGTGGCCGATAGCGTGTCTCCTGAAAAAAAAATGGGAGAAAAAAACGCAAATACTATATGCAAGCAGCGAAGCGAGCGTCCAATTACTCGCGAACTAATCGAAAGCTCGGAAAAATCGCTGCGATGAATAAAACATGTCTATCTGCTGCTCAGCATCGAAAACTTTCTTCGAGGAATAAGAAAAAGCTGCGAGCGCGCATAGAGCGCTAACTACGAAAGCTGGCTGTATCGGCATCGCGAGGACGGCGTCTGTACATTGTCTGCAGCCGGTCGCCCCCCTCGATCGGCATAAATAATGCATTATTATTTTTCCATGTATGTGCGCGACGCGCTCGGCTTCGGCGCGGCTTAATGTATTCCTGACTCGTCGTACGATACCCCGGCGGCGGCGGCAGCGACGGCGGCGACGGCGGTGAAGAGGTGACCGGTTTCACTGCACCGCCTACATGCGAATATGCCCCCCTCGAGGGGTTACATCGCGGAATTTATGCATTAATCCGCGCGGAATGGCGCGAGCGCTTACATATGTGCCGCTGTCTATCTCTGCGCAGTATATTCATGAAAAAGACCGACGGTTAATGCATTGCGCTTGAATTTTCGCTTCTGTTCTTCCTAGGCCGAGCGCGATGACGCGACGACGCGGCGAAAGACGGAACTGCGAGTTTTATACACTTTCTAACGGATTGATCCGAGAAAAAACACAACTCAAATATATTTCGAGAATTGGCACAGAAACGGGCGCCTTATTCGCGCCAAAGGCGCATCTGAATTCCTCCTTCGATCGCGACAAAAGAACTCTCTCTCTCTCTCTCTCTCTCTCTCTCTCTCTCTCTCTCTCTCTCTCTCCTCTCTCTCTCTCTCGCATTATGCACAATATACGCGGCAGATTCGAGTGGCGAGATGCCACGTCGCGCACACCTCGGGCGCAATAATACGCCGCGCCGCCGAGCGTCTTATTCTCACACGAAAGCTACTCGCCGCTCTCCCGCCTTATTAATAGCTACTGCGCATTATCATTCATGCGTGCATGCGCGACAAGTCGGCAGTCACTAATCTTCATGAATCAAATCGGGAGCCGACTGCCTAATGCCGAGGGAGATCCGGGCGTGTGTCTACCCGTGTGTATAGACAAAACCCGGGCTACATAGCGGGCTAATTAGCTGCTAATGAACGCGCGGCCGGAGCGCAGGCGGCGATATTGGTGAACTGATCAAAATACTGATTAATTGCCCAGCGCCTCTTATGTATTAGCGATCTGTGCTACTGAGGCATGTGCACATTGCTTGGCTCGCCGTAATTAGCCAATGTTCTCGAGTGCATTGTAGTCGGATCGCTGATTTGGTATAACGATTTTCACTTTGTTTGCAGATCGGAGGAAAAATCCTGTACTCAGCGTCGCCGCGACGATGCCCGCCTGACGTCTGAATATCTCCGGTGCATGGTACGTACGCAGCCGCCCTTTTCTTTGGATTTTTTTGCTCGCTCTACTGTGACCGGTGACCGCGCCGCGGCGGAGAAATTATCCCCGTATCGGCTGCGTAGCGCGGAAGCGGCGAAGCGTGTCAAAATATCGATTTTATTGGCTAAGAAATGTCGTGCGCGCGAGACGCGTGGTATTTGATTTTTTACGCGTTTTTTTTATCCCATTATAACGGGGCTCGTTAGTCTCGAGCCCGACAAGGCACTTTTTTCAACCTCGCAGCTCTGACACGCTATTAAATAATCAGTCTCTTGCGCGAGTAACGATGGATTCTAAATATAGTGCTCTATGAATTTGCCTTCGGCGGAACGATACTTTGTATTTCGATGACAAATTACAGAGCTTTGCCGTGAAAATAAAAATAACTTTTACAGAAATTAAATCGAAACGTTGTTCTTACAGCTAGAATTATCGTGGCTGGATCGTGGAGGAGGTTCGGTGAGAGGTGAGTAATTGATAAGTCGATCGGTTTATTTTTAAATTATTTTTTAATAATTTCGATAAAAAATGATATAAATCGGATACTTAATAACAAGATAATAAGTATTATAAACAAGGAGCTAAATACAAATGTACAGTTGGGTTTTTTAAAGTTAGTCGTTAGCATAACTTTATTTTTCTTATGTATAGAGGCGTAACTTAAAGAGCTAGAATAGATAATTTAAAGACGTATTTCCATTTGTTTTCCTGGATAATCATTACATTGCTGATTCCTCGTGTAGCTCGCTTTAACACGCATATTGGTAAATAAATGGAACAAAACAAAATAAAAAACACAAACTCTTCTCGCAATCGTCGCACGAAACGTGTCGGAAGAGAGAACAAACGCAAAGGTATAAAATAATAAAACATAAGAAAGTGTGAAAGAAGAGAGAAGGAAAGGAAAGAGAACAAAAGTAAAAGAAGCAAACGAAACTTGAATATTAAAAAAACCTCTAACAAACAAAACTTGGCAATAGTTATTTGCAAATCGACTTCGTGTAAAAATATTGCTATGCTTTTTTTTCGCCATTCATCCCACCGCATCTCTATACATGAATGCGTTTATCAATAATTGCCGGTGAGCCCCAACAACACCGTTTTCTCTCTCTTTATTCATTTTTTTTTTCATCGTCGACCTTTCATATACTCATTTTTTGCAAAAAAATAGCTTTATTCGTGACGGATGGACTACAAAAAAGGAAAACTACGTTTTGCTCTCTTACGTATATAATATCCCGTTAAAAGCCAACTCTTTCCGTATTGCGAGCTCGCAGAAATGAATGTTATTGCACTGTGGTGTACTCTCCGCAGTGTTTCCGAAATGATTTCGAATTTGATTCATCGTCGAACAAAAGGCCCCCCGAGCAAAAGATATTCGACGACCTTTCGCGCGTGGCGTGAACCGCCGTCGAATATTTTCCGCTCTTGGAGAAAAATAAAACGTTTAAAAGAAACAAAAAGAGACGCCCATGGTCGTCGTAATTTTGTCAGGAGAGTATCTTCCATTTTCGTCGTCAATATGATTGCATACAACAGAGAAACAAAAAATGCCTGCGCGCGACGCCGCGTCTCGAAACGCGACGAAGCTCGTAATATATAGACTAGTCCCGACTGCTCGCGCCGCGTCTATTAATTATTTCTCGTCTTTCACGCGGCGCGCCTAATAAGGTACTTTATAAAGAAAAATAATAAAAAGGACAAACTGTGTGACTTTGAAGTTTTATGTACACCATCAAGCGCAATACGTTGGAGAGATGCATCTATCATTTCCGTAATAGCTTACACATAAAAGTTGAACACTCCCAATGAGGATTAGGGACGAAAACAAATCTGTCGGATTATTCACCTCGTTCGAAAACGTAAAAAGAAAGAAAGCATGTAACGTCACGGCTTATTACGAACTCACAAAAGGATCCGAGTCGTCAACTTTCGCCCGCCCGACGTTCCTTGTCGTTTTTGTTTCTCAATTGGACATATATACAATGCTAAAAATTTGTTAAAAACTACTACACATCTATTTGATTTATCATATATATATATATACTTTTTTCATCAACCTTATGTCTTTAAAAATTGGAAAATCCTAATCGTAACACAAGAGTGCGCGCGGCAGAGTACCGAGGCTCCCGAGGGAGAATTCTTTCGCAATACTGCAGAGGAGCACTTGGCCCGCGATCTTGAGCCTTGGGAGGCTCTCGATAATCTGCCGAGGGCATTCGCAATAAAAGAAGACATAATTCGACGGTAGCAGAGAAAGGAGAACGGAGGTTGCGGCTCTCGCGAATTCTTTTCGTTGTCGTTAGGATTTTCATTTTTGCTCTCCTGCTCAACTCGTATCTCTTTCTCTAGCGTTCAAATACAGATCGATATAATTTATTAAATCTAGGATAATAAATACTTTTTACGATAAAATTTGTTCAAAACTCTTTTTTTTTGCAAATTTTTTTCTCTCTCTCTCTCAGCCCGGGTAACAAGTAGTGGACGAAGCTTGAAAGATTTTCCGCAGCCTTTCCTCTGCAGCCAGCCGCGTTACATCGTGAGAATTTATCAATAGTTATTTTTCCTTCTATATACTTTGTAACATTCATTTTTAATTATTGATTTTCGTACTCGTATTAAAAAATTCATCGATGAGCTTCTAAAAATCTCTCTTCCCTTATACAGATAATATAAATATTCACACAAGAAAAAAGCCGCCGGAACTCATCGTAACCTTAGGTCTGATCCTTTCTCTCTTTACAACTTTACGTTTACACGAATACTATATAGGAATATGCATATATAAATTTTCACCGTTCTCCTCCCCGCTCTCGGTTATTAAATATTCAAAAAAACATCACAACTCGCGCAAATATAACCACTTTCACAAATACGATCAAGCCACGAACAAAAGTTAGGTATACTTTACAATATTGTAATAATCATTAAATTTTCTTTCCACGATTTCTCGTTTATCAAATAATCGCGACGATAAAAGGACTCGCGCGCGCGCGCGCCCCTCGATAACTGTAACACTCGTATTCTTAACCACAAAAATTTTACTTTTACTTTTCCCTTAACGACCTAAGCGCTCCCGATCCACACAGAAAGAACTTTTGCTCAATTTTTCCCCTCCTCGAAGCGTGCCGATTCGCGTTTCTCAGAAGAACGATAAGTTCGCAAGCTTCGAAAGCGCGTAGGAAAAGAACCAACGAAAATGATTAGAAACGATAGGTAAGCTACTGGCCGTTCCCAACCTCTCCCTCTCTTCCCCTCGGATCTGTATTTGGCATTTCGGGATCTTCGATATCTCGCTCGCCTGATTGCCCCGCGCGCGTTTCCCGAATAGAGAACAAAAAAAGTGCACGTCGCGCCTCGCCGGCAACGGAAATAACGACGGCTTGCAACAAAGCATAACAATTGCGATCGTGATATGTCATCTATTTTTAATAAACGCGTCGTCCTGCGCGAACGCAAACCAAGCCTGTGTAACATTATACATTCTGCACGAAATTGACTATTAAACTCTGGCTGAAAAAATGGCAGTTTTATTTTTATTTCCGTTTGCAATGTTCGTTATCGTACGTGTACGTGCGTGCGTCTATGTCGGGACGAAAAAACGCGCGGCGGCTCGTCCATCACCCGAGCGCGTGTCCTTATCCGACGTTCCGCCCGATTTAGTTTTCTCCGTTTTTTTTCAGAGATATTTCACAGCCTGCTTTATATTGTAGTGATTTCCTATACATCTGTCTGCTCTGTTATTTTTCCTGTGAATCTACTGCTCTCGCCCGTGCTTTTTCTTTGTTGCAGAGAAAACGTGTCTTTTGCGTGTCAAGCTTCGAAAATGTCGTTCAACCCTCCAGCAGCCCTGCCTTCTATTCGCGCTCGTCTCTTTTTCATCGTCGATCTTGCTTTTTTCATCTATAACTTTACCAAGAACAATGAATTCCCTCGTTAACAAAAATGATTGTTCGGTGTGATCGCATTAATTGATTTGTAGCACATTTTGCATGTAAATAGAAGTCTAACATATCTTTACTCTGTCATCTTTAATTTTCTTTTATTTTTTTTAATTTTTTTTATCATCTGGGCCCTGTATTTAATTTTGTACAACGGTTTTCTTTCCTTCAAAGATTGGAGGCGGTAGGCACTATTTTTTGTTGTTTGTTTCGTTTATTTTTGTCCTTCCCCTTTTTCTTCATCGCAACTCTACAATCTTACGATTTTTCCCTCTTCTTTCTCTCTTTCTCTCGCGTAATCCCGCGTAAGAACGGCCGATAAATCCGCACGAGAAAAGGCGCGCAAGAAAGAGCAAACTTGATCATGCGTACGAGCTCGCTTTAGACGGATCACAACACACTAGCTTTTTCTGCCCTCGGACACGAAAACCCGCTGAAACGACTCTACGCCCGTCTGCTCGCTGCTCTTTCTTCTCGTTCCTCCGTATATGCTCTTAATTTTTTGCCTCCTTCTTTCTCAGTTTGCTGCTCAGCGAGAGAATGAGAACCAAGGAGAAAATCAAAAGTACGCGATCTTGCGGGAAACAAAAAAAAAACGAAGAAGAAAAAAGATATGTGGTAGTGAGACACGACCAACGCTGGCATCGTACAAAAGAGAAAACAACATTGTGTTAATTACATCGAGATAAGTTAAGTCGAGAGTCGTTAATAGTTAAAAGTAAGTGTAATAAAAAAGAAACATGAGATCAAGGTTTGATATCGATAGTTCACAAAGGCGGAAGTGGGGCGACGTACGCTCGGCCCGCGTCTTTTCAGCCCTAATAAAAATCCGGACACGCTCTCTCTTTTCTCTCTCGCGTGTGTGAGTGTACGAGTGTCGGTATAATATGCAAATTTCAGTAGTGTCTGTGTGTCGGTGTCGCTCTCGTTTTCAATTGCCTCTTACACTTCTAACTATATGTATACAGTAGGGCGCACTGCTTTGGCGCCGTTTCTCAGATATATATTTAAATATATATTTATATGCATGAAGACAAAAACAAAAACAATAAGAGTTTCGTGAAGCGTTACGATCTTAAGACGTGATCTTTTGATAGCCGTACAGTAAGATATCGCTCTCTCCGTCTCCTCTTACTCTCCCCCTCTCTCTTTCAAAGATAATAGTACAATATAACTATTTTAGTACAATGATTATTAAACTCCTTTTCCAAATCGTCAATCTTAAAAAGTGTGTTGTCGCTCGGTAAAATCTGCTTCTCGCTCTTGTTCTCTTTCGTGCGCTTCTTTCTCTCTGTCTCACTATATCGTACAAATTGTGACAAATTGTGTAATAGAATTCGGCCTGCTCCGTGTTTGTCGCTTCGATGTGCGTAATCTGAGTTTGAAGCGTGTGTGTGTGTGTGTATGTGTGTGGCTATGACTCTGTCTCTCGAAGAGTAAAAGAACCGAGCGGCGAGTCCGCCAAGCCGTGAAAATCGAATTTCCACCGCCCGGACTGCATTCGGAAAGTCGCCACCCTCGATCCGGTCTCGTGCCGATTTTTAAAATTTTTTGCAACGCGTACAAACGGGTGTAAATAAATAAGGAATTTTTTTGTGGACTGAGAACTAAAACTGAGAGTCTGTTGTGGATCGAGAGCCGCGACGAAGTAGCAGGAATCGCCGATCGGTTCTTTCGCCTGGTCAAAACAATGTGTACGTGGTTACATCTCGCACGCTTGGCAGCTCGCTCTCTCACGACGGTTCACTGATTATCATCATCATCATCATATCTGTATAGTCTACAACGAATCAATATATTACTAAATATGAATATACACGAGGAGGAATCGTAAACTTGCAACTCTATCTCTCTCGCTTTCTCTCGTCTCTGTTTCGGATAATCTACGAGGAATTAATATATTACTAAATATGCATATACACAAGGAGGGTATCGGTGAAGATCGGCCGAGCGGCGCTCGCGATCGGGCTTTCCCGCAGCTCGAAGAGGCAGAAGCTAGCGGAGGAGATGCTTGTCGCAGGGAGGCTAGCTCCTGGCTCTCGACGCCAGTGATCGCGGGCCCGATCGGGATCGCCAGTCGGCTGGAGGTTCACGTTCGCGCGTGTCGTACAAAAGTCCTTAGGCTTCTAGTATGCTACAGTACATATACAAAAAAACGCTTTTTCTTTAACTTCTTCCTGCTTATATGCTTCGTATCGGCGTAAATAAGTGTATTGTACAACCAATAACCCACGGCGAGCGCGGGTTATCTTACTCTCCCCCTGTCTCTCTATGTTCGTCGCTCGAGGCTCGACAGAAGATTCAAAAACAAGAACGAGGAGAACAATGTTTAAGAAAAGTTGCACTTGGTACGCGCGTAGTGACAACGACACTCTCCGTCTCTCGCCGATTCCCGGAGCTACGCGGAGCGCGTCCGTTTCTGCAGTTGGACCTCTAATCTGTTGGACCTCTAATCTTTCGGAGATCAATGGATTTTCGGGCCGTTACGGCTCGGCTGTTCCGGGAAGCTCGAGGAAGTCGGCACAATGAGTCGGGAGTACGGAGAAAAGGTGCTGGTGGACCGGTTGAGATCAGCTGACGACGAGCGGGGGTGTCCGCTGCTGCTGGCACTGGGCAGAGAGAGGGACTCTCCCTCTTCCTCCTGCTCGCCGGAATGAGTCGGCGAATGCGGCGTTGACGGCGGCACGGGAAACAGCTGGGACTCGAGTCGACGAGTGGTCCGTGCTTCCGCTCCGGAAACAAAACGCGAGCGCCATTCACGTCCCTTTAAACCGCCGCTGCTGCTGCTGTTACGCTCGGCGCGCCGTCGGTTTTGCACCGCTGCGGTGCGAGGGGAGTCGAAATTTGCACGACAAACTTTTGGTATTTTCGCTGCAGCTCCGAAGGATCCGACGTCGCTTCCGTCGATTGTCCGCGCACGCTACACGTGCCTTCGTGTGTTTGCGTGTGTGTGTGTGTGTGCGTGTGAGTGTGTGAGAGTGTGTACCCGAGATACAAGCAGTAGAGATATAGAGATATCGAGATCACTTTTTTTGTTTTCTTAATAATGAACACAACGTATGAATATGCGGCCGGCGCGACAGCCTCGCGGAGCTGTCGGCGGTTACAAGGAGGAGGGGGCCGGGTCGCCGGCGGAGCGCGCCCGCCTCCTCCTCTTCTTCTTCTTCTTCCTGAGCTTCTTCCTGCAGCTCTTGGAGGATGAGCAGGCGGCCCTGGGACGGGACGGCTGCTGCTCGAGGAGCAAGAGGTCGCCGTTGACGCGGTCGGCCAGCTCCTCGTCGTACAGCTCATCTCAGAAGGCGGCCCAGTCGTTGTTGCTGACCGCGATGTCGGAGAACATTTCGGTGACGTCGGGGTTGCTGGTGAAGTCGAAGGGCGCGGCATTGCCGCCGGCGCCCGAGGAGCGCTCGAACGACACGAAGTCCGTGGCGATCGTGTCCATGTCGAGGTGCAGCTCGAGGTCCGCCGGCTGGATCTGCAGCAGGTCCGTCAGCGAGTCGAGATCGGCGAGGGTGGGGTTCGTCGGCTCCTCCAGCTTGATGCTCGTCGCATTCGAGCCCACCACGAGGTTGCCCATGTGCAGCTGGGGCTCCTGCTTGATGAATACGTCGTCCGGGTGGCAGGCGTTCCTCTGCTGCTGCTGCTGCTGCTGCTGCTGCTCGTGGAAGCCGCGGGCGAGGTTCTGCATGTCCTGGTGCGTGTACGTCCTCACCGAGGAGAGGAGCCTGTCGTTGGCGAATTCGGCCGTTGCGAACTCCATGGCCTCCTGCTTGATCTGCTGCTGCTGCTGCTGCTGTTGCTGCTGCTGCTGTTGCTGATGGTGCTGCTGTTGCTGCTGGTGGATGGCCGTGGCAAATTGACTGTTGCAGTCGATGAAGTGGTCGTCGTAGAAGCTGGCGGACTCGGGCGAGTCGGGCGTGTCGCAGGAGGGACTGCTGGGCACCTTGGCCGTGGCGATCGGCGGCGTGGGCGTGTAGTCGAGCAGCTGGCTCGGCTGCGGGAGCTGCTGCGGCCTCTTGTCGAGGGCGAGCCTGACCTTGAGCCTGGAGACGGGGTTCGTGGTGGGCGGCGACTGGAGCCTCTTGACCGGCGTCTGGTTGTTGTTGTTGCTGTCGTTGCAGCGGAGCTTGGGCGAGGCCGCGGGGTTGGGGCTGCTGGTCGCGGAAGACGCGGCGGACGAGGAGGACGAGGAGGAGCCGCTGCTGGCGGCGGAGAGCGGCGAGCTGCCGGCGGAGGACTTCTTGCTCTTCTTCAGCTCCTTCGACTTGGGGCTCACCGCGGGCTTGCTCGTCTTCTTCCTCGGCCTGTATTTGTAGTCGGGGTACTCCATCATATGGAGCTGGCGGAGCCTCTCGGCCTCCTCGATGAAGGGCCTGCGCTCGGCCTCGTCGAGCGTCTTCCAACGTCTGCCGAGCCTCTTGCTGATCTCCGCGTTGTGCATGTCCGGCTGGATCGAGCAGATTTTCCTGCGCTCGATCTGCGACCACACCATGAACGCGTTCATCGGTCGCTTTATGTGGTTCGGGTTGTTCTTCTTTGTCTGTAACAGAAAGCAGAAAGGGCGGTTTTGAGTGCGCGAGTAATGGTGAGACTGCGTGCGCTTAGAATTCGACGCACAATCCGACGACGTGGCGCGTGCAGGCGCAACAGTAACGGTAATGACTGGGAGGGATCATAATGGAGCGGAGAGAAAAAAAAACAAAGCCGGCACCCGGAAAGGGGTAGTTCAATCTCGCAGGAAAATCGTGAAAAAAAAGCACGAGATTGCCTTCCTCTTCCTCCTTCATTATCATGCTAAAGCCACTCGCTCTGGTTTCGCTCTCCCCCTCTTTTTTGCGCGCATAGGTATCGGCCCGCGGCATCGCGATTCGCGCAGCTGCATCAGCAGCCCCATTGACGGGCGCGCGCGAGCATCAAGGCCGCGCGCATAAATAATTCGCGGGCTATTGTGTCGGCGCTGCCCCTCTCTACAACATCTGTCTTTGCGCGATTAGTTCATAGCGCGTTTTTAAAAGAATCGCAGAGGGAATAGCCGAGTGTACGGAGCCAAGTTGATGCGCGGATCGCTTAGCGCTCGCGGCATCAATAATGCAAGAGCCCGCAGTCGCGCGTGTGCGATATTTTAAAACACAGTTCTCGCGCGCTCGCGCCGGGGAAAAAATCAATGAATAGTTCTCGAAGCCTCGTTACAGCCGCGTACGAGGAAAAGAAGAATGAGAAAAATCGCTGTTAAGAAAAACTCCGAGCCATTAGCCGCGAGTGGAGTGCTAGCTGCTACCACAGCGCTTCGCCATAAATCACTTCCGTTGAGAGAGAAGTGCGTGCAGATCGGGCTGCTTCCTCTCCCGCTCGCTCCCGCGTCTACGCACCGCCACTGCTAACAATGCGCGCGAGTACACGCGGCCGCGACTCGCTGGAATGCGCCAACGATTTACATAAAGTCGATTATTCGCGGTCTCTCTCTCTCTCTCTCTCTCCGGCGAAGGGAAGCCACTGCTCTCCGCTAATTGTGAGGTAAGGGAAGAGAGCTGGCGGAAAAAAGGAAGCGGCGAGAGAATAACAGAGGGATAAAATGTGTGTCAAGGTGAGGGACGCGGCGACGCAGGGGAGAGCCAGAGCTGTGTATGCCGATGCCAACGGAGCACATCGCCTATTGCGAGCGCGAGGGATCTTATCGGGGATCCTTGCCTACTGTATACGCTGCGACTGCTGGATATCCGAGGGGGGGGGGGGGGGATACAGATCGAATCCAAAATTTGGCGATTAGCCGCTCGAGCAGTTTCGACGTCGGCGATGGAGAGTCGAACGCTCGAAAAACCACCCGCGCCCCCGACGATCCCGGCTAATTATGTCATTAAGGCGCGCTTGTGCTCCTGCATATGATCCCGTGTGCATAGCCACTCGCGTGGCTTAATTATACGCGTTTGTGCAGTTGGCAAAAGCCGCGCGCGCAGCAGGGCCATTGTTTCGCGCAACCGAGCGGGCGCATACATCTATGCTGGTATACGTATGTGCACTGGAGCTATCCGACGGTGCATGCATATTCACAGAGACTCAGGGGCGATGCATTAGCTTTGCCTGGCAATCGGGTCGCCTGGCGTTTTCAAAGAAACACCGACGCAGCCGCCGGCTCCTTTCGCCGATGCTCGACCCAATCGGCCAACTACGCGTAAACTCCGATCTCTCTATGTTGGTTTATCGATCAACGAAGATCAGCAACAGACACACGTGAAAAATGCCGTTTCGTCAATCGCTGCACCACCGTCTCGGCAATCGATGCAAATTATGACGTCAGCGGCTCGAGATCTGCTGCTGCGCTCGGGTCGCGAGATCACGCTCGCTTCTCGGCTCTCGGCGGCATTTGACTTTTTAATGATTTATTTTAATTGCCGCGATAAATTGTTCGAATGTAAATCGGATTTTTTTCTTTCTCCTACGTGACTGCCGGCTGCGGTGTCGAAACCGGCGATTTTCGCTTTCGGATAAGCCGCGGAGAGCTTTAACTTACGGTGGGACCTTTCGAGTGATATTCAGAGGGAGAGCGCCTCTAACGACGTAATTGCGCAACGCAAAAGTTATCGCGTGTCATCGGCGGAACACAGGAGGCACAGCAGCCGATCAAGGGCGAGCTCGTGCTAAGAATTCGGTAAACATCCGCCGAGAGAGTCTTTGTTAACAACAATAACGACGATTTTTCCACGTCTTGCGTGTAAGCGGTTTAGCGCCGTTTACGAGCCAATTTGAGATAATGGCCAAGACTAAAACTGGCCGTTAAAGCCGATAATGCAGCCGCTCGCGCTTCCACGAAAAATCCCCACTGCGCGCGCGCGCGCGCTCGCAAAACCAATCCGCTTAGCTGTATCCCCTCGACGCCCGCATGTATACAGGCCGGACCGAAAAATCATCTAATCTTCCGCGTGCGCGCGCGCGCGACTGACGTCGAGTTCTCTCGAGGCCGCATTTTTTTCCGCGTATGGAAATCCACGGGCGCGCGAGCGCACATAATGGTTTCTCGGCACTGTTCCGAAGGCCACGAGCGAGCGAGCGAGCGAACGCGTTGAGATGCAGGTCTGCCTCCTCGGCGTTGACCTTAGAGTCTCTCTCACTTCCGTCAGCTGCAGGCTAATGGTGAATAATATATAGACGAGCCTTTGCGGATACATGTCTCTCTGTCTCTCTCTCACTGCGGTGTGTATATACATAAACATGCGTATGTCGCGCGCGCGCGCGGCATTGTTAAGTGCAGCGCCGCGAGGGACGTAATTTTTCTCTCCCGACTTTTGGCGATACTCGGGAGAGATCGTAAAATAGCCGGAGGCGTTGATTGGAGATGAAGTAATGCGAGCGCGAGGAGTTCCGCGAAGACGCGAACTAGTGCACGGGCTTTTCTTCGAAATCGCATAACGCGTGTCCGTAATTTTCTTTTTCCGAGTTTCCACGTTAGTTTTCCACGCGCAATTAAGCCGATCTCGCGTATTCCGAGACTTCTCGGATAATATCGAGACCTTAACCGCGAATCAAAGTCCGCGCCTTTTTCAGAAAACGGACGCTCTTTACGTCCAATAACGCACATGGCGCGGAAATACGCCGCTCCAGATACTATAGCCACACGCACGAGTCGCTCAATAATTCACGCGAGTCGCAAGAGAGGTGCACGCACCGCGGAGAGAACACGTCAACGCATCATGTTATTTGTTCTAAAGCAGCAGCTCGCGCCGGCTCAATAATGTACGAGTCGAGAGAGAGAGAGAGAGAGAGAGAGAGAGAGAGAGAGAGAGAGAGAGAGAGAGAGAGAGAGAGAGAGAGAGAGAGCTGCCGAGTCGGGGCGAGGTGTACATACACCTGGCACAGAAACTTGGACGAATGACTGCAAGGATGTGGGCGACGCCTCCGCCAATCGCGTTCGTTTTCTTATTTTCTTATACGCTGCGTAATAGCAGTGCAGCGAGCGTGGCTTTATACATATGTGACCCCCGATGTCGAGGTGGCGAGGGTAGCTGCAGCTATAGCTATACCTGGCGGGAGCCGCGAGCACGTCGAATATAACGACCAGTCACCGTCGCCGGATTAGACGCTTGCGTCGGCGCGCGCTGACTCGACGGATTTTTTTCTCTCACTCCTTCTCAGCCTCCTCTCTATTTAATCATCCGCTTAGGTGACTGGAGGAAACTGACACCCCGTTACGAGCCGCGGACTAATCAGAGGAACCAATTCATCATCGGACGAGTTTAACGACGCGCGCGGCTCTTTCTCGTTTTGTACCTTTTCGGAGATCGAACTCGCGCTCGCCCCTGATAAATGGATTGAGCGAGATTTTCGAAGGCACCGGGGAGTACAAGTAGAAGCGCAAAGTACGGTACAGCACAGTGCGGGCTCTATATGTAAATAAAGTCACACAGCACGTTAACGCGCTTTCGCCGTTAATTGAGCGAAAGATGGCCTAATCCGAGAGCGAGGAGCACCGTTGCCTCAACAATGGCCTCCACTTGTTAAACCGAATGAAGGTCACGCGCTACACAACTTCCCCGCGCTACTCTCGCATTGTCTTTTGGACACAATACCTCGTTTCTCTCCCTCCTCCTCCCATCCCGTCGCTTTTCGTTCGCGTGCGGCCAAAAGCCGCGCTCGCGCGTGTGTCTCTCTCTCTCTCTCTCTCTCTCTCTCTCTCTCTCTCTAGAGCCTGGAAAAGGTTTACGGCGCACTCGAAGGACCGTCGTTAAACGGCCGAGTGAATCGGCCATTTGCTCTTGAATCTCCCGCGCCTCGTCCGCGCGCGTGCATCGCGATTGGTCACGCGTGTACGTGTACACCTCGGGAACACGGAATCGTCATTTGTCCCGGCGAACGTGAGAGAGTTTAGAATGGATCGACTATATGCCAGCACACAGGCTCACGAAAATGCAGCACACGCCCGAAAAGAACGAGGCTTAACGGCGCCTCTTCCGGCTCTCGCGTTGCCTCTTATTGCGCGAAGAAGGTCGCGCGCCCTCGTTAATTATTCCGGAGATCGATTTTTCATCGCGCGAGCAAAACAAACGGCGCGCTCATGTGTGATGTATAGTAATAACGACGAGGCGCTTCTCCGAAATCGCCGATCTCGCCTGCTGACAATGAGAAATGATATCGAAGCGAGAGAGAGGTCGAAAGAGGCGCGAAACGCTCTCTTATCGCGATTACTCCTAATGGGGGCCATTAAAGCGAGTCTGCCATACGTCGTCGTCGTCGTCGCGCGACTTCGTTAGAGCGTGATCCTTCTCCGATCATCGGATTATTCATCGCGTGCAACGAGCGAATTTTGCAAAAAAGTCGCGCGAGAAACAATATGAGCGATGCGTTTTTTACGAGCTGAATTGCATCCGATCGCGAGGCTTTTTTCCCCAACGCGATAATTGCCGCGCGATTTTTTCCGTTCGCGCGCGCACATACGATAAATCTCGAGTTTCTCAACGAGCGCGCACGGAGCGGAGAGAAAAAACAGCTGCCGAGGAGTCCGGCCGTCGATTTAGCGAGTTGCTCGCAATTTTCGCGGAAAATTGTTGATTAAGCGGGAGCGACAGAGAGCAGCGTCAGTGGAAACGAGAATCGACATGGGCGAATTAGAGGCGGACCGGTCACGGCTGCCAGCGTGCTCCGTGTAATCGCGAGAGCGAGCGAGTGAGAGAGACGCCGAGGCCTTGAATCCGTAATGGCTGATTTTTCCGCAGCGGCTTTGAATTATCCTCTCCGTCGCGCTCGAGAACATACGTGAGTGATGCACGTCTCGAGAGCGAGCGCGAGCAGTGGGGATCCCTCACTCGACTTTTTGCTCGAGCCTGATGAACCTTTCATTACTTTGCGAAACGCGCCGCCGCATTCGGAAATCGAGTCTTAAAGTCCGATCATTACCGCGGAATACGAGTGTAATTTTGATAATTCGAAAATTGAAAAATCTCCATTTTTTCCAGCAGCGCGAGAACCGAGTGATTACAGGCTATACAATGTCGTGCGCAATTACACGTGATCTCGTGGATAAACGAAAGCGGCCTCTTCCAAGTACGGCAGACCAGCATCCGAGAGATATTTCCACGCGACGCCAGCGTGTGTGTGTTACACATAGGCGCGCGCAGCACGCGACAGCCCGAGGGACTATATAGCTAAGCTGCCCACGCCTTCATTTTCGTAATGACGAAATCGCGAACCATCAATCA
The DNA here is from genome assembly GCF_009193385.2 of Nasonia vitripennis. NCBI lineage: Eukaryota > Metazoa > Arthropoda > Insecta > Hymenoptera > Pteromalidae > Nasonia > Nasonia vitripennis. Next base: position 807,952 of record NC_045760.1, read on the forward strand.
GCGCGTAAACGCTCCGATTACACAAACGTACTCTCTCGCCGCCGTTTTCTCGGAATCGCAGCGCCGATAATTTCGAGCTCGTCGTGATAGTCCACAGAGCGAATGTCTCCGCCTATGCTTCTGCGTAAGCGCATCTCGAACGGAGACGCAACACGTACGTCGTACACCCTCTCGGCGGCCCTTTTGAAAAGTGCACGTGGGGGTGGTCGGGTGATGCACAGTCGCGCGGGAGGGCGGAGCGTTCGACGAGCGGGATACTTTCTCCGAGTGTAGAGAATATGAGCTATTCGCCCCGACTCTACATTATGCTCGCGATCGATCGAGACTTTCCCCGGCGAGCGGCCAATCCACGCCGAGTAGTGTAAGGCTCGCGAGACCGTGCATGTACGCCCACGAGAGGAACCTCTAATTCGCATCGTCAATATACGGCGGATTGCGAATCGTTATACTTTCGAGAAACGAATGCACTGGCCTTTCATTGAGCCGCGCGCGATACGAGCGCATTACGCGCTAATGTTTCCTGCAGCCTCTTTTTCCGCGCTCGATCGGACTGTATCTCGGCGCTGCTGCTCCAGATTCGCGGAATCCAATGAAGACTGCGGCGTTATTTTTTCAAGCGCACATCACTCCATGTCATTTCGATAATTTCGCTCTGATTGATGCATTTCTTCACCGCCGCGCGGTTAGCCTTGACGCGCACGCACAGCGCGATACGTCAATTATCTAAAAGCCGCAGCGGCACTACGAAAGTTGCTTATAGATGAAATTACAGACCAGAGAGAGAGAGAGAGAGAGAGGGAGAGAGAGCTCGATTAGCTTATCGACTACCGATACTACGTGACGGAAGGGTATTCCGCTGTGTGTGCCGGAATAATAAAAGAGGGGGGCGAACAAAGGACAACGAATCGATGCTGACAGCGCGGCTAATAATCTGTCTCTCTCTCTCTCTCTCTCTCTCTCTCTCTAGAAGCGCGCACGTGCGCGGGAGTGATCGGCGGACCTTGAATAGCGCGCGCAAAAGTCATATTTCCACGAAGCGAGCCCCGAGGCAGCGCAACAACTCTCTAAACGGGCGAGTGTCAGTAGTATATAGGAGCGCGCGCACGTAGACGTGCCATTAACTTCGGTAATTTCGCGTTTTTTCTCCGCGAGCGGTAGCCGCTTCGTCGGAAACCCGTTTCTCTCTCTTTCTCTCTCTCTCTCTCTCTCTCTCTCTCTCTCTCTCTCTCTCTCTCTGTCTCGAGAAGATTCTTGATAACCTGCGCCGAGGGTGGCAGTGCATCGCAATTTCTTCGGAGATTCATCGCGCTGTTTTTTTCTCTCTCTTCTCCTCAAAAGACTCGCTTGCGCAATTATCGAATCGCGAAGGGCATCGGCGCGCATTTCTCGCCGCGGCGCGCGGAGGGATTTGCGTTGCTTATTAGACGGCGGCGGCCTATGCTAATGCCATAACAGCAGCAGCAGCAGCAGCAGCGGCGTATTATACTTTCAGATGCACAACGGTCGTTGCACGCGGCGGAGAAAGAGAGTGCGAGATCGCCTCTCACGATGTAGGTTACGGGGAGAGAAAGAGACGAGCGTTGACTCTCGTGCGCTATGCTAAGGATGTGGGTCCCCCTCTCTGCGGCGATCGATTTTTTCTCTGCTCCTCTTCGACGAAATTTCGCGCGAGAAAACAAACACGCAGCGTAAGAGAGATCTACAGGGGAGAGAGAGGCGAAACGTCGACCAAGCTTCATTAGGCGTCCGGGACGTCGACCGAAAGATTGAGCGCCCCGCAGTCGTAATGACGAGGTGTAGGCTCAGGTAGTAGCTGACTCTCTCTTGCAATCGCAATCAGCCTCGTTTGGGGATATTCCTGCGCGCCTGTAATCCGCTCTTCACTTTTTCCCCCTTTCGACGAGAGGGGGAGTGCAGGAGAAACGAGGGAGCCGTGAGTGTGCATTATTATGACGCAGCCGAGCGCAGCCGCTGTGCGGCAGGTGAACTATCCACCCTACGCGTCCCTTTAAACGAGCCCGAGCTTCCCTCGTGTTTTCAGATTAGCTCGCCTGACCGACCGGATTCCGATGGAAAGTTATCAATTACGAGATTTGACTCGCGGCGGCGTCCTCGTTAACTTTTGGAAAAGGGGTCTCGAGTTCACACGCGGAAGCAATCTGGTAGTCGAATTTTCGGAGCAAAAAGCGTCGAGGTAATTGCGGCTGCACATATCGATCATTAGGCGCGCGAGATGCGCTTCAGCGGCAGAAAAGAAACGGCGGCTTTCACGCGAGAGGATGAGGGCAGGTCTCGGCCTTCCGCGTCTCTCTCACTCCGGTATTTATGCCTCTCGCGAGGATGTTTTCTTTCGCTCACTGGCTCGTATCACCGCGACTGGAATATATCGCGCCGTCGTCGACGTAGATTAACAGCCAACGGACTGTACGGCGTCGTCGTAACGCCGCGTCTCGTGTGTGCCGGATCGTGGGAAAGGCTCACGCCTACGCGGCGGCTTTTTTCGCTTCTTCTTACATCGCCAGCCGCGCGATAATTTTCTCGACCTGTTTATATAAATCTGGGCTACCGATGATTGACACACACACACACGTATAGACACAGGCTGCTCGAGATCCTCATTTGCATCGGACTCGAGGATACGCGGAGGCATTAAAACTCGCGATCCTCTTTTATTGCGCAATGATAAATAATATTTAATGGCCGTAGCCAACGATCGCAATCTAATCTTGCTCGAAAACGTGTGTAGAAGCGACGGAGGTGTGTATTGTAAGCGCCGGGCGAGTAGGCCGTTACGTAAGCCCGGGGGACTAGCTCTCTCGGATGCTGCAGTCGTCGTCGACTGAAAAATAACTTATAGCGCTGATTCTTACTCACACACATGAGAGAGAGGGAGATAGGAATCTTTATGTTCGTTAAGCGCTTGAAAACAAGTGTACACCTAGGACTTTAATTCCCGGCGTATTTTTTGTTTCGCTGCTTCTGCGGGAGTAGACAGCGTTATTGAATTTCAATCTCGTGAATTCCAGAGATAGGCACCGCCGCTTTCGCCGATGAAAAGGATTCCGTTGAAATTCAATCGGTAATTATTACGTTTTTTCATATCGCTCGGCGAGACTTTACGATCGGCGGGCAATCAATACTTGTCGAATGTCGTTTTATTATTGCTATCCGTTCATTACCGACTCTCTCGTGCGGGCGATTATAATTCCAATTCGCTTTCGTCACTGCATATTACCGGGGCCCCGAAAGCACGACTCGAGACACACGAGCTACTATTGCAGCCGAGCAAAAAATATACAACTTTATCCTTATCCAGGCGGCGATCGCGACTACGTTCCCCGCTCGAAAACGAAAAGGCCGTAAAAAATTTTTCGATCGCGACTAATTAATTCGTAAATCAGCTCTCGCAACATAAATCCATCCGTATTACACGGAGAGAGAGAGAGGGGGGGGGGACGCGGAAACCGATAGCCGGCATCCAATTTGGACGACGACGGCAGTCGATCCCTTCGTTAGCGTAATGCCGTTCCCATAAACCTGGTCTTCCCTGCTCGGCGCGCACAGCAGTAGTGGGAGCGAGGAATATGTCGCGACCTCTCGCCTAGAGGCAACAGCAGCGAATTTCTAAAAGCGAGCCACGCTTCGGTCCCACGGTAACGATGAAATTAATGATTCGCGCAGAGCAGCAGCCGAATAAGCGCGACTTGCAGTAGCGGATCACGACTCGGAGACAATCCTCTTCTCGAGCTAAAGAACGAATATGGGCCCGGCACGACTGCGTACAATCGCAATTTGTTTTCTTGAGTAATTATTGAGCTGCTCGTTGAATCAAAAGCAGCCAAGCACATGTCGCGGCGGCAGCGAGTCTTCGCGAGACGATCGATAGTATCCCCCGCGCGAGCAGAAAGCCTCTTTCCTCATCCTCTCCGCACGGCGGCAGCGGTGACAGGAGACTTTTGCCTCTGCGCCCGCGATAAATTATGCATACACACACACGGTAGTGCTGCGCGCGCGCCCATATAGAGTCGTAGTCGTTTCGGCGCGCGGAATCTATCCCACGGCGCCGTATATAATATTTAACAGCGCCGTGGTGGCGATAAGTCTCTCTCGCTCTTTCTCTCGCACACCTATACACGTTAGACATACGAGGAGGCTTATCTCTCCCAGGAAACGCAGGCGTGCGTCGAATTCGATCCCCGATGATTTCTGCCAGTCGCTGCTTCTGCTGCTGTCGGCACTTCCTACCAGTCTATATTTAACTGTGCAATAATTATTAGCGCGTGGTGTACGTCTGTATATGCATAGACGTGCGCAGATATCTCGGGGCGATTTATAAACGTTTTCTTTCACTCGTGATTTACGCTCGTTTCCTCGTAGTCGCGCCTTTTTTGATCGACTGTTAATCGCTTTAATTCACTCTCTCTCTCTCTCTCTCTCGCGAGAGAGACAGGGAGAGCCGATACGTGCACGCTCATTTGCATTCGTTATCGCCGTTACGCGCCACGTGTGCGTTGATGGAAAGTGTGGGAAATTCGAGGAGATAAAATCTGCGCAGTGAAATCAGAGCTTTGCGAAACCGTGCGAGCGTTTTATTCACGATTAATCATCCGAAATCGAAATTCAATTTACCCGCGAAAAAAGCAGCGGCAGACGGGATGAGCAGCAGCAGCAGTCTCCGATTAACTCGATTTGCATGCGCGAGAGAGACGAAGACACGGCGGACCATTCTATGTAAATAGTTCGACGCTTCGGCTAATGCGATGTACACGCAAGATTCTGCGCGACCCGCTCGCTCGAGAGTAGGTGCAAAATGCGCGCGAGAGACGGAGATAGAGGGAGAAAGTCATCGATTCTCGGATGCCGATATCGCAGGAGGTGCGGTGGCTTCTTTCATCCACCGCGCTTCGCAATTTAAATTCGCAACGCGATGTTTGTTTTAAATTAGAGACTCTCTCTCTCTCTCTCTCTCTCTCTCTCTCTCTCTCTCTCTCTCTCTCTCTCTATTTACCCGAGGATTTGCATTCTAATTGAGGGATAAATTATTTTCTCTGCGAAAAACGATGAGCGCACGGCGCAACGGGTGTATGCGTACACGAGGCGACGGCAAAAAGAAGCCGAGCCGACGAGGAAGAAGGAGAAGAAGCAGCGGCGACGAGAGAAAAAAGGGCCAATCGAACGCGCGAGAGCGTAATCAAGGACGGCGTTACACATACCGCGACGCAGCAGCGGCGTATGCGAAACAGGCATGTCCGGTGCGTGTCTCCTTCCCTCTCTCCGTGGGGACTGGCTGTGTCGGTCGGTCAGCTGGTCGCCATATACTCGCGCACTCGGTCAGGATGTCGGGACGAGCGGATAACCGGCTCTCTGTATGCGTACCCCCGACTCATACGCGCGGCGCATAGGAGGTGGCAAGGGCGCGATCGGTGACACTTTGCCGTATGCTAATTTCCCCGTGTGGTTATGCGCGCGCCTGGGCAGACTGGTTATTCGAGACGCGATAATAACTTTCCCGCAACACTACGACAAAGTTCGGCTGGTATTATTCGTAAAGCGAGACGTTCCGAGAAGCTGCCACTTGGCAACGACGAAACTCGAGAGGCACGGAGCCAAGCTCCGATCGAATATAAAAGTGTCGATGCGCGCGGCTGCCATTTACGCTCGAGTCGTGTCATACGCGTGCAGTCGATACACATCGCGAGAGAGAAAATAGCGAACGATACGCGCAGTCAGCATAAATCTTCCGCCGCGAGAGACTGACGCGGCGTACGGGCAAAGTGAATTATATCGATGAAAGGCGAGGGATTCGGCGCGTATGTAAAGTGTGTGTAGCTCCATTGTGCGCTAGAGCCAGATTTCGACCTTCTGATCTACGTCCGCGTTATGCTGCCCTTCCAGATTACGATCTACCTCCGCGATGAAATTTTCCTATAGTGCCTAGTGGACCGGCTTCTTTTTTTCTCCACGACGTTATTAATGATCCTCATTGTACGCCGGCGCATCGATTGAGTTATGCAAAGCGCTAATAAACGACACACATACCCCACCGCTCCTCTGCATCCCGACGCGAGCTTCCGGCTCTCGCGGAGAGCAGTATCTGCCTCTAGAATCGAGGCGGAAAATTTCGCGATGAGGCCGCGCGCACATGATGTCATACTCCGGCTATATATCCCGGCGGCCGCGGCGATCTACGCGAATAAATAATCGGTATCGGCACGCGGCAGCGCGACTCGCCGCGTGGATTGCGCAAACGCGCGCGATAAGCATCTTGCCGTAACGCGGGCGCAACGGTATTACAAAAGTGACAGTGTACTGCTGGCCGCGCGGCGGCGGCGTTTTCACTCGCCGCTCGCGAAAGCAGCCCAGAGTTATTATTGTGGAAATCGGCGTGTATAAGTACCCGATATGGCCGACCGATCGCTGTACTTTTCGGAAGAAACGCTCGGGCCTCGATATATAATGCCGCGTGTTTGCTCTCGCGGCAGAGTACGTGTTCTACATGCAATGCGCGAGTGAGAAAACGATCGTTATCGGCTCTCTAAAAACAATCGCATAATGGAGCTCCCACGCAATTTGACGCTTTCGAAAAGCTGTAGCACAATGGCGTCCCCTTAAAATTCTAATCGAACGAGTCCGATTCGGAAAACACGTCGCGGGGGGAAAAATAATAACACGTCGTCTCTCTCTCTCTCTCTCCTTCTCGAATTATCATATAATGGCCGCGGCGCAGCAGCTGCACACGCGTCGGCGCAAATGATATGTAAAGTTATGTCACGAAAATGCCGAAGATCGGGAAAAATGCATAATGGAGCGCGAGGAAAGGAAGCCGAGGGGCTTTCACGTGATGCAGTTGCAGCCGAGCTCACGTGTCGCCTAGTCGTCTCTCTGTCTGCGGCGAGCGCGGAAGGCTTTACGTAAAACCGGCAGCCACGCGTCGCGACTTTTTTCCCTCTGCTGCTGCTGCTCTCCGTCTATACGTGCACGCGCGATTACGAATCGCTATCCAGCGGCGGGGATTGGTTATTTTCGCGAGTGTGTGTGAGCGCGCGTGATTGACTGCTTGGACTCTCTTTCGAGAAAGCGCAATCCAGTTCAGCAATATGACATAATAGGCCGGCGGAGAAAACTAATTTTACTCGCGCGGCGCGGAGAGTGCATACGTGCTTATCGGCCCCCGAGTCAAAAAATAAACGCCGCGCGATAAACATAATTCCAGGCAAAACGAACGGGATTATACCGATCGAGCGCGCTGACGCAAGCCGGATTACGTTCTCGTGTCCTCGAACTTGGCTAAATTGACCGCTCGCGCCCGCTGTGCTGCTTCTTATCAGATTTATCCGCTACCGCTGCACTTATATTCTCTGCACGGAGATTATGCCGCGCGAGGGAGATTGACGGCAGCTCTAAAAAGCCGTACATTGTAAAAGATACACATCCGGCGGCATTAATAACAACAACCGCCAGCGAGCGAGAGGATGAATTAACATATCGTAAAACAAGGCGCATTAGTGCTCGCCGCGGTGGGAGGATTATCTCTTAAAAGCCTTGTTAATGCCGAAATCGTAAAACCGAGAATTTCGCGTCGTATTAACGGCGTGTCGGCGTGAGCTACATGCCGTATCGGGAGAAGTTAAAAAGTAGTTGACGCGCAGCTAAAAGCAATGGAAAACGGCGCGAAATCGGATGCGGAAGGTCCATTAGCGCTCTCGGCGGCGGCGGTGGGTGACTTATCGGTCAAAAAGTTATTTTCGTCCGGCCAACTCTCCGTTGCTGCGCGCTCTGCAAACTAAGCGAAACTTTCGCCGATACTAAACGGCTGTATCGTTAGCCGCCGATCGACTTTTCGGCTAATCGAGCGAGGAACTTGGATGGGCTTGGCGTGCGTGCCTATGCGGAAAGAGCCGATTCTAAAGTGCAGCGTCGTCGTCGATGACACTCGACGAGTCCTTGGCTCTCCTTACGTCGACCCGTGTAATCGCAGGCCGGCCTCTTATCCGGGCCGATCTTATCTCGCTGACATTGTAAGCGCTTGCAGCGAGGCCGATGATCTCGCGGGGGATTTAAAAGAAGAGCAAAAAAGAGGTGGAAAGAATATTGCGGGCATTATCGGACGCTGATAATCGAGCGTCGACTTGTTTGTTCCTCCTCGTAAGCTGCAGTTTCGCCAGGGAAGGACTGACGCGCACGTCTCGTTCCAGGGGTAAACAGCAATTAATTTAAAAGATACGCGTATGAATTGCAATATTTGATATTGCGCGCCGCTGATTGAGTTTCGCTGTAACAGATAAAGCGTTACGAGATATCTTTCGAAATCGCCGCGTTTTTTTCTCTCACGCGAGATCATTAATTACCGCCGTCGCACTAATGAATTACAAGATTCGACAAAACCAACAAGTGACGCGCGCGATCCGGCAAGCGGAGGCAGAAAAAAGAGGAGAGAAAAAAAGAGACGAGGGCTCTCAATGGCTTCTTTGTGATGTTTACATGCGCGCATACATGAGTCATCGCTCGCGGCGTAAAAACCGCGTGGAATATCGAAAGCGGCAATAGGATTAAATGCAAAACTGCACCGGCGAGATTTTTCCCCTCCGCTATACAACACGCACACACACGCACGCGCGCGCGTATACACGTATCGCGCACACAGAGGCGTGATCTTTTTACAGCGCGTTCCGCGCGGAGAGAAACTGTTTATAATGGTCTTTTATATTCAAAGTAAAACCTCGTTCTCTCAGCGTTCCCGTTCCGGGCCGTAAATCGCGGCGACGCTGAGCCGCAAAATATAAATTAATTTCCCGTGTGTGAGTGTTTTCTGCACTCGCCCGTGTGTGCCTGTGTAAGAAGGAGAGAGAGAGAGAGAGAGAGTGCGAACGAGCGCGATTAGCTCACGCACGCGCAATAACGGCTAAGTGACTCGCGCGCGCTGCAGAAGAGTGAGAGAGACGGAAAATTGGTGAAAAAAACCTCGTTTCACCGTTCACACCGGCTCCCGCTGATGGCCGATTGTTGCTGTTACACTTTTTTTCTCTCCCTTCCTGCGCGAATGGGTTCATCCTTGTTGATGGAAAAGCGAGAGAGAAAAAAATGATCGCGCGACCAATTGCGTAAGCCTAATTCCGAATCAGATTAGCCGCTCGCGCGCGCTCGTCCATTTGGATGCAAATGCAATGGCTTTATTTGAGAAAAAAGTGCGTGTGCGCTGCAGCGCGCTCTGAATCGATTATTTCCATTCGGTCGCGGCGCAGCGACGACGCGAGGAGAGAGAGAGAGAGAGAGAGAGAGAGAGAGAGAGAGAGAGAGAGAGAGAGAGAGAGAGAGAGAGAATAATTAGATTACCGCAGATGTATATCCTCCGTATAACGAACTTTTTTCCGCCGATCCTTTCAAATGTAAATATAGGTTACAAAATATATTTTCAGGGCAGCGCGGATATGTGTACGTATGCAAAGCGAAATAATTATAGCCCGACGAGAGCCGTTTACGAAACCTCCTGTCGCAAGCGCGAATCCTTCACGCGCATTAATTAATAATTAATCGAGGAACGAAACGAAAAGTTTGAAATATCGACGCAGCAGGCGCGACAGTGCGGCGTGTGTACGATAGAAAATCCGAGTGTGCAAAAGTTGGCTTACGCACGAGTGCGAGTTACGGCATTGTATTCCACGGCTGATTGTTGCGGCACGCGGTTACCGCCGCGAGAGAGTCGGTATAAGCGTGTGTGTGTGTGTGTGTGTGCCTCTCAGCTGCAACAATTACCGAGTCGTTTTCCACGTGTTGCAACTACTCGCTGCTACCGCCGTTTCACCCGCCGCTTTTTGCTCACTGCCGAAGTACAAGCGTTATTGCTAATGCACCGAGAGATAAGCTCGGCCAATTTATTCCGAGGAAAATCAATATTCGCGAGAGAAAAGAGAAGATCCGAGCAGCATTACACACACGACTAGGCCATTAAAGCTGACCGCAGCGACGGCTCGATAAAAATCATTATGCAGCAGTGCTCTCGCTCGATGATTGACGCATAATGCGAGCGAACGCCTCTCAATGAAACCATTAGAAGACGCTCGTGTTTCGAGCTCGCGCTGCAGACGATCGTTGACCACGACGCTTTTTTTCTCTCGCCTTCAAAGTCTCCCGGCCGCGCTCGAAAATTTTTCATCGGGCGTAAAAATCGAAGCTTCTCACGGGAGAGACTGTCGCAGTCGTCTTTAACGTCGCTGCAGTGTGTGTCTATTAGAGGGGAGAGAGAGAGAGAGGCGCGTGCAGGCCGTCAAGGCTGCAGGTAATCGAGGTAATTTGATGGGATTGTAGCTATCGCGAGGAGGAAGGAAGACCGTGAGCCGTCGAGGGGGAGAGTAGCAGAAAAAAGCTGGATAAGAAACCTGAATGGACAGGTTGAGCGAGCAAGCGAGCGAGCGAGAGTGGAAGAAATTGGCAGGGACCAAAGCAGTCTCCGCTGCGCGGAATAGGAGAGAGACTGGACCTCTCCACCTCCAATTTGGTCGGCGAGATTAAACCCGCGAGAAAAAGAAATTGGAATCGAGACGAAAATTACGGATCCCGACGTATCGTAAACTTCTCTCTTTTCACTCGGACTCCGATCTTCTCCGCGCAGCCTCTTCCGAGTGCCTGTGACCCCGCTGCTGCTGCTTCTTCTTTTCCTTGCTATTTGGGAACTATACTCCGCCGATGTGGCCGGGAAAATTCGTAAATCAATCACTGACCCACAAACCCGCCGTAATCGATCCGGGACTTTTTTACGTCCCAGCGCTAATTTCTTACGCGCGATGCATATATTCATAAAATATTAAATTGAAGGTTAAAGCCACGGCGGCGGCGGCGGTGGCACGTACGGAGCGTGCGCGCCATAAATTCAAGGAAATTTAGCTTCCCGCGCGATAATTCAAAAAAAGCGTCGTAAAACGCTTGCCCAACTCCGCCAAATTACAGCCTGTACATTATATCCACACGAAACAAAAACGGATCCGCGGATAACGAGTTTCCAAGTAGTTTCGAGATTTCGATTCTCTTTTTCTCTCCGGAGCTCGGGCTTCTCTCAATTGACTTCTCTGCAGTGAAAATTTAACGGGTGCTCCCGCGATATATTTTTATTAAAGACCGACTCTCGAGAGGAGAGTTTTCAAAGCCGCGGCGAAAAGGGGGCAGTTTCCCCGGAGGCGATAAAAAATACATGACCTCCGGCGTCGGCAACACACAGCCCGATGGTATGTATACCTGCGCCGCGCGCGCAGACCGATCTCTACAATTTCGAGGCCGGACCATTAAAATCCAGAGGGATAATTGGTGCTCGGCTCCCTCTCTCTCTCTTTTCTTCGACTCGCGCGCGACTTTGCCCACACAAAAATGACGACCGACGAGTTTTAGGCCGAGCAATAATTATACGGCTCCCGCTGATAAACGCGCGCGATATTGCGTTTCACCCTCCGTGGAATTTAGTTTTTCCCCGTCGCGACTCGTCGGCGCACCAGTCGCACTTTGCATTATTTACCTCGCGCCTCGTACGTTCAAGGAGAAAGAGAAACAAACAGACATTCAAAAAGAAGAGGATTTCGGAATTTAATTACTACGTGCGTTCGAGATGAAGAATCTCCGAGGCAGAGCGGGAATACGAAATCCACGCCTCTCTCGAAATTTTCGAGAGACTCGAAAAGTTTTTCTCAATAGTGCAACCTTGAAAGCGGCGTCACGCATCGAATGCCAAGAGGCTCTCCACGCGAGCGGTGCATTTTGATGAGGTGCTTTTTTCTACTCTACTCGCTCCTTGATTGATGAGATTTTCCCATCCGCTCTCTCACTCGGAGAATTGATTGTTTATACATCATCGGGAGAGCGCGGGCGAGATGCAAATGCCCCCGTGACCCCGAGACACGTAAACAAACGGCCGACTGTGTCGAGCGTCTTTTTCCGTAAAAAACTCGCGCAATGTCACACGTGCGACGTTCCGGAAAAGCCGATCTCGTTCGAGGAATATCAGCAGCGGGTAACGGTGTCAAGATCAAATAAACCGAGCAAGGGAGCCGACGGTTTATTTTGCGATAAACAAAGTAACAGTTTCGCGGTATAGCGAGCTGAAGCAACATATCTCCAATCTCTCATATCTCTCGCAGCGGCTTGAAAAAGCATCGCGTTACGCCGCGCGCGTACACACGTAAAGTTTCGAGCATCAGCAGCAGCAGCAGAGAGCCAAAGGATCCCGTGACAGAAATTTTTAATTCCCCCAGTACGCGTACGCAGCGACTAGGATTGTCATTCCGAGTGGCAGCGAGTTGATTGCGTGTAGTATGTATCAATTGGCCGAGAGAGCTTATTTTTCATTTAAATGCGCTCGCGTCGCCGATAAGACTCGCGCGATCATTGTTGACGTTGTATAAAACGCAGTTCGACCGAGAGAGAACCTCTCGGGGCGCAATTTTTCGGCTTTTCGAGCACCGGATTTCAAGTCGATAAACCGTTGAAAATTAGTTCTCGGAACACTCGGGGATACGGACGAACGAGTGGCTAAAGTGGCCGTTTTTCATTGAGTCGCTTCTTCTCTCGTTGCCGCTGCGAGCGCGAAAAAAAATTGGGTCGGCCCCGTCGTAAAAAGCGGAGAAAAAAAACATTCGCCGGAACCTGGCGCATATGCGAATAACGACACAGAGAGAGAGAGAGAGAGAGAGAGAGAGAGAGAGAGAGAGAGAACGATAAATAAAAAGCGAGATAGACTAGACGCACGGGACTTTCCGGAGGTGCGGCTCCGTTTCAAAAACCTCCTCATCTCCGCAGGCTGTGCTTTTTTAAAACGACTACTACGAGTATAATCGCTCGAGCGTGCGAGGAAAAAAGCGTCGCCCTTCGCCCGACTCCGCGGTTTGTTTACATACGCCGCCACCGAAAGTTTTCTAACGCGTGTTTTCGTCGAGAAAGATGATGGCAGAGGAGGAGAGTGTCGTCTTTGAAGTCGGCAACGCGGGTAAATAGCGGCCGTGAAAACAAAAACGTAACGTCAATCGCGGAGTAGAGTCGCTCTCCTCCGTATACATTTTACGGCGCCTGCGCGTGCATCCGCGCACCGAGTTTTCTACTCGACGCTGTGTTTTCGTTCACCAATACACTGCTCGCGATCCGAGCTAGTCAATCGCGACCTTCGCTGCGCGAAAATGACAGCAGAGATAGCGCGATGGCTATTATTTATAACTCTGAAGATATTTGCGTCGGAGAGTCTGGACTTGCGTTGTAAAAATATTTGTCTTCTATATCGCTCGGAGAAGTGTCAGAGTCACGGCGAGAACGTTTTTCGCAATCAATTTCCCCGACACTCGAGCCGTCGTATTTTCTCTTGAAAAAAGAGTCCACCGCAGTGGCGATAAGCCGCAGCTCGCGGTAAAAATTTCAGCACGCTCGGTGGATGCATAATTGAGCGCTCTCTCGCGATTAGCAGCCACCGCCGGGGCGCTGTTTTCAAGAGCGTCGAATGTCAAAAGCTGGAATCATCGCGCCGACTCCCGTGACGTCCGCGAGCGAAGATACGGCGACTTTAAAAACCTCTCGCCGCTGCAAGTTGCCAAGTCCGATCGGCTCTCTGGCCGTCGGCCTGCAGCGCGAGAGCGCTCGCGTATTCGTTCGAGCAGTGCGGCTTTAAGAGAGACGAGGACGACTTGAAGCGCAGCACGATGCACTCGCGAATTTTTTCGCGACTCTGCGGCGAGCCTTTTCTCACGGCTCTTCGCACTTTGCGGTGTGGCACTTTTCTGCACTTTGTCGTTTTTCCCCGTGTACACACCGAGAGCGCGTCTGTTTGCGCGAGAGGACGGGCTCGCCTCGACTTTCCTAATTGCCGGTGCTTAGAGTCGCCGGATCGCAGCCGAGGTTTTACCACTTTTCCGCGATAACGTCCATCGCGCGTGAAACTTGAACGGTCGTATTTTTTCCGCAACTTTTCTCACGCGAGAGACGCTCGCGTGCGTTGCGCTATGCAAATCGCGGCTCTGGAAAAAAATTAATCTACACACTTTTGCTGCGGTCTGCCGGCAAAAACGACGCCTCGTTCTGGCTGATTTTTCTCGCGGCGAGAAAAAGCCAGTCCTCCCTCAGTGTCAAGATCACGCGCGGGGCGAAAAAAGTTTTCCTCTCAGCTCGTGTCGCGAGACGCGAGCGCACTTGGCAGTGGTCGTCAGGGCCGCGCGAAAAAAGTCGCGTCAACGGCCGCGTGCAACGAACCGGGAAGAGGCTACGTACGAAAATTCTCGCGACCTTCAACCGCCTGCGCCGCGCTGAATAATAGTGGTCGTCCCCTTGAACTTGGCACGGTCGTCGGCCGCCGCCGTCGCCGCCGCCGCCGCGATTTTCGCGACTCGAGAGCGAGGAGAAGCGGCAGCGGAGAAAAAAGCGAGGAGTGTTTGTGCGCGCGGGTGTGTAAAGTACGTTACCTGTGTGGCATCGGAGTAGGGCGTCGATGAGTTCTTGTCGACGAGCAGCGAGCCGAACAGTGGAATGCCCGAGCTCGAGGGGCTGTCTTGCTGTTGTGGCACCATTTTGCGAGCCGTTGATGTGCTCTTAAAGTGGCGCGAACTCCCGTGGTCACTTCACTTTTGACCGATTTATGTATCACCACACTCGCGATTATGCTCTATCTTCCTTCTTCACGAGAGACGGGGAGGCGCCGCGCTGCGCGGTCTACTTTCGCTTTCTCTGTTTACGTTCTGTCCGTCCACCTCTCTCGCACTCTCTCTTTTTCTACTGTTTATGGAGTGGCTGCATGCGCACACTCCTAACGAAAAATGTCTCGGCGTGCTTTTTTTCCGACGAGCGGCCAGTGGCGGTCGTGGAAGCAGAATAAGAAAATGTTCACAACGGGGGAAGCTCCTCCGTGACGATATCGCTCGGTGCTGCGGTTTTCACGTGCGCGCGACGGACACAGCTCGGATCAGCTGCGCGACGAAAACACCGGCTTCTCTCTATCAGAGACTGCGGCTTATACTCTGATGCTGCTGCGGTTTGGAATCACGTCGACTACGCGCTGTCATTATCACCGATGCACCACTCAACTGGACTAAGGTACTGCTGCGAACTTGCCTGAGTATATCTCTCTACTGTGTACAGTATGCGTGGACTTATACTCCGGTCGCGGCGGCAGAGAACGAAGCTCGGGGAAAGACGGTGCTCGTTCGACGAGCGCTCGTGGGCTACTGACTCGCGCGGCCTACGAGAGCGCTAACTATACCGGGGACTGAGCTGCGACTAGCGGCGGCGGCGCATCAGCTGGTGTGCTGCGCGCAGCGCTCGGCCCCCACCACGGCCAGGACTCGCCGCCGTTGCCGCTGCCGGCTGGTGGGGGCGCACACGAGGGTGACTCCGACTGTATGCACACGCACACATGTGCTCACACACGTGCACGCAGCGTACGCGGCCAATCGCTGGGGCGCGCTTCGTGCACGGATACGCGACGGGTGAGTTGTGTGCTCGCGCTGCCGCCGCTGGACCCCCTCCTACTTTTTTGAGCTCCGTGCCTCACTCGGCTTTCGTCCCTTCGACGAGACGGAGCTCGAGCTCCGCTGCTCCTCCTTGAGTTCGGTGTGTTGTGTTTTATGACCGATCGGCGTAGATGTATAAACCGAGTTTACGACTCGCGGGGAAAATTATGTGCGGAGGAAATCGCGCTCGGGCTGCGCTCTTTTTTTCGAATTTTATTGCTGCTTTTGGGCGTTTTTGGAGCGGCTTTTTTTTTCGTCGCCACGCACGGGAGAACGTGAGAAGATCGATTTTTACACTCGGGACGTACTTTTATTATTTCGGTATAAAAGTGCGCAACGTTATTGTTGCTTTACGCGTAACGATATGTGTTTTCGCAGGCTGTGCGGCAGACTATTACTATGTGACGGTAATTTTTCCTCGTTTGTTTAACCGCGGATGTTATTTTTTGTCATAGGGACTCGTTACGACGACGATGCGCATCGTACTTATATTTAACGTTTCAATCTAGCCGCGCGCTGTTGCGTGTGCTGGTTGCACTTGCATTTGAGGAAAGAAAAACATCTCGTTGAAATAAATTTCAATTTACTTGGCAAACGCTGCTCGATTACTTCATCTCGTGCGCGCGCATAAAAATTAAAATATCAACTGTATTTTACGCTCGCTTTTCCTTCTCGTGTGCAAATTTACAGAAAATTCACGAGCGTTCGTTTCGATTTTCAAAGCTGGATATTTTTAATAAGCAACGAGCTCTCTCGGAGCAAATTCGAAATGACGTAAAGACAAAATTCGAGCCAGGAACGCCTGGCACATCGGCGCTGACGTAATCGTTGGAAAATAAGTTTAATCAATGTTAATACCCCGCCTCGTTAATCCAATTATGCAGTTAAATTTTTTTCGATTTTGAATTGTTAACTGGCCTGTTTTTGCAAGACGCGGACACTGTAATCTACATTCCGCGAATTCATAAAACAGTTCTCTCTCGAGAAATCATAAAACTAAGCAGACTCGAAGAGAGAGAGAGAGAGAGAGAGAGAGAGAGAGAGAGAGAGAGAAGGAGAGAGAGAGGGAGGGAGATACAGCAATATTTATTACGCGCACGCAGCTCTCCTCGGCGATTTACGAGGCGAGCCGTAGTTTATTGTAATGTAATTAAGACAACTCGGCGAGTGCATCTAAA
Organism: Nasonia vitripennis; assembly: GCF_009193385.2. Taxonomy (NCBI): domain Eukaryota; kingdom Metazoa; phylum Arthropoda; class Insecta; order Hymenoptera; family Pteromalidae; genus Nasonia; species Nasonia vitripennis. The sequence goes on from NC_045760.1 coordinate 824,597, forward strand.
ATAAACCGCAGGCGTAATTAGGCACGATGAATCCGAAATTTGGAAAGCGATTCACTATGACTAAGTAGCGTGCGAGAAGAAAAATCGCCAAGTGTCGCGCGAGAGAACACGCCGCTAATTTTAACGATTTCCTAGTTTTCTACCAAGGCGAAGGTCTCGGCTGTTCTCTCTCTACTCCTCCTCCCGTGCGTGTGCGTGTGCGTGCAGCGGCGGTTTGATGCTCGCGTCAGATCTCTATCTCTCCCCCATTCTCTCGCTCTTCGTCTACGCGCTCCACCACTACACGCGTGCTTTTCTTGGCTGCGCTAAACGCCGTGCGTCAGAATACACCGAATACACACGCGCCGCGATCATCGCGCACACCTACACCACAGCTACACGGCCTCGAGGCTCTGCTGTACCGAAAGAGAGGAGATGTATAGCTACACCTTGTACGTACACTCGTGCGCGCGAATCGTAGGGCTGCGGGGGGGGGGGGGGGGATCGCTCGTGAATTTCGCGATCTCGGAAAGAGCGGCGCGTGCCGGCGGGGCTCCGTGCAACGCACCTTGAATTCGTAAGATGCCGTGCAGGCTCGGGGATGGAGTAGGATGTGGAGCCGACTTTGTTGCGCTGCTTCATTTTCGAAACGATTATATTTTTGCGCGCTCCGAAAAATCAATCACGCTGACCTCTAATTGACAAAACAAATAAACCAATATCGCGGCGAAGGTCACCTCCGTGTGCCGGCGACGATAATCATCGCGGGCGTCCAAAAATAGAGCTGGAGTATCCTCGCAGCGGCAGCGGACGAGTCTCTACCTGCGAAGATCAAAGTACAGGAGTTTCATCATCGCTTTACGTGTATATACGGGCATATACGAGTGCATGCGCGCGCCGCTCTCAATGACGGACACTTCCTCAAAGTCATCGACACGTCACGCCGCAGCTTCGCGAGCGGCGAAGCCATTGACGAGGCCCGATATCGCCTGCGTGTGCGCACGTGTTGCCGAGGTCCGCTCGCGATTCGCATGCAGTGCTATAATGGCAGTCGGATGCAGGAAATGCTCTTGATCGAAGGGGGAAAATTTTCGTTTTGATTGAAAATACTCCACGATGCTTTATTTACGCGCCGACACACGCGTGAGAGGAGCCGGCTATTATTGAACATCAATGCGTTTTCGTGCTAGCCTCAGCGTTCAAGGACTTTTCGCGCGCCATTGATGTGCGGCCGTAACGATTTCCTCAATAACTTGTAATGATTATATTATAGAATTCAATAAGTCAACCTCTGCGGCGAACATCATTATTCCGAGTTTAATGTAGATAAGCGAGGATAAGTTAATAACTTTTGCGCGCTACAACAATATTGATTCACTCCTCGGGACTACTATCGTGTCTCCTTTATGCGTAATGCCACGTGTCGGATTACTAATAACGGGAAGTAATAATCTTGAATTTATCTATACCTGCGACGCGCTCGACACGACAATACAAGCTAATCAATTGAAAAATATTATTATAGGCCGCTCGCGAAAGTTCCAGAATTGCGCGCGGCTAATCTCGATAATGCGTTTCGCGGTATGAAATAATAGGCAGCCTTTTGAGAAAACGAGCCCAAGTGTACTATACGTGTTTTATTCACGCATTCGAGCATTCCACGCTGTAGACTCTTCTACTTTATCCATGTAAACTCTGCGGGCAAACTTCACGTGACTTCCAAGAAGTTACACATCTTGACTCCGCGCGAGCGCGCTGTATAGAAGTCATACTTCGTGTCTCTTCTTATGTTCTTTTTACATGATACTCCTGTTGCCCGGTGTACTTTATTCTCTTCCGCTGCGCGCTCGCATGCACGCCAGGTACAATGCAGCCGCCGCGGCGGCGTATATTCTTTCACTTGTATATATATATATATATATATATTAAAACCGGTGCGCGGGCTCTGTACACCCTGCGTAAACATTCCCTATAAACTCGATACAAACTTCTCGCATGAGCGGGTGAATTTAATAACGGCAGGTGCGCCCACTTCTGCGCACAGTTATATTGAATAAATAATGCCGCACTTGTTTGTTAATTACTGTGCGCCATGATAAACAATACGCGCCGATGCTGTTCGATCACTTTGTGTAATCGGATCGATATTTTTTTCGAATACTCCGATTCAACAATTAACTCGGCGAATTAATAAATCAGGCAAGAGCTATCTGCAGGCCTTTCAAGGTAGAGTTTTTTCAGCCTCATATATATACGTGGGTCGAGGGGTGACTTACCCTATAAGGGGTTCAGATGCCTATCCACTGAAATACAGAGACGATACAGTTCCCAATTTTTTCACGCGCTTTTTTCTTCTAAATACTGCCGTAACATTGACGGCAAAAAACGCGGAGAGTGCTTTAAACGATTTCAATCGTTATAAATTAATTTTTTTTCGCCAAATTTCCTCATTGTCCGCTACCTGTCCCCGCTCATGAGATAGAAATTAGAGCTTTCTGCGCAGCGTACTCTTCACAATTTATTGCTATCGCTCGGATCGCCCTTTTTTGTTTATATAAAATAGGATCGTCGTCGCGTATAGCAGTTGGAAAATAGAGCGACGATATTTACGCGATCAGTTTTCTCACCACTTTTTTTCCACCCGAAATAAGAGCCGCGCGCTATCTCGCGAGAGCGATCGGCTCTGGAACTTCGTTTGGACCTATACGTGAGTCCGACAATAGCGAGTCGGGCTGTGTGTTTTTTTTTTCTTTTTTAACAAACGTCATGCCCGCTCCGCGCAGGCACGGGCGGATCTCGTTTTACGATTTTCGGAACTCTCGGCTTATGCAACAGTCACACTCTTTCGCAGCCGACTGCAGTACGCGCGGCATACACGTTGCAAATGCGATTGTCGACAAGCCAACTTTTACGAGGACAGATGCGTGGCAGCGGAGCTCTACCCCACGGCCTGTCAGTCTCTCTTTTTCCGACTCTTTATGAAATGAAACGAGAGAGAGGGAGAGAGAGTGAGCGTAAATCTCCCGAACGTCGTAAGGATTAGTTTTCCCAGGTATCAGATAGTAAACGTCAAGATCCGAGTCGTAAAAAGTAGACGCGCGTGCGCGGCTGTTTACACGCGCTGGAGTGAGAGGAAGCAGTGACTTTATACCGCAGCTGCTCATTGTGCATCTCTCGCGAACTGCATGTGCATCGGGTAAAGTTGGCGAAAAAAGCGACGAGGGAGGAAGGACGGTGCGCACGGAAGCTCGGGCCGCCTTTGAGAATTATGTCCGCGCTGCGTAATGGGGGGTGCGAGAGCTCTTATGCGCGCGCGTATACGGCTTTGACCGGCGCGAGGGTGATTTTATGGCATTTTCCGGAAAATGTCCACGACTGCGAGTGGAATTCGAGAAGCTTGGCTTTGACTCGCTCGGCTCTATACTCTGTCACAGTATTTTGAGTTCTGACTCTCTCTCTCTCTCTCTCTCTCTCTCTCTCTCTCTCTCTCTCTCTCTCGGCTGCTTTTTTATAGGTACACGAGTGCCGAGCTATATTTCACCGCGAACAACTCGAATGACTACGGGATGCCGATATGATCCAAACGTTTGCTACTCGTTAACAGCGAGTTGCATTTTTAACGCGACTCGACGAGCGCTGCGCTATACGCAAGGGAATTCGTAAAGCTGGCGAAAAAAGCGATGCAAGGGGAGGGGAGCGCGCGCGGGGAGTCGCTGCAGCAGCAACGTTTCGAGAGCAGTGCGCTGCTGCATAATGGAAGCTTTTCACATTAAAGGGCTTTGACGAGTTTCGGGGTGATTTTATGGCTTTTCCGGAAATTGGCTTCGTGGGATTCGAGGAATCTCGGCCGAGCTGTACACAGTATCGCGTTATATGAGAAACGTTGGTATTCGTCGCTCGGCAAACAGTAGTGCAAAACGATGCACAGGAGCGTGGGAAAGGAGGTTTTTAGTCAAATTCGTCGCAAATAAAACAAAGAAAATCGAAAGGTGATTTCGAGGGTAATTTGGCTGCAATCGAGAAACGAGGAAATGACACGCGCGCTCTGAAGATAATCGCAGGATGCAGGCAATCGCGATCTTTCGTCGGCGCGTATAATATTAATAATATAACGGCGCTGACTTCCCTGTCTGCGCGCGCGGACGGCGCCCAAATTCTTCCCTCGTTATTTTTACGGAGTTGGGCAAGATTTATTATTTCGTTAAATGAGTCTGTGGCGTCATTCAAATCAGCGCGGATTCATAATGAGTTTATTCTGGTCCTAGGCTCCCGCCAGCGACTAATAACGTTGACAACGGTCAATTGAAATTATGATTGCATGGTGGAATCGCTGACAATCGCTTATTACAAGTTTGGCAAATGCGCTCATTCAGATCGCGCAATTTTTCCGATCGCGAGCATCCCGTACTTTGTGCGGAACCAAACGAAACGACTGCTCGTCGATGCTCCCTCTCATTCGAAATTTCCAACAAGCGCAGAAAAAGTATCGACGGCAGCGTCGCTCTTAATTACCGCGCAATAAATCGAAGTAGACGAAATAAAGCTCCGAAGCCGAGAAGGCGAGTCCGATAAAAACACGAAACACTAATTAACTTTTTACTATGCGGCGAGAGAAAAAAGACAAACGTATCGGCAAAAACAAAAGCGGAGGAAGGTGGCTGAGAGAGACGGGTATCTACGGCGCGTAAAAAAATCGAGCTACAACACAAGCGCAGCAGTTGCATTTTCGAGCGGCAGTCAAGGTCGAACGGCGTTCCCAGAATCATTCGGATAATGTACCAGGTGTCCGCTGCCGTTCTTTTTTTTCTATATACCCACAGCGCAGCTTTTTCGGCGCTGGCTCGTGAAAGAGAGCCGGCCTTCATTAATGATCCTAGTCATGCAGCGCTTGATACGGCAATCCCTAAAAATAATGCTCTCAGGTATAGCGCAAAAAAGCACGAGAGCTGGCCGCGGGCCTGCCAAAACCGCAAGTCGGAAAAGAGTTGCTCTTGACTTTGCTCTCCTCCCTGTCTAGCTCGCGTTCGCCGCTTGAAATAGAAGTCTCACGTGTGCGTCGGCACGACTTGTCAAAACTGCCGCTTTCCATAGAAATAGAGCTTTTTCCGAAAAGCCAGCGAATGCGCAAGGTCGTCGTCGTCCGTGTCGTTGGCTCTCGCGCGGGGGATTCGCCAAATTTTGCGACCACCGGTACCCGCTACGCGATGGTGATTCGCGCGGCTGGACGGAAAAATTCCCTCGACGTTGTATAACGATGAAGCACACCGTAGTTTTACATTGTAAAAAAGCCTTTCCCGCGCGCGGCTTACATAAGACGGGGTCTAGTTTTATAAGCGTGACGTGTGCGCGGTGACAAGAAAAACTAATAAATTTTTTGGCAACTCGGCGCGTTTACGCGCTTCCTGGTTGAAAAGTTCTAACGAACGTTAGGAAACCCGCGCGAGCATCGGAGGCAGATATAATTACGCAGGCGGCACATCGAAATAGCCGGGCTGAGTTTCCCTATGACTCGCGCGAGAGCCGAGTGCTCGACGAATTTCGCGGAACGATATTACACATTCGCTACAATGTTCGCGAGGTGTTGCGCGCGTTACGCTAACAGCGCAATTAGCATTATATAAAAGCGACAAACGAAAATATGCTCGAAGCATTAGAGTTTCAACGACTCGGCGCCAGCGCGCGCACACACACACATACACGAGCTCAAATTGATCAGCTCTCGCGCGCCGCAAAAAGAAAGCTGCGCCGGCACAAAACGAGTATGGCAAAAGAAAAACTACGAGTTGCACACTTTTCCCCGTATGCACACGCACGCCGAAAGCCCATCTATCTCTCGCGATTCCTATCTTCTCGAAGCTCGATTTGAATTTCTTATTCCTCCCCAAACTCCTCTCTCTCTCTCTGCGACTGGTTCCTTGGCTCACTCTCTCCCTCGGCCCCCCTTTTCGTTCGATCCGAGCTTGACAAAATTGAAATACAAAACCCACTGCCTTTGAAACCGGCCACGCTTGAGAGAGGAGAGGTGCGCGCGTGCGAATGGGATCCGCGCACGATTTCGCTAATCTCACGGTTAAATCGTTTATTGTACACACTAGGCTGTTGCGGCTTCGCGGAGGAAATTAGCGATTGTTATGGTGCCGGTAGCGCCCCGCGGATCTTTATTGGGTGTACGCGCGTGATAACGAGGCTGCGATTTACTCGAGGACTAGACAAAAATGCGAAATTTTCGACGGAAAATCGGCCCGCCGATCATAATTTTGCAATTAATCTTTTTCGCGATGCAGCCTCTGTCCTTGAAAAAAGTCGAGCCATTCGATACGTTTATGCGATTCCGAGAATTATTCGGATCTCTCTCTTCTTAATCGCGTTCGCAATCGGCGTCCGACAGAGTCAAATATCTGTATAGCATTTATCGCTTACATTCATTTAGTTGTACGCGCCGTGTGCAGCGTTTTTCATTCGAGTTCACGAGTATACACGTATACCTACTTTTCCGGCAGCGCAAAATAAATTTAATCCCGGGCTCGGCTCGCTCGGCGTTTATATACGAATTTCTTATCGCTCCCGGCTATCTGTGATGATACAATGAGCTAACGCGGAGCAATGGCTTATTAAGTATCGGAGCATGCTCGCGAGAACAATATTTTTGTTTGCACTGCGGGTGAATTACGTTTATGGAATTTTTTCGGGACGCGAAAAGAAAAGCAAGTTTGTTAGTAGCGCACGCGTTATTAGAGCCGAAATTCGAATCTAATGCTGGCGGAATAAGAGCTGAATCGCTGAAAGCGCGTATACGAGAAAAATATCGGGTAACTGCTTTTTTATAAATAATACACGCACGCGAGCGCGCGCTTCGTTATGTTCGGGCTCTGTGTATCGTTTTTTATTTGGAGCGCGCAAAACATCGAGAGGCGGGGGAAAAAATATACGGTTGGAGAAAAACGACCAGTACGAGTGACTATTATTTTGTTTTTGCAGGAAGTGAAATGATACCGACCAGATTGAATTCCCGGCGCGGAAAAAAATTGCAGCCTCATTTCGGATTCGGAATACAGATTGCAGCGTGACTCACGTAAGTGATTAACATAATTTTATCTTTAATAAAACTTTATTGAATCCCCCGATCGTCAATGACCTAACGAGCGCTGAATAACTATACAAACGATGAGAGCCACGTTTCTCTGCCCAGTCGTCGATCGATGATCCTACCAATGCGATTACTCTCGAGCCCATAAAGCAGGATTAATTGAATTAAGCGCAAGTGCAAGTCTCGCGAGGAAGAAAAAAGCTGCGCAGCGAGAGAGAGAGAGAGAGAGAGACTTCACGCCTGCGAGTATTCCGATCGGGCATCCGGCTGTGTTTTTTGCGTGGGTGACACTCGTCGTCGCTCGCGCGCTACACATCCCAAGGTCTTATTGAAAGAATGAGATGCAATCGAGTCCGGCTGGAGGGAGGGAGAAAAAAAATTGCGCCAAGGGGTCCCCCTCGGCTCCAACCGGATGCCCAACTACGGCGGCCGGCGAATACTAAATGCTCTCGGGGTCCGTGTGTTTACATGAAAACACTCTGTAACGATGCCGCCGAGGTCGTATAGCGCGCCGTGTCGATGAGCGATCCGTGCGAGAATGAGAAAGGGGCAAAAAAAGTTGACGAACGAAAGGCGGCGGCGGCGGCGGCGGCTGCGGTGCGCAGGTATATAGGTTCAAGGGGATTCGAAACGGCTTCGCGATTGACTTTTATGTGCGCGCGACGTACAGTCGACCGCCTCTTTCAAGAGCCGGCCTTTTGCTTTCCTTCGCGATACACCGCGCGTGATTATATTATCCCAAAACGGAGACTAGATTCGCAATAGAAGCGGAGCTTTTTGGGGATGGAAAAAATGCCGCCTAATTCGGGTATAGGTGCGCGAAACGGGTCGAGCCACTTAAGAAAACGAAAGCAGCTTTTTTCTCGGAAGATAAAGCGCTTCGTTTATATGCAAATCGACCCGCCGATAACTTCAAAGCGCACACTCGACGTATGGCGGGTAAATAAAACGATACACGCTCGCTTCCTGCGAATTAGCTTCGAAATAGAGAATATTCGAGGCAGCGGCGGCGGCGGCGGCGGCCGTATTTTTGTCTCAAGGAAAATAATCGAATGCAGCGCCGCGCTATCTAAACGAGCGTCAAAGCCGAGTGCGGCGGTGCATCTCTCTCGGGGAGAGAGAGAGAGAGAGCTCTTAAAACCGATCGAGTCAATACTCGCGCTCTCTGCGGCGTATAGTCGTGTAAAGCGATAAGCTCACACGCGCGCGCTCGCGCACAATCACAGGACTTATCTACGACTAGCAAATACACAGGCCGAACCTCGACAATTATCGGCCGACATATATTACTACACGCGCCTGCACACATCCTCGGGCCAGTGTATGCAAACACGTATACACATTGCACTCGCTCTTTATCTCTTTTCACACGTACGTCCTCGGTTCTCTCTCTCTCTCTTTCCCTCCTTCGTCCTCTCGCTTTCATTGCGCGCATCAAAAGAGCTTTCCACGCGGGGATGGCTATCCAGCCAATAAAGCGGGAGCTCGCGCAACTGGACACGCTTCGGTAGATAGGGGTTGAAAGGCTCGAGAGCGAGATTCCGCGAGGCTGATAAGCATTTCTGCTGCAACTATTCCTGATACTCTTCTTGCCTCGCTGAAATAATGAGGCCCCCGCGCGAATGAATAATTCAGGCCGCCGGCGCGGAGAAAAAAGTGTTTTGACAAACGCCAGAGAGAGAGAGAGAGAGAGAGAGAGAGAGCCTCGCGCGGGTAGTTCGGTAGAGCTAGAAACGAGCTAGAGAGACATTGATTAACGAGCGGGACAGTTTTTTGGCTCGCGTATGCGATTTCCTCTTTTTTGTGCGTCTCTCGCTCCGTTTGCTCGTCGCGGATGCATTTCGGAAATCGACGTGATGAAATTATTCCGGCGTTTATATGAGGCTCCAAATTGCCATGCTAATCGAGCCCCGTGTACACGGCGAAAGAATACTCCGCTCGCTTTTTTTCTACTCGCGCGCGTAAAAAACCCATACCTCTTTTCTATTACGTTACACATATCATGCTACGCTATGCTAACCGCAATTTTTCGAGAAGCGCGCTTCTCGCATGCGTCACCGCGCCGAAAAAAAATCGTTCGAATCCACGCTACATACACATGGACACACAGCCGGCTAATTAACTTGTATCAAGTCGGATCTTCTACGCTAGCAAAACAAACATCTCGTCGTCGTCCCGCGCTGGCATAATCAAGCGGTTAACCCCAATTAATCGGCGACGCCAGTCCGCAGAAAAACGGGGAATCAAACGAAAAAAACGAGAGTCGGGGAGAAAGACGAGCAACAAGTTAGTCCTGCGCAGACATGTAAGAGACGCGATAAACGCTGCGAGTCGATGATTAGCAACTGCGAGAGAGAGAGAGAGAGAGAGAGAGAGAGAGAGAGAGAGAGAGAGAGAGAGAGAGAGAGAGAGAGAGAGAGAGAGAAAAGCGGCAATTTATTTACGATAGCACAATAAAGTTTATATGACACACGCGCGGCGAGTTACGCACTTTCGTCCAGTAGCGACGCAGCGGACGACGGCGTATAACGGCACAATAATAATCGCTCGCGCGGCTGGATGGAGTAAATTTTCCTGCGCGAATACAAGCCTCGTAATTCTCTTCGGCCTGTTTTACGAGCCGCGTAAAAAGTGTGCGCAGTCCCTTGGCGTATCGATCCCCTCCTAATCGTCCTCCCGATTACTCTCGAGCATCGCGCGGCTAATCGGAACTGAAAACTCTCCGATGATCGCCGCTGCAATTGTTCATCGCGTGTCATGTGTTACGTGGAATAGTCAGCCGATATTAGTGCGTCGCGCGCGTTAGGCCAGAATGGAAAAGCCGAGGCGAATCGCCGCGCGGTAATCTACTGAGACTAATTGCGCACGACATTACTTTCCGCTCGTCGTATTATACAAGCGCCGCCGTATCTTCCGGAGCTATAGATACGCCGTTTTGCGCGCGCGGATTTCGTATTCTAATGTACCTCGCCGGTGGGGAGCGAAAAAAAGCGTAACGGTGTGCCGCTGAATGGATATTCTATTAACGACAATATAATTGGACCCTGTTTGGCAATCAATTTTTTTCTTCCCGACGTAATTGGCGCAATTACAAGTTAATGGAGCTGCCTTTTTCTCGATTTCATGCAGATGGGACGTGTCCAATAGTTGTATTAGGTAACGAGATAGTTGATGACGTTAATAATGTGGATTACGATTCATTACCGGCGGAGTCAGAGGAGCTGCCAAAAAAGGTCGAAATCTGTTCTGCGGTGATTTCCGTCGGGAAAATTTTCATTAGAGGATGACTTAATCAATTCACCGAGTTATTTTCTAGCTGAAAAAATTAACGAACTTCGTGCCTTTGATTTCCGATCGGACTGTGCTTCGCGCGAGTAATGAAAAAATTAATATCGCGCGGGCTTCGAATTGCGGAAAAAAATCGACTCTATCTTATCGGAGAATTGAAAACAAGTGAAAAGCGGATTATAAATAACATCGACATCGGCTCTCGAGCCGCGAGTGATTCATCGGCCACACACGCCGTTGCCACGGCAGCATCATCATCAGAGAGGCCGAAAAAGACGAGCACACTCGGCACTCGTGCGTGTGTATCCGAGTTCTCGACTAGCTTTTCGAAGCGTTAATTAAAGAGCCTTGGAAATTCATAGCGAAAATATCGATACACGCGAGCGAAGAAACTTCATTCCACGTCGATACTCGATTATTTTTTCGCTCTCGACTCGGCGGAGATCAATTTCCCCGGCGACGTTTATACCCCAACATTGTTGCTACAGCCGGGCAAGCATAATTAACAATCAAAAGTTGAATCGAAAATAAGGTCGCGCGCACAATGCTCTCGCCTGCGCTGTTACACAATAATAAAACTTATTATTTGCTCCCGGAGTATTTATTTACACACCGAGCGCTCCGCCGGCCATAAATTGTCAATCGTGCATAAAGTCTTATTTAAAGCCGAGCATTAAGAGTGAGTGCGGCGACTATCGTGCGCGCAGAGCGGGTAGCTGTAAACTCCGTCGAATTTAACGCTTTTTACGCGCGTGTTACGCTCTTGGCACGTATGATTAACGAAACGGTCTTATATGCGCGTTTTCAGACGGCAGCCGCTGGACAATGGGTGTAAGCTAGATTGATGGGGGCGAGATATTGCTCGCGCGAAACCGCGAGAAAAATGCGGTTTGCGAAAATTCGTCGTCGTCGCCGTCGTCATTGTTCGAGAGAGTCACTCCTCGCTGGCTAGCCTGCGCGCGACTATTGCGACATCGAAACTCATTCGATGGAATTAGGATTACACGCCGCGAACGCTTGTAATGACTGAATAAAAGAGACGCTGGTGCAATAGTGCGCAACGTCGCCGCCGCTGCTGCCGAGGATTACGGTGTATGTGTATAATTTTCGAGTTTGCGGCTTCTGCGGGCCTCGTTGGAACGGTGCGGCGGACTTTTCGCTGATGCAAATATCGCGTATCGAGTTTGCGCGCGTGATGCATAACGCGGATGATTAGACGCTTTTGTATTTTTGCCCAGACATCAATTCGCGGGAATCAGCGTATGATATCATTTCCCGAGAAAGGGTTAAATATAGGTCACGCGCTCTCGAAATACGCGAACGAGTCTCGATAACTCGATCGCTTCCTTCGCATACACACTACTGTTGTAATAACCTCGTCGCGACTTTTTAAACGAGTGCGCGCGTAATTCAAATCAACGCACACGCGCGCTCGATCAAGATAGCCCCCGCCGGCAGACCTAAAAAAAGAAAAGTAGAGACACATCAGGCATGACTCGTTACACTCGAGAGAGAGAGAGAGAGAGAGAGAGAGAGAGAGAGAGAGAGAGAGATAGATAGATAGAGAGAGAGAGAGAGAGAGAGAGATAGAGAGAGAGAGAGAGAGAGAGAGAGAGAGAGAGAGAGAGAGAGAGAGAGATGATGCAAGAGGGGCCCCCATCCCGTTTCGGCGCGCGATCTTCGTGGAATTGCTCGTTTCCGATTATTGTCACATCCCGCTGCCGCCTAACACACACACACACACACACACTTGCTGCCGCTGCTGTCGCTGCCGGGAGAGCTGCGAGTCCGAACACGTCCGAGCAGGCTGTGCTATAGCACGAATTTGCAATCGTGCCGAGAGTTCCGAGTCTTCTGCTATATTCCATCGATAGGCCGCCGCCGCCGTTGGCCGGGTGTCGATATGCATATGTAGGAGGAAACGGCCCCGACGACACGCCGAATTAAATCCAGTTTCGTGAGAGAGCAGGTGCCTGCTGCCGATGTCCCTCGTTATTGCTTGTGTGTATACGTGTAGTTTCGCGGCCGTGATAAACACCGGTTTTTTAATTCCTCCGGTGGTACACTTGCAATTGCGGAAAACGATGACATCGGCACGAGAACGTTCGTTCGGCCATACTACGCTCTAAAATAAATATTTGAAAACCGTAGTTACCGTGTCATCGTTAGCATCGCACATTTCCCTAGCACTCGGCGTTTTCGAGCAGCGCTTTTAGATTTCTCGGAAGCGACCGCACAATCATTTATTGAAAACGGGCAGTTGTTGGAAAAAAAAGGTTATCGACGGCGCGGTTGTATAACATTGCTTTTATCGAATTGATTATACGTCAAAGCCGAGAGAGATATGTCCACGTCCCTCTTTCGAGCTCTAGCGCTTTATTTACAAAACATCCGCACGAAACGTGCATACAAGAAACGTCGTGTCTCGCGTTGGGAAACGCGCATAAAAGATAGCGAAAACAGTCAAGTTCAAAAGACTATCGTCGCGCGAGAGAGCTCACAACATAATGCCTCGTCGCTGCAGTTGTATGCACGCGATGAAACGTCGCCCTGAGCCCCTGTGAGAAAGGCGGCCGAAAATCTCGTCCGCTCGTACATAGAGTGCGGCTCAATGAAAAATCCATATTTCCATTGGGAGCCCCGAGAGAGAGAGAGAGAGAGAGCCAAAGAAAAAATAAGAGCAAACTGCTCAGGGGGGCGGGGGATCGAGTCGGAATAAAAGTCCGATTATGCTGTCAGTACGTATCAAAGGCGGCCGGATGAAAAATCCATTTCTGAAAACCGAAAATTGCGTGAGCCCCGACAATGGGACGCGTCGACGACTATATAACTGGCTATAGCTGGCTGCGCTCACGCTTTTCACCTCCTGCACTTATAATGCCGAACTATGTTGAGCAGGGTCAGGGCGAAAATTCCACTCCCGTCTATGGGACTATAGGGTGTATATAAAAAATGCCAGATCCTCCCTGATCCTCCGTATAATACTATGGCCGCTGCAGAGGAGAAAATCTCAGTCAGCTGCTGTTTATTTTTTCCTCTCGGCTCTCTCCCACTTTTCCTTTTTTTTTTTTTTTAAAGCACGCATATAGCCGTAGCGTCGAAAAGAAAGAGGAGAAGGAGGGATAAAAAAAATACACAGAGCGAACCTCGTCGAGAGAGAGAGAGAGAGAGAGGACCAGGGTAAAAACGTTCTGCTCTGCTCCCCTTCATTGTTGGCCGCACGTCTAACATACCTGTAGCCCAATACCGGGGCCCATTGTGCGCGCGCATTGTACACGCACTGCTATACTCTCTGCTCTCTCGGTTATACTCGTAAGTCGACGCCTGCCTCCTGCACCTCCTTCTCCTCTTCTCTTCTCTTCTCTCCTCCTCTCCCGCGTTATGTGGGAGAGAGCGCAACGTCCGGAGGGTCCTGCAGCTCGGCCTTCGCAGAATTTTTGTGCAGGTATATCTCGCTCTCGCTCGTTTTTTTGCCCTCTCTCTATATATCTCTCGGCGCGGGCGCAGCTCTTATGGCGTGTAAGAGGAGCAGCCGAGGGGGTGGCCGGATTCAATTGACAATGGATTCCGCATTGCTGGACGCGATATACGCGTGTATGTGTATCGAGAAATGCATCGAGCAAGAGAGAAAGAGAGAGAGAGAGAGAGAGAGAGAGAGAGAGAGAGAGAGAGAGAGAGAGAGGACCCAGAGCGAGATTTAAAGAGGAGACACGACAATGTGAAGTAGCTCGCGGTGCTCCTTTTTTCCGACCGCCGCCGCTTTTTTAGCTCCGCGACGAGGGAGAAGTGGCTCCGCGAGAGTTCAAGGCCCGCTGCCGCTGCTACTATCCACTGCAAACAGCCGATCGTGTATGTGCGTTTCGACGATGGCATGTTTAATTTGGCTTACGGAAAAATTAGTCTCCGACGACAGCTGCGCTCGCGGCTAAGTGGACGGCCGAGCGCTCTCCGCTTTTTTCGCGTATTGAGTTATGCTAATTCCTTAATGATACTGTCAATAGGCGCCTTTTTACCTGGCTCCCGTTGGCTTTTCACTTGCTCGCCGATCGTGCGTTTTCCGAGCCTTACCCCCGCCTAGAATCTCCGAAAGCTTATGGAGCGGCGAAAACATGATGCATTATTCAGCGTTAATTCGGCCGAGCGAATTCCCGACAACAACGAATCGGCAGATGCGGCGCTCAAAAATTATAGCGTGCAAAAGAATAAGTCCGCAGCGCGCTGCATGAAATTTATTCCCAGCAGCCGGGCATCGGCATTGAAAAAGGAGCTACTGGGCATGGCATCCAGCAGCCATCCCAAATGGACAGCGAGCGAGCTCGACACACATATTCAAGCGAAACGACCGAAAATGGGCTGCCGTCGCTCCGAATGTCAACGAGCTGCCACCGCAGACGGGCATTATGATACTTCGGCCCCCATATACGTATACACAGTAGCTGCGCGAGAGAACCTTCGGCCTCTAGCCTAGTCGTCCCTTTAAAGTTTAAAGGTCCGCTGCGCAGTCGGTTACCAAGCGAAGAGAAAGCCCCTCCGGAGGGAGAGGGAGAAGCAGCGGACTTTAAACGCTTGCTCTGGCTGTGCGTGAGTGGCAACCAAAGCCCGTATGCGCCGAGAGCGAGAAGAACGGGAGAAAGGGGAGAGAGGAGGGAGGGTGGGAGGGAAAAGGTGTACGCGTATGAAAGGACGACTCTTCTCTCGTCCCATCCCGCAGGACTCGCGCTCGGCAAATGAAAATGGCGTATAGAGGAGATGTGCACGCAATGTTGCCGTCATCCAGCGTTTGACTATTTTATACACCGTAACGCGTGTATAGACGAGCCGTGTGGGAGGCAACGCGACGGAGGAGGAAAAAACGCTCTACATGCCCGCGTGTAACGAGATACGCATACCGGCCGCTCGGGCTTTACCTATTTCGCGATTAAGAGGAAAACAATGGGACAATGAAAACGTCACTCTATTAAATTACAAACTGCGCGTGCAGCAGTGAAAGTCCGAGGCACTTCTTTCGGGGGAGGCTCGAGTATCTGTCGCGCCGCGTGTTTTGCCCATTTTTGCGCGCACGCATGCGCCGGCAATTTTCAAGAGCCGCTCCTTGCATTAGCGCGCAGACGCGCAGTATTGCTGCAGAGAGAGAGAGAGAGAGAGAGAGAGAGAGAGAGAGAGAGAGAGAGAGAGAGTGAGTCCGTTTCCCGCATTATTTATACTTTTACTCGTACGACGGTCACGTTCGAACATACTGCTTCCTGTGCGGTACGCGCCGCGTATCGGGAATGCAAATAAAGCTACCGAGAAATCGTATAAAACGCTGCACACCTTGAGACTTCTTTTCTTCTTCTTGCGACGCTTCTTTTTTCATCACGGCTTGGCGCCTTTTTCGAATTTCGGCGACGGCCACTATCAGCTGCACCGAGAGCCTATTGCGCAGTTGGAGCAAACTGGAGCGTTATGTTGATGAAGCGATTATTCAAACGAAGCTCGCGTGTGTACTTTTGCTATTTCAGCGAGTCATATTTTATTTATCATTTCTCAAAACTAAAGATTAAATAGATGCCACCTGTGCGCATGAATATGCAGCGAAGCCGCTCCGAGACCGATGCACCTACAAGGTAAGCAACCGGTATAGACGGATTTGCAATTCGCCAAATTCAAGCGTGCACTGCGCGATAGTTCTTCGTTACTGAATAACTCGCGGCTCGTCGTCGATGCTGCGCAGAAGCAATTAATTGGTATGTAAAAAATCCCCTTTACATTCGTTCCGCGCGTTCAACTCTGCGCGCCGGTGAAATACGCACACACACACAGCCCGACGGAAATAAGAACGCGGCGTAAATATACATCTGCTCAAACGAGTTTTCAACAATAATTTTATATGATTTCTCGGCCCGCAGCCGAGATCTGATTTCAGAGATATCGCTCGCAGCGATTTCAGGTAGTGCGGATACTCCCTCTCTCGAAAATATTTACTGCCCGCGCGTCTATAAAAAGATCGCAGGTATAGAGATAGGGTTACCGCGCGAGAGATCTCGAGCAGCTGCTTCCCGAAGCGCTATTTCGCTCGGCGCGAATTTTTCCAGACTCGATAATTCACAGCCAGCCCCATCCCGAATATTATATTCCGCGTAAATTGCGGCTCACTCTCTCGCGATAATTAAACGGGAGAAGCCGGGGAAAGCGCGCCGCGGGTATGAAAAATCGAAACGTAACCTTGAAAGCCATTCAATCACTCGCCGATTATGCCAGATGTATAGCTGCGCTCGTGTGCAATAAACAATATTGCTCCTTATTTAGTAATAGCTCTCGGGTAATGCAAATAGTCCGCGTCGGGCTTGCCTAATGGCGGTAACTTACGCCCGCTGCTCTCTCCCTCTCGATATCAGATGCCGAGTGCCGCCGCTCGAGTGGCCACTAAACGCCCTCGTTTAGCAGAAAAATCAGGGGGCAAAAAACGAAAATTCTCACATACTAAAGCGCCTTTTTACAGCTCTCGCCGTGTATTATACATTTAAATTAAAAACCGCGCCGGGGTGAAAAAACTCGAAAGCCAGTCGCGTTAAGGACCAATTTGCGGCGAGTGAGAGAGAGAGAGAGAGAGAGAGAGAGAGAGAGAGAGAGAGAGAGAGAGAGAGTATAGAGAGCCGCCCGCGGCGTGTATGATCTAGAACGTGTATCGCGTGCCTCGTGTTGCAATATGCGATCACACATGCAACGCGGGGTGAAACCTTTCGTTTTTTTCCTTCGTAGGGACACGTGCAGGAACAGCGCTGCAGCGAGAAAGAGAGCCGATATGTGTGTGTGTGTGTGTGATGAAATCGCGCACTGCAGCAATTATAGAAAATTTCAAGGCTTCCACGCCTCGGAGTTATGTGCACGTAATGCTCGCGTCTCCGTTGTGAAACTACCCGAGAGAGCCGCGGCGTGTACAGCACACACACTGCAGCGCGCACGGCGAGATGCGCCGAGATTTTTCAAGAGAGTAAGTAGCTTCTCTCTCGCGCGCGCGAGAGTTGGCCAATCGAGATCGAGATAGGGATTCCTTATTGCTTCCCCTTTTGCCTTTTTCGGACTGTCTCTCTCTCTCTCCTCTCCGCGGAGATAAGGAAATCAATGACCGAGTCTTCGCTGGCCTCGATGCATATAGCGGGCCGCTATCGCGCGTATAATAGTCTCTCTATTGTCTCAGCGTCGACATAAGTTTTTATCCGACGACTGCGGCGCACCGGCCATATAATTGCCGAGAGGGATTATCAATATTCGGGACTTTATTAGGCGTGAAGCAAGGCTGAGGCCGAGAGATCGAGACGCGAGATTCGTAATTGCGGATTTTCGAAATCGACGCTCTCGGTTTATGATTTAATCGATCGGCGGTAAAATAATTAACGAGGTTTCGCGGATATACGCAAGCGCTTCAGACGCGCGGTAATGAGCTTTCGTTATCGTGTGTGCAACGCAAATTAGATAAGTGCAATAAAAAGTAAGGCGCTTTGCTCGTTTATGGGCGAGGATCCGAGAAGTTTATTGTTGTTACTTCATTGGCCGATAAATTCAAATCCGTTGCAGGTCGGATTTTTTTTTCGCATATAGTATATGAGGCGATCTTTATTGTTGTGCAAATGCGAGCGCGCGTGAGTCACGGATACACGTTTCAGCGTGTTTCTCTGGATCCAGGCTACTTTACTTACGTTTTGAACGATTAATCTTATCTGCCAATGACCTTGCGGTTCGCGGAGAGAAGACTTTAAAATATGTTTTCCTTTAAATATTAAATTTTTTCCACTCCGCGCCGTTTCGTAAGATTAAAACATCGCGCGTACTTTTCCAGCCAACTTTATGTCTGCATACTAGTTCGTTATTTTCACTTGAAAAAAATTAATCCAACAGCCCGACTGGCCGGGAAAAGAAGCAGCGCTCCACTGTTTACGCGCGATTCCGAAACGCGGTGCACAAATATTTCTCTGCCCGATAACGAGTTGATGTAAGTTCGTCCTTGATCGCGGACGAGCCTTTCGCCGTCGCGCGATAAGACACCTCTAATTGGCAGCCGCGTTAATTTTCGTCGCCTATACGGCCCGGCGGCATTTCCGATGCCGATTTATGAATTAATTACTCGTCTGAGAATTTTTCGACAGGAAATGCGCCGTAGAGGCGTTTCGCAGAAGCTCGCGGTGGTGTCATCGCTCTCGCGGAAATTACATCGCTGAAAAAATTTCCTTCGGGCAGCTCGCTTATACATTTTGCCGTATTATTAAAGCGACTTCCTCGAACAATCCCAGAGAATCTACTCTCTGATTTTATCCCCATTGACATTAATAGCCCGCGATTTGCATACTTTTTCAAGCTCTCGCTGCTATCGCGCCGAGAGATACGATCTCTCCTCGGCGGTTTTCGAATCACTCGCGCACGCAACGGCCATAACAAGCGGCTCTCTCTCTCTCTCTCTCTCTCTCTCTCTCTCTCTCTCTGTCTTCGTTGGTGCGCGTATTCCCCGATGACAGTGCGCAACGCAGGAACCAGTAGTACACGCATTAGGCGTGTCTGCCGTCGCAGTCCGAAACTTTGCACTCTCGAAATGCGTAAGAGCCGGCGCGCCACGGTATGCAACTCCCACAACGCGGCGGCCGTGTTTTCGTTAAGGAAGTGTCATCCCGGCCCGACAGTCGGGGCTTATTCTAATGTATGCGATGCAGGCGGAATATGCTTTTGCCTCTATCAGCCCGAGTACTTGACCCTAAGCTCGCGAGAACGAGTGGGCGATGAGTTTTTTCTCAATTGGCACGTATCATTTTTTCCTTGAACGCGAGTGCGCGCGGTGACGTCTTTTACGCGACTCTCTCTTTTTCATTGTTTTTTTGTCAGTACTGGGTCAAGCGTATTTTGATAATGTCGCCTTATTATTGTTTATACGATTGTGCGAAGTCAAGAACGACTGTTGCACCGCAGTACTGCTCTCGGAGGGAGATAATCGTTGCCGTGTTTGCTCAACTCGCTCGCACGCGTTATTACAACAACGCGCGAGATGCATAACATTGAATTATTGTAGCGTTCGTAGCGCGCAGCGGGGACGGAGATCGAGAAGCGTAATTAGATCATTTAATTGCGGAGCGCGCGCACGCTCTCCCGCGAAAAGCAAAGATTCGCTTTTGAAAATCCCGGCCGCGCATAAATTCACACCATATAAGACACACGCGCGCGATATCTCGGCGCGCGTAACGCAATTTACAGCAGTGGGAAAAATCCGCTGATTTATACATTTATTGTTTCCGCGCGCGGCTATTTTCACCCCGGCAATTTGTTTACGGCGAGAGCTTAATGGCACTTGGCGCACTCCCCGATAGCGCGCGAGCGGTATCGCGCCGCAGCGAGAGAAAGTATATCGGGAGCGCCGCGGAAAAAGCAAAAGAGCAGGGGAGAGAGGGAGAGAGGGAGAGAGAAAAAAGCGTCGAGCTCAATAATCTGAACGTGGATTTATGGCCGAGTTATCGGTCGACGAGTTATGTTAAGTGGCCGAACAAATTAATTGGAGACATCTCTCTGTCGGAAGCGGGAGCGTGATAAACGCGAGCAGGAGGAGGAGGTCGTCTCATTTTCGCGATATAATTGAAACGCCGATAGCCTTATCTCGAAGGAGCCTTACGTAAAGCGTATATACAGTTGCATATTAATCGGGAGTACAGCGAACTTTGCACACGCGATTCGGATCTCGCGCGGGGGGAAAAGTTTATGCGGCGCTCGTAGCTTTCGCGTTTACATCTGCGGGTTTTGAAACTCCGTGTGCGCAACGCTCGTATAGACCTGCCTGAGATTTCATTCGGCTCTCTCGCGATGATATACCGCGCAAAAAAACTACGATACTTTATCGGAAAAGGCCGCCTTTCTCGGTAAGGGATATCTCGTCCGGGGGCAAAAAATCGCGCGTATAACCAAACTGCGCGGCGATAAAAGCAGCGTGAAGCCGTGCAATCGCGTCAGTCAAACTGTTGCATGTTAATGTCCGCGCGCGCTAACTCGGCGCTGTCCAATTTGTCGAGCTAGATTAGAAAAATCCAACTCGATATTCGACCGCATCGAAGCCGGCGTCGCCTTGACATTGCGTCGCTCCTTCGTATCGAGAGCGAGGCGAGGGAAAGAGCGCAAAAAAGACTGTGTATCCTAGAGAAGAGAGAGGGAATAAAAGTCGAGCCGCTCGCGTGCAGCTCGTGACGATGGCGGAGCTCGATAAAAGTGCGCCGCGAGCTTGATGACGTTTATTATAGGGAAAACGTGCAGCGCGTGCGCTGTCTCCCTACTCCTACACCTATACACTCGCGTATTAGTTTTTCGCCGAGGGAGGAAGAGAGCCGTATAGCCTCGTAAAAAGCCGGCGCTGCTCGCTCTGTCTTATGCTGTATAAATTGTCATTATGGGTCAATGTTTTACGATTATCGTTATTACACATGCACACAGCCTCGTAATGCATCAGCCCTGCGCGGGCGCTCCGTGTTATTATTTCAATATTATACACACGCTTTTCTGCAATTTCCCCGCTGCTTTATGCGCGTATTCAAATTGAATATCGGCACGCGGTTATCAACAAATGATGATTAACGAAAAACCCTATCCCATTTCACGTTTGTCTGAATTTCAAGAGATAAACAGCAATCGTGCAATGTCCGTCTGGCCCCGTGTCATTTACACACGCGAGAATAGCGGTAAATCCGGAGAGGGAGAGCGATATAGAGGCGAAAACGGCACGGCGACGTCGAAACTGAGAAAATGGTAAATACTAATTTGGCGCTTGAGATGGGTCGCCATGCGAGACGAGCCGCGCATTTACATGTAATTGCTTTCCACGAATCCCACCTACTCGCGAGAGAGAGAGAGAGAGAGAGAAGCAGAGAGAAGCAGAGAGAGAAGGAGAGAGAAGGGGAGAGAAGGAGAGAGAGAGAGAGAGAGAGAGAGAGAGTCCAGCTGCTTTTGATAAAGGGTAATTATGGGTTTGCCCACGCTAATGCTCCTTGCGAATATCCTCGCTTGCAAAGCTGCCTGCGGACGGCGAGAGCAGAGCGCGCAATATAATGCGGACACCTATATTAACATCGCCGCGCGAAAGAAAGCACACACCGAACGCGCGGCGCGAGCTTTAGATAAATACATAGTAGGCCGACGCGCTGAATGAAATTTATTTCTTTATTTCATCACATTTGAAATTGTAATGAGACGCACGAGTGTCCGCGCGTGTATACCTACTGCGCGATATGTATTTGCATATTTATTTACAGCGAGCTCTCGAGGTTTATTAGCGGCAAGTATACCCACTACTCCTCGTTATAATAATGGCAATGAGAGCGGTAATGCGCCGTAATTGACGGCCCCGATTCGACTAATTAAATAAACAAAATACACGCGGTGAAATTCTATCGCGCTTCGGCGAAGAGAGTGTCGCAGGAAGTGGAAGTAGCACGCCAGCGGATATAAAATTGATGAGCGTAATGTGTATTTTCGAGCGGAGCCTAATCGAGAGTTTGATCGATCGAACTTCCGGCCTTCTTATTTCCTTTACGCGACGATCCACACGTGGAAAATTGCGTTCCGAAGAATGCTTTTTACCATGTCACTTTTTCCCAATTACCTCCCACGCCTCGCTGCTGCACTACTAGTCCACGACGATTCGAGGAAATTCAACGTTCTCGGGCGTGACTGTCGGATTCGTACGCAAATTGAAAGCAGCCGATCGAGTACCTCTCGTTAATGGTTTTTCGGTCCGCGGTTCATCCGAGCGTTACGTGTTCGATCGCCCATTGTACGTTATGGGCGTCTTCTTATCTCGGGAAAGCGAGAACTGCCCATCGCGGAGAGAAGCAAACGAGCTGCCACACCTACGCAAAATGATGCAACTCTACTATACATGCTCGTATAATCCGCACACGCGATATTACATTATACGAATCAGCTCGTAGTCCGTAATTCTGAAAATCGTGTTTTAATGGCGCGATATACCTGCGACTCTCCTGTGTATGCACGTACATTTTTAAAGACCTCGTCTGCAGCGCGAAGAGCTCCTTACGTGTTTTGCTTGTTAAGCCGAGCGCGAGGTGTAATTTCTCGGAAAAAAAAGAAACGTTAATGTCGCGCCGCCACCGCTATACACATCAGGAAACGGGTCGACGACTCGCGAGAGACGCGCATTTAACAACTCGATGCACGTTAATCAAATTTTAATAACGACTCTCGTGCTTGTCTCATTTCTTTTCGACACTCTAACTCGTCTGCGGCTTTTTTTGCTCCTAACGAGCCAACGGTTTGCGGATATCGTTGATTGCGGATAGCATACAATGTATCCCTGCGCCTTATATATTAAACGAGCTACGAGTTTATTAGAAATAACGGACAGCTAATATGTAGATCTTGCGAAACGCTGCTGCGCGCGAACCGAACGAAAAAATCGACTGCGATCGTTTAATGGCGCTACTAATAAAGATAATAAGATTGAATTGTTTTCCAGTGTTACGCCGAGAACAATACTCCGGCGCATAATTGAATTACTCACCACCTCGCACGTACTAAGTACAAAAATCCAATTCTAATTAGATGTAATCAGCTGGAAAAATTCGCGACATGGTAGTTTTTGTTGCTTCACACGCCGAACGATTTGCGTCAGTGGAAAAACTTGCAGAATCATGAAATACAATGCGAAAAGTCGTGATTGAAAGGGTTGCTCGAGCTGGAGAAAAACTCGCGCATTAACCTTGTATTGGAATGAGATTAATTTATTATCAGCCGGGAGTTTCGCGCTTTTACCAGATCGACACATAATTGCGAAGGAGTGAGGGAGAGAGCGAGGGGAGTTGGCATTTTCCGCGCCGGGAGATTTACGAGCCCGGCGAGTCTGCGCACCAACGTATATACATATATATTCATACGCGTTTCCAACTGCGGTTCTGTACGCACAGCGCGCGCTTGCGCAGCTATAATCTTGCGGTTTCGGCTGCGGTCGGCCGCTGAATCGGCCGTTTGCATTGCCATTATTGCATATTTTATTCAGTCGGCCCAGGGTCACCGCGCGCGAGCGCTGTATACTCTGCGTAGCCGCTCAATCATTCAATGGGGGAAATGGACGGATATCGTCCGAAATGCTTCGAATCCCGTCGTGTCTTATACCGTCTGAAACTCCTCTCGCGCGACTTGCGCGTAATTGCGCAACATCATGCGCCGCGAAATACTGTATCGGCCCGTCCGTAAAACTTTGCATATACTTTCCGCTGGCAAAGCGCGTTTCACGTATCATTATCTCTTATCTCTCGCATTAACAAGATCGTAAATCACGCGCTCTCGAATTAAAAGGAGAAGAGAAAAAAGTCCTGGCCGCGCGGCGATAAATCACCACTTTTTTCGCTATATACCCGCGAGATCACGCATATAAGCTGCGCGCGCGCGTGAGAAAAACAAGCACTAAATCACGGAAATCAATTACGGCCGCGTGAGGAGCATCGCGTGTAACGCGCATTCACGCATCCGTGTGTACGGACTTCTGGAAACATTTCAGGATTTTCATTCGGCGCTCGATCTATTTTCGTCATTATTTTGTGTAAAACGAGTTCCAGCGTGTAATTATGCCCGACAAGCACTTTTTCTCGAGCCTGTACGACACGCTGCTCAAGGATGCGGAGTATTATACATCTCCGCGTGTATGCGCAAAGTTTTACAAAACTGATTATCACGGACGCTTCAATTTCGCCCTCCCGTGTGCGCAACATATATTATCCCGTGTCATAATACGCGGGCATAATAAATTTCGCCTCGAGAGTGAGCAGGATACGCACTGATTATTGCTCCGGGAAGAATTTTTAAACGCTTTTATGCGCGATAAATTGCAAGAAGATGCCGTAAAGTTTGCGCGCAGCCGCGAGCGGTGAAAAAACCTTTTGAAACAAAGTTTAGCAGAAGTACAGCCGCTGTGGATAATTATACAATAATCGCAATTACAATTTGTGTGCACGAGTGAACGATCGCGGCGACTATACAATAACGTATAGTACGAAGAAGCGCAGTCCGCGAGTTTATCGCGAATACGTCGGAAGAGGAGCACGTGCTGGCGATCACGTAATCGCGCACTTGTCATTTCCAGTGAACTTTGATATTAATGAGCGACATTAGACAGCGCAGCAGCGTGTACGCGCATTTTTCTCTTTCTCTTCTTTCCTCCTATACAGACGTCTCCCTCTCGCCCACTGCACGTCCGCGCTTCGCCGCAGATATACCACTTGACATGTCAAACCTTCGAGATGCCTGCGCACGACGTCGCAAAAAGTCACCGGACTCGTTTACGTGCTCCGCTTTATCTCCGCCGAGGCTCTTTGAAGATCCAGATGTAAACACGCTCGATTGCACTGGAATCTATTACTTCGAAACACACACACACACACACACACACACACGCGGAAGATCATCACTACCTTCTATATTTATTTTCATAATCGTCCCCGCGCGTTGGTCCAAGAATCGTATTTTTATATCTCGTCTGCTGCGTTAAATGGCTCTGCAGGATCGAGCCGGGAAGAGGATCCGCTGATAGCTGCTATTCTTTTTTCGCTGAATATACACAAATGTCTCGCGATCGAGTCGGCTAAGGGCTTTTGCCGTTGCTATCGGTAAACTGACCGTGAACGAGTGTCACTCTGTTATGTGAGCGATAAGCTGATGGAGATCATGTGTTGTCTTCGCTGTGTTGATCTTCCAAATCGTTTCTCATTGACTCGCACTGCTGCAGATGCACGATCAGCAAGCTTTGTTGACAAACGTTGAAGAAAGTGTTATTCGCACCGCATATAAATCGTCATAGGAATTCCATCAATGTCGAGGAAATTCCAGCGCGCGCGTACGGCATTTTTGCAAGGCTAATCTGCTTAGATAACGGCTTGTCACCAAAATACAATTTTTCCACCCGCGCTTGCATAACGCGCGACCTATCGGCAATGAACTAGTAACTCGCGAGCTTGTTGACGATGTTACAGAAAATCCGCAACGGATTTCACTATTATGAGTTATCGTGCGCGCGGACGATTATTCAAGCGCCGCGCCGGCGGAGAGCGCAGAGCTTCCAGAAGAGTCCCCCCACCGTATAATACACTCGTCGCTCGCGGTTTCTCAAGATTGCACATTGTTACAGTCAGTCCAACCGTCGCCGGCAGTAGTCGATTGTTTCCAGCGCAGCTCTCTCGGGGGCTCTTGAAAACTCTTCATCAGTGTCTACGCACTCTCGGCATCCCCCTTTACGCGCACGACGCACGAGAGCGCATTACACACGTACTCGCAGTAGAATTTATCGGCGCAGCCGCTAATTAAACTAACGACCCGACAGTTTTTCCGATGCCGCAGCAGCCGTGAGTCTAGACCGAAGCCGTAATTCATTTCGTTTCAAGTCGCTCGGATATAATCGCGCGCGAGTATATGCGTACACACACACACACACACACACGTACGTGTGTGTACGCAGGCAGTGCTTCGTTTTTGAAAAGCCGTACCGCGCGGGAAGCTTGATTACAGCGTCGGGGACTCTAACCGCGGTAAATTATCTCGCGGATTAACCGCGCGCGATGCTCGAGACCCTTTTTTCCCGGTGTACCGACTACTCGAGCTTACAGCGGCGGTAGTTGTGCGAGTCAATTTTCACGACGAACTTTGATTTTCGAGAGCTCGCGATTCATCGGGGATTAATGAATCGCGCTAGCTGCTTTCGAGCTGATTTATGAAGAAAATTGCCGGCGCGTATGTGATATGCAAATAGCTCGCGCGCGTTTTAATTTTTCCGCCAAATTCAATTCCGACGCGAGCGGTTAGCTTAATAAGCGCGCTCTTTCGTGTACAAGCCGCGACCGCTACGCGGCGAGGTGTTTTACGCTCGGATTAACCCGCTGCAGCTTTTTCGAATTTGGTCCCATGCCAGCGCCGAATTTCGCTTTTAGAGAATTATTACAAATTCCGCGCACATAACTCTGCGAGATAATCACATGCGCGCGATCAAGATCTCAAACTGGCTCGTCACAAAACTCGCGCTAGCGGCCAACCTGTAGTGGGTGGCGGAAATTATTGGGGCGTGCCCAGGATATACGCGAGCGAAAAGTTTTTCGGTTAAACGGTGGCAGAGAGGGATAGAAAAGGAACGCAAATTCGCGTGTATAACGAGAGGTTGCGTTACAACGGTGACGCTGAGGGCAGGTGACACATGACGGCGCAAATTATGCCAGCACAGTTGGCACACGCGAAACTTTGAATTTGGCTCATGAGCTGCCGACGGTAAATCTAGCGGCGAGCGCTCGCTAGACTTTGCGGGTAGCTGAGACAATCTCCTAGAACTCTGGCTGCGGTATTATACACAGTTTAATTTCCTCGCTATTAATCATAACGCTTACGTTTATGTCTGATGAGCTGCATTGTTGTGTGTCGCTGTAACGCCCGGTGATTAACGAGCGAGTTAGTTGCCGCGAGGAGTCTGTCGAAAATTTTGTTGTAGGATTGATCTACGCAGTAACCGCGTTCGCGATGTCGTTCGGATCTAGACAGGCTATAATATGCACAATTTTAAAATAGCCGACAAGATTCTGAATAATTAATCTCAAGCCTAGATATCTAAGTGGCATTTACTGAAAAATCGATAAGACGCGAGTTTTGCCAAGTTCTGCGCGCAGGCCGAGAGAAGCTTGAATTTGAAATGTTTGTCAGCGCAAGACAGCTGTCGATAAGTGGTGAATGTGTACTCTACACTCTGGCGCAACTATAAGATTTCACGATTGCTATATTGATTTTTCAAAAGAACGGACAAGCTTGTGAATATAATTAAGTCCAAGCTGTGTTTACTGGAAATCAATAAGAGCCTATTTGCGACTAATTTGAAAAGTTTGAAATGCGCATCCTCGTCACCGTGAGACAGTCGATGAGTTATAAATACACCGCGATCAATCGGTTTCAATAACAGTTCAATAATTAATGAGCTTCGTCGCACTTGGCCGATGCGCAATTAAAGGCAAAAGTTGTAGCGACAGTTCCGAATCAAAATATTTGCTCGCCGAGTAAATAACGACTGATGCGAAATTTCTAATCATCGTGATAGGAGCTACATTTGAATTGTTGAAGGACCATCATTCAACCCGCCCGTTGAGTGTCGAACCGTCACCAGTCACAGTCAGGAACAGCGACCGAGTTAATCACTCAATCGCGCGATACTCGGTCGACCAATTCGCCCACTCGCGCGCGCGGCTCTGTACCTTTATTCCGCGAATTATACGGAATCTACACAGCGACGCGGTAAAAGCCGACTTTGCAGGACCGTAGAACCGCAGCAGCGATTTGCCGTCTACACGCGCAAATTTCTCCCTTTGAAAGGGAGCGGGAATCGAACGGATGGATGAAGGCAGTCTGCATCGAGTATCGTTAAGCGAATTTCAGCTTTGAGCCTTTGAAGCGAAAAATGGTGCTTCGCTTGCAAGCTCTGAGCCTTTTGACTTTGAAAGCTCGACGCGCGCTTTTACCTACCCTCGCGGAAAGGTTTTGCGGGGACTGTGGCAGTTTAATGACATTTTCTATCGGCGTTTTTATGCGTCATCGTGACGGCCTTGCACATCGTCCAAATTAGTCAGTTGTCTCGATAAAGCGCAGATCGTCGATTAGATACGGATGAGGTGTGATTGAGACCGGATGAAACGGTTAGCAATCGCGAGGTTTTTTTTTTAATTCATCGTCAATTAAAACAACTGTTGACCTTACGATGACAATCCTTTTGTCTAAGACGCTTATCGCTACGATAAGGAAATCTTCGGCACTACCGAGGACACACGTCAAAAACTAATCCGGTCTATTATCTCGATCCTCATCCGATCTGCTGCGCAAATAACGCAACCGTCGCGTTCCCTTCACGAGCAGTAAAAAATGAAAATCCAGCTTCAGCTGCACGCATCGGCTAATTTCACTTTTGCTTAGCCGCGCGATATTATGTGTGTAGGTATACAGCGCAACTCGCGCGGCGCGCGTACGTGACTTTCGTCAGAGAATGAGATCCCGGCGGGAGCAGTGCGAGTGTAGTGAAAATGGAAAAGGCAATAAGACAAAGAATTGCGAAAACAATCGCTAGCCACCTACCGCTGACTCATAGCGCGATAATTATAACGGTGTGCAGGTACCTATAGAAAAGTGTGCGAGCGAGGGATTATAACGAAACGCTTATTTTTGCATCGACGCGTCACTCGCCGCGAGGTCAGGGGATATCGATAAGATTCTCGCGCGCTCTGTCCCTTTGGTCAACAGCCGATTGTGCAAACGCCGTCGATTCGCACTCATCGCAGAGTACTGCGCAGTTGGAATGGAAAAAGTCGAACGAAAGGTGTAGCACGCATGCATAGGAAATGATAAAAGCTCTCGTTGGAGCGCGCGCGCGAGTTACGTGAAGGCGCAAAAAAGCACGACGTCGAGTGTAAAACACGCTGCTGGTCGGTTACAGTCTCTACTGTGCGGAGCACAAAGCTCTTTTAGAGATGTGTGCACGTAGGAGGCGGTGCACATGTGTGCGCTCGCGCGCAGTATTTGGAAAAAGCGAGTGAATGAGCGATAACGCGGACTTTTTTCCGCGTATTTGTGTTTCTCTTTCAATATCTGCACAACTGTCCCCCCCCTCTCTCTCTCTCTCTCTCTCTCTCTCTCTCTCTCGCAGTCGTCGGTCTATATGCGCGAGGGGAGCCCCGCTCGGCACAATTAGCATGCGGCGTGTTGCGTTAAAACGGATTAAAAACAGCTCGCGGAATCGCTAATTAGCTTTAAGGTCGTTGACTGGCTTTCTCGCTCTCTTCCAGCTCTCATCGATAACGTGTGTGCATGTAGCGGCGCACACATGCAGCGCAAAAAGCGCGAGTCGTTTTTTGCGATCGCGCGCACTCCCGACATCTGCCGATATATTTTTAGCGCTTTTGCGCAAAAACGGAAGGAGACTGCGGCGAGATCTCGCCGTCCTGCAAATGTGCGCAGTTTCGCCTGATATATAATAAGTGTGCTCGCGATGTTTTCAGGCGATTTTCAACGATTCGAAATCGGGAGGAGAGCTGTTCTTTGTGATTTTTAAAAACTCTCGACTTCCTTGTTTATCCAGCCACGCGTTGTCGGGCTTCAATAATAACTCGTTCAATAATAACAGACGAGGACGTTAATTGAGCTCTCTCTCTCTCTCTCTCTCTCTCTCTCTCTCTCTCTCTCTCTCTCTCTCTCTCTCTCTCTCTAATACGCCGCCCGGAGAACAGCTCACGCTCGCTGCAATTCTCGGGAATTTTTCGCGAAAATTTATATATTCGTATAATTAAGACAGCCGAGCAGACGGCGGCGGCGGCAGCGGCGGCAACGATTAAGATCAGTCAAGTAGCCAAGGACAGCGAGTCGAGGGTGTCGCTGACCCTTTTTTCGGCGCGCGGATGAGGTCGAATTTTCGAGCCGAGCAAGCGAGAGGCGCAAGAAAAACGATTAAGCGCGTCTACCTACGTCATCGGCCGCGCGGGCTCGTGATCTTTGGGAAAAAAGTGCAGCGATGCTCGGACCCTCGATCTCCTCCGTCGTCCTCTTCTCGGCGCGCGTTCGCTCTCGTGTCTTTGAATAATCATGGAATCGTTCTCGGCTGATTCGACTAGAACGTTACGATGTGCGAGACGATAATTCGAACGACAAAAATTGCAATCGATTCCCCGCCAAAGAGCAGAGAGCAGCTCTTCGACAAAGCGAAGCGCAAAAAATTATTACCGAAATTAAAATGCGGATCGCGCATGCGGAGCGGCTAATTAAAACGACGCTCATCGACGTTATTCAGCTGATGTATGCATATTCAATTACCAGGCGCTGCAGTCGTTCTCCCGCTCATTTTTCAATTATCAATCGTATACGTTTTCATTTTTTCTTTTATTTTCATCATTACGCAGCAAAAACGCAATTTTTCCCGGCTCGCGCGGCGCGTACGTAATTACACATACAATGTTGCGCTGTACCCACACTTTTATATCGCCTTATGAAAATGCATAACGCACACACACACGAGCTCGCGCTCGCATGCTCAGCAGCTCATAAAGGCGCGCTGGCAGATAACGAAAGTGGTAATTCAGCAGTAAACGTCAATCAAGTCGCGTTGCCTATATAACGATCGTACGCGTGTGTTGTGTATAGGCGAGGGTGGCGCGTCGAGGTGCGATTTTTCCTGCCGATTGTGCGGGTAAGCGCAATTTTATTAAAAGAGCGCATAGCCGACAATTATAAACCGCGCGCGCGCGAGAGAGAGAATGCAAACAACTTATCGCCATCCTCTCTCACACACACACACGCACTGCAGCGCTATAGTTTTATATCAATTGCGCGGAGCGTCAGAGATAACGAAATAATAAATGACTCTAAAGCGCTTAAGCGGAATTCCATATAGCGCCTTTCGATCGAGCGCGAAGTAATGGTCTAACGGTTTTTTATTGATAATAAGAGCGCGTACGTACGGGGGAGAGATATTGCTCGGAGTGTGTAGGAGGAAGAGGGGAATATTACATTATGTACCTATACAGTGCAGTACGTAACGACGAGAGTTACCAGGCAAATTACCGTTTGCAAGCGCGTACGTAAGATCGAACAAGGAATTTTCAGATACTGCTGCACCGGTGTAACGCGTTTGATGGAAGATTGTTTAATCGATTCCGCAGCCTTGATTTATGCCCATCAAACAAGCGTTGCGAGTATCGGAATAAGGTGAATTACGACGAAATTTCGCGGCGTTTTGTCGTAATGTATATGCGAAGCTACTGCGCTCCGCGCGATATCTAGATTCCCAGGGATGGATAACGATCCGTGAAGCTCATCTAACAAGCCGCAAACCGCACAATAACAAGCGCCGAGAGCCGAGAGGAGCATCGATCCGAGCGAAGCTGGCCGCGGTGCGCGGACGAGGACCAGACGCGCGAGAGTGAGAGAGAGAGAGAGTGAAGAAATTGGTGTCTAAAGTCTGCGCTCCGGGCACTTTATGACATTACGAAATGACCGCGCGCAGCCGTGCTGCATATCGTATACATAACGCGCGTATAAAAGCGGCCGCGATAGATAAACACCCGCGCATTTCAGCCGGCGTGAGTCATACACCGGCCGAGCGAGAGTAGAGAGAGTTTCGAAGCGTGAAAGACGCGGCTGTACGACGCAACGCTTCGCGTCGAGTTATACACTCGGTGGCTTTAATTTTATCATCGAATCGACCGGAGAATATTCCAGGTAATATACCTACATCCCATGATTGGTCCCCGACCGTTAAAGCCTCTAGCTACCACAACTCTCGGAAGCGTGTTTATACGTACGGCACATATATTGTGCAACACCGCAGCCCCGATAATGAGCTGTGTGCGGATAGACAAACCGTCGTCCGAGTGTTGCTGGCTTCTCTCTCTCTCTCTCTCTCTCTCTCTCTTGCTCCTGCGCTCGATCCACTTATACAGCCATGTGTGCAGGAGAGCACAGACCGCAGCAGCAGCAGCAGCAGTACCGCTTTTAATGGCCGCCATAACGTCGCGCGCTCGTGGATCATAATTTTTGCGAGAACGAGCTGCTGTTTTCCGTTATAGCCCAACACGCGGACGTCGTCGTGCCGCGAGATCCGAGGAGATATAGGTCGGGAGGCGCACGTGTGTTCCCTTTTCGAAACTCGCGTGCAGCCGCAAATTTCTGGGCATATTTCTCTAAATGCGCGGCCGGGTAATTATCGCCGCTTGATTTTTTAGAACCGTTTAATGGCGATGTTGAAGGTTTTTTTTTCAAATTTAAATAAAGCACGACGATGTGAAACACGGCCCCGATTCCAGATGGGAGCAATTAGCGCGGAAGCGTGTCCAGGGACTTTTTCGGGGCGAACCTCAACCCGTTTGATTTCACTTTCGCTCGTGCAGCGGTGGCAGCAGATTGATCCGTCCCATCAGCCGGCGTAATGACACCATAAAACACTCGCTTCCCCGCAGACTGGCCAAAAACACGTGTCGCGGCGAGATGGACCGGGACGAGCTCGATGTTCATCGATTTTTTTCTCCCCGCGCCTTAATTGGAAAGCTCGATCTTGCAGCGCGAGGGAGTCTGCTAATTTCGGGATTGAATCGTGTACAGATCCTTCTCAAAGCAGCCTCGACTGTTGCGTATATTGGGCATAGCCGCGGCGCATACCAGCAGCTCCTTTTCACCGCGTTTTTTTCTCATACAGCCGGGTTATCTCAAGGACTTTGAGGAGAGACGAAAATAGGAGCCGATGCTGCGCTCGCTCTCCGATCATCATCAGTCATTCCCCGAGCAAATCGTCGTGTCATTGGTTCTCTCTCTCTCTCTCTCTCTCTCTCTCTCTCTCTCTCTCTCTCTCTCTCTCTCTCGAGCTAGCCCCTCATTACAGCTCGCGGCGTATAGGCCGTCTAAATCGAAATAAAATGTCGCGGCTAACCGTGAGCCAAGAGCGAGCCGATCGGGAGATTAATGATGCCGGCGCGCTATTTAGTAGCGTCATCCCGCCAAGCGCAGGACAAATGCAGTGTGACGCGACAAGGGGACTCGGATCGCCGAGTAATTACAGACTCTCGTAAGAGCCGCAGACGGCCTGAGAGAGAGAGAGAGAGAGAGAGAGAGAGCCAGTATATACCGCGCGAGAGGATCTCGAGCTAAATGTTAATTGATGGAAATCCTACATAAGCGGGAAGATAAACAAAATTAGATACGCGCGTCCAGTGCATAGCGGCTCGTTTTTGCTTTTCAGACGTGTACCTATAACGTCGCGCCGCGGCTTTTCCAAGGAAAAGAGCGGAAAAATGATCGGGAGAGACAGAAATAGCCCGCCGCGCGGCGCTTTCATCCGCCGAGGCTTAGTCCTGTCATCGGAGACTCGTTCTCGCGCGGGCATTTTTCACGGCGCTGCTTCTTTCTCGGCTTTTATACATCAATTAATTTTTCGCCGACGCTACGGATTTATCGGAGGCGTCCCCCGGGAGGTTGCGCAATGAGTTTCGACCAGGAAATTTCGTGAGAACCGGCCGCTCGCTTTATATTTGGCACTTTATTAATATTTTTTTTTTGCCGCCGCAGCGCAGAAATATGACGTATGTCCCTACCTGCTATTTTTTGCCCGACGTCTCCATTTCGGAATTTCTCCGCTATTAAAAGATCGTTTGTTTGAGAAACGTCGACCTGCATCTATTATATGTTGTCTCTCGCGCGCCACCATACCGCGGAGATTAATTATCGCACTGAAAATGTGCATTTGTCATGCCGCGCGCTCCGAGAATTCCACCGAGGTATAATAGTCGAGCCGAAAAAAAAACACGCGCCTAAATTAATTCAGGATTCGAACGAGCGAAAAAAGCGGCCGATTTCCCGTTCGTTCGAATTTTCCCGCCGTTACTCCGCGAAGAAAACACTGCACGCGGTTAAAAAAGATAGACGCTAATGCGCGCTCGCGTATTGTGTTCGGTAGCGGAGCCTTTAAAGCTCCTAATCGACAGCTTGTTAGTGCTGGCGGCTTTCTCCGAGGCGGACTTGATAGAGGCGCGCGGCATTCAAATCGACAGCGCAGTAAACTTGTCACACGCGCGGCAAAGGTTAACGAGAGGATCGAGCGGACGTTTTTAAGGCGAGCGAGCGAGCCGAAACGAGAAGTAGTCGTAGTGCACGGCAAGAGTGGAGCAGTCGTGCAGCCGAGTTAAACGACGTCCACTCTTTAAATCGCATCTGGCACACGAAGTAGGATAATCGAGCCTCGTGTCTCTTTCTCCGGCTTATTTCGATAAAGCAGAGGAGAGCCGTATCGAGATACGGATCGCTCCTAACGGAAAGCTGCCGCTGCTTATTAAAGCATTATGAATAAGTATCGTTGCAAATATTAATAATAACATCGGCGTGTAATAGTTTTTCGACTAACGATGTCTCATGACTCACGTGGCTTTATCGGTGGCGACAACGGAGCACAATAGGTATTTTGTAAAATTGATAAGGATAATGTGCCGCATTTTATCATCAGTGCAGCAGCGGCAGCGGCGCGTGACTCACGGACTATCGTATTTTGATATTAATAGTCGAGGGGAAAAATGCGCAATCGCAGTCGACCTAGAGCGCGCATTTTTGCGGCAAATAGTGCCCGGCGGATCCAGTCGGCCGCCGTAAAAGTTCGTTTGCCACTTTATCCGTCGTCCTCGAGTGACTCCTCGAGACAGAGTCCTTCGCGGCGCGGATAATCGCCGGCTGCACCTCCGCAGCTCGAAGGGCAGCACACGTCGTTTCCCGCGAAAATCACGATAATTGCAGCTGGGAATATAGCGCAAGAACGCCGCCGAGATTGACGCGACAGTTTTACGTTTGTTTACTGTTCCTCGCTGCTCTAATCGTCCCCACTGTCAGCTGCAGCAATGCCTCTACTGATTGATCGTCCGCAATTAAAAACTGTAGTGCATAGCTCGACGCGACCGCAGCAGCTATTTTGACAAAGCTACGGATGCGTGGGCGTCGTGATCCGACAGTAGCCGCGGCTTGCGCTTCTCCTTTATGCTAATAACGAGATTAGAGTGTAGCTAGGACTGCGTGCCACTCAGCGGGGCTAAGCCGATGCACCTTAAAGCGGCTGATGCTGCATAGACGCCGCGCCGTGCGAGGCCTTTGCCGCATATAAGCCACCGAGACCGGCTAATCACGAGCCATTGCTATCTGCACATACACACGCGGCGAACTTAACCCTTTGATCTTAGCCTCGGGGGGGATCGCAATCGGACGTGAGCAATTTCATTATGATGCCCGGCTTGCACAACGTCGCTCATATTCGGTTTGACGTGTTTTCAAGGGGGAGGGTCGATCGAGGAAACTTCGCTGCAAACTGTCGTCCGAATCAAGCCGTCCAGCTGCCTCCATTCTTAATTCACTTCTCGGAATAGATAAGTTTCGTGTAACGATAGGCCGCATAATCGTCTCAATAATAACGATTATCGGCGTTTATCTACGCGGGAAAATTTTCGTAATTTTATAATTGCCCGAGCAGAACAGGAACGGCCGATCGGCCGACTTCTTAAAATAAATTGCCGTTGTAAATATTCAAGAATCGTTAGAGTATACCCGCGCGCGCAAAAAAAGAACTCGAAAATCGTCTGCGAGGCAGCGCCGTAAATCAAGGCAGATAAAAGACCTTCATCTCTCTCGTCGTGGAGCTGTGCATTACCATCAGTTTCCACAATGAGCCAAACGCATTATCGGCGGCAGTCATCGCTTTTCGCGGAAAACCTGCATACGTGCGCAGCAGCCGTCGTGTGTCGATATCGTAAAAATATCGCGAGTCGAGCCTTCTCTCGCACCTGATAATTGCTCCGCGAGCAGGCGATCAGCCGCGAATCTAATCAATTCCGACGCTGAAAATAGTCTACGCGCGTCTTGTGCAATAATCGGTTTCTACCTCTAATTACACGGCTGGCGCGCGCTTGCGAGCGAGCGAGGGTGTGCGAAAGTCGCATTTTAATGAGGTGCTAGCTCGCGATTAAAATTTTTGCCCCCTCGGCGCGTAAAACTTTAATTGCCCGCGCTCGAGCCGAATCGTGTCATTAGGCCAGAGGCGCGTTAAAATTTCAGCGTCGGCCCAGCATTATAGGCCTGCGCGATTCAAAGTTTACTCTGCGGCAGCGTAAAGACTTTTTTCGCGCGTGCAAAATTCATAATCCCTGCGGCCGGTTGAGCTGCTTAAGCTTAACTAAGCGAACTGTACAGCGGCTGCGCCGAAAATCAGAAAAGAAGAATAGAAAACGCGGAGTTTAGCTAAGTCAGGTATACGAGCAGCGAGCGAAATAACGCGATTAGCTAATCGTTTATAATTGCCTCGGGAAAATGGGCTCGCGTTCGCGGAAGAGCCCGCTCGCGAGCACGAGATTAAGCGCTGCAGTGTGTATCGCAAGTGCTATTCTTCCCGCCTCCCACTCCTAGGCCAGACTTCATATACCGGCGCGTGTATATCGAGAGCGAAGCGAGCGGAGTAGCCAACGCTCGAAGGCTGTCTAGCCTAGACGAGCGTCTCTCTCTCTCTCTCTCTCTCTCTCTCTCTCTCTCTCTCTCTCTCTCTCTCTCTCTCAGTGTGTGTATTGTGGCGCGCGTTGCGTCACGCCGACTCGGCCAGACTAGGCGACGCCACGCACAAGTGACTGACCAGAGAGCGCGCGACTGTCTCTTTTACAACGTCTCTCTTTTTCTCTCTCGCACGCGTCCGCGCTGCCAGGCGCGTTATAGACGCTCCACTTTGTCGCTTTCTTCTCATTTTTTGCGTGGATTTTAGCGCGCGATTAATATGCGATTGACGAAAAAGAAACGGTTATACCCATCCGCCTTGGGCTACATATGCGCAAAGTTTAGCGAAAGTTATTTCATTGGACGCGCGAGCAATCATCGCTTCCGCATCAATTATTCAGAGCTACTATATAACGTACTCGGAGCACCGCAGCGAAAATATCGCCGCGGCGAGAAAAGTGCGACTCGTAAAATGGTGTATGGAGCGGGCAGTTGCGAGAGCGCGCAATAAAAATCGCGTATCGCGCTATATTAGCTCACGCGGCGGCGCACTTGGCGAATGTCGGTTATCTTATCCAGCGCGGCTGCAACCGGCGCGCGTCGAGCAGCTGCGTCGGGGTTTCTTTATCGCGATGCTTTTGTAGTTTCGACATTTGAATAAAAAAACGCTGCCTCGAATCGTGATTCACTGCGTAATTCTCTCTCGCTCGCTCGCTCGGCGACTAGAGAAAATTAATACGACACGCGCGCGACTCTATTCTCTCCTTATACACTGTGTGCGCTTGTGCAGCCTTAGTCGCTCGGCGACAAAAGGAAAAACGCGCGAAACTTTTCCACTCCCCTTTTGTCAGCGCGCGTAGTTAATTTCCGCGTCTGTCACTTTGTATGAAAAGCGTCATTGCAAGGAGCGATGGTAATTAGCGAATGCCAGCCGCGTATTTCTCGCCCGCAGGAAAAAGCTGACTGCGTCCTATCGATGCAGCCATCCGAGACACACATGCAAACGCGATTCGCACTGGCATTATCATGTATCGCGTTTAGTACTTTTATCTTGCGGCCTTATCCGCTCGCCGGTTCGTTTCTCTGCGCTTTTTTTTCTCGCGCGCGCGTACTCCGTCACGGAGCTGCGGATCCCGTGAATAAGGAGACGCACGCGAGTCCTCAAATCCCCCAGAGCCCTTGTCAGCTCGAATTTTCCGGAACGAGCATGCGTAATCGAGTTTTTATTCATCCCATAACAAGTAGCGCGATAGTCGATTCCGCTTTCCACGCGGCGACGATTTACGTACGGCGCGATTGCGAGCTATCCGCTATTGCGTTCTCGGCATTGGAATTAAACAGTTCCGCGTCGTTTCATTCAGCTGCATTGTCCATACATGTATATGTATGCGCATATACGCGCTCGATCGTCGCTCGCGAAAGGACATTTCGCGTCAGCAGACTCGCTCTCTCTCTACATATGCGAAATACACGCGTATTCTCGCTAAATTACCGGATCTCTTCGCGCCTTTTTCCGCTCGAATCTCTCGAGTATGTATCGCACGTAACGTCCTTGGCCTTGAACGAGCTCGCGCGCGTATATCGCGCACACATGAGGGCGAGAGTATGCGCGGAAAATGCGGGTGCACCGGTCGTCCGTGACGTCCGCGCGAGTACTTAGCTTCCGTTTTATTTTTGCCTTTTTTCGCGCGCGCTCTTCCGCGACGGCTCCTCTCGCGACGACTAGTGGGTGCAGCGCTTGGCCTTCGGTTTTAGCTATCTCCGCGCGATATCTCTCCGCGGCAGTTGCGCGCTGTTTTAGAATGTGAGACACGTTTTGATTGGCTGCATTTTTTTCTCTCTCTTTTCTCGCGGCTCGAAAAAAATCGCCTCGGACTTGTTCGTTATGATAATTCACGACTACGCGCGCTACTCGTTTCCACAATTTTTCGCGCGCTTCGTGTATTCGCACATATCTTATCGACGAGGATCGCTCGCAAAGTTATGACTGCCAGAGAGAGAGAGAGAGAGAGAGAGAGAGCGGAGAGTTATCGATCGCACTTTTTTGCCCGCCGCCGTCGATTAAAACACAATTTCCGATACATCAGATAAAGCTCAACAAGCTTCATTGATCGATCAATCGTTTTTTCCTCGCTTCTCTCCTTATCAGCGATTACCATAATTGCGATATTAATTCGATTACCGATTCACTATTCCCGGCGACCTTCGCCTACGCGCCGCTTCTAATTTCAAACAACAGAATATTATTTTCTCGCGATTATTCCTTTCACGCGAAGCATCGATTCAGCTCTCTCGTCAGTTTTTTCCACTCGGCGCATTATCTTTTCATTCATCCGCTCGCGGCTCACGTTTAGCTTCGCGAATTGCTAAGGAGACGCGAGAGCGTGATATTTAGCCTGTCTCGGGCGCGCTCCGCGATGCGTGCTTGTAATTTGAAAATAAAATGCAACGTTCTTTCTGGAAGGACGTCGAATTGCTTTGCTTAACATGTGAAATTCATGCTTTGCGATGTGTACACTTGAAGTAGGCACGAGAGCGCATTGATATCGCTTTAATTTACTTTAAAAGCTGGCTTTTTTTCCTTTATCCGGCAGCCAATTGCGAGCTCTGGATGGATAATTTCGTAATTTAAAAGCGCTAGCTGTTTATCGGCGATTTTCTGGAAAAATTGTAGCGTCTTGAATAATACAAGCTTCTAAGTGCTTGTTAGGAAACTACATTTGGTCTTATTAAAAATTACGCTTGCTTTTGCGCGATAAGGTATAGATATACCAAACTCATTAGGGTGGTAAGAGCTTTTTAAGAATTAAAAAAAAAATGTTTTCCTGGATTTTATACGTAGAACTGCTGGGATTCCTTACAATCTCTCATAACATTCTGTGCATATTGCGTATAATATGCAAACCCCCGCGACTGCAGAGTGTAAGCCGATGGAAAGGCTTGAAATGTCTCTATCTCAATGCCACTTATGGAAAATTTTCTCGCTATTTATAATTAACGCCCGTATGCGTGCTTCCTTGATGCGAGAAAAAAGGCACATGTACGTATAGACCAAAGCTCGAGACACTTATAAGCTTATCGACAAATCGATAAGATCGAGCGAGCGGGTTGGGAAAGCGTCTCTCGCGCGCATATAGCATTGCATACCTGTACATACTCTGCTCTCTCGCCGATCCGCACAACACAAGCCAGGATTATCGAGTATGGGAAGTTGACAGTCGCGTATCGGGAACGATTATCTAATAATCGATGCGAGCTTGCGATGGACAATGAGATGCGATCGGTGTATCGAAATAGTAGATACCGGTTGCTGCAACCGTACGTTCGCGCCGATTATCGCTCGCTATCATCCTCTTCCCTGAACTTGGACGTGCGCGTCGATCAATCTTTTCTCCCCAGGGATTTGGAAGTTTATCGACACCAAGCTCAGACCCATTTGTCCGCGGGTCGTGACCGATATCGTTTCGCGCTTCGCTCTGTGCCAGTTTCTCCCGCCGATTGCGAAACTGCGCGCAGGTGTCATTTGCCTTCGCGTCGTATTTTTTCCCGAGTAATTCACCAGCGGGATAAGTGCAGTGCAAAGGCACGCGTTGGCGGCCACAACAATGCACCGGCGTAATCGGAGTTATAAAATTTATTTGCCATTCATCACAAGACACATAATGATCATACCCTCTCTCGCCGCGAGCAAATAATCAGAGCTTTTAATAGAGCTCTCGCTCTCCCGGTGTTTAAGTAACGTGCGTAATGCTTAAGCCGAGCGTAATAAATCCAGCGCGGCCAATCACTCTTCAAATATTACGATCGCAGCGCGATTTTTCCCGCTCACAAAGCTCGTCGCTCTGTCGTTCACATCCTCCTGTAATAAACAATTTCCTGACGTATATACACAGAACGACACGCGTTCACTTTTCGCACCAGATACACATACACACGTAGCGAGTGTCGAACAAAAGAGCGAAAGCGAGTTAAGGGCCGATGCGCGGCGGAGGATACGCATTAGCAATTCAAACGGCGCCGCTTATCGTGCAATGCTCAGCGCTATTTCATCATCGTGTATGTGTACGTACGTGTGTATAGTCGGCAACACGCCTGTCACACGGCTACCGTTTGACATGCACGCGGATTTAGATACGTTGCCGTATTCTGTCAAGCCATTCAATTCCGCACGAGAGCGATAAGCCACTGGCTGACAATATCGGCCTGCACTTTTATTCCGCAAACTGCATTAGGTTCATGGCACGATTACCCGGTAGAGAACAATGCACTGTGCGCCGATCTATCGCAATCTCTCTCTCTCTCTCTCTCTCTCTCTCTCTCTCTCTCTCTCTCTCTCTTTTGTCGAGCTTTTTAGCTTCCTTTTTCCATTCGCGCCCCTTACATGCACCGCGCGCGCGCGCGTGTATCGTAGTGCACACGTACACCAGGACACGCTTGACGCGCGAGTCTGACGAGTGCCCGTTATTCCATGACGTTTCTGCCATGCTATTTCGACGCGAAAAAAGAAGCCGAGCGTGTGACGCACCGATATTTACCAAACGACCGATCTAATTAAAATTATAAATTGCTTATATGTACATCGCCGATGCAACGAGGCTCGCGAAAAATGCCCTCTTATCGCAATTAAAAACGTAAACAAGCAATTTTCACATTTTTGTCAAGCCTGCGAGCGAGTTAATTAATAGTTTATTTGTCGGCGTCATCGCTGGGAAATTGCGCGACATCTAGTGCAACTGCGTCGCATATACAACTGCTGCGTGAGCGAAAACAGTCGGGCCGAAAAATAAAACGCCCTGGCGGCTTTTATCGCGTAAAAGAGACAGTTTTCTGGCTTCCTGTTTACCAGAAAATCAATCGCGAGGCAATTAAACGAGATCGTTTGCGCGACAGCGCGAAAAAGTTCTCTTATCGAGTGTGTGCGAGCGTGACTGAACGCACGACGCCGCTCTCTCTCTCTCTCTCTCTCTCTCTCTCTCTCTCTCTCTCTCTCTCTCTCTCTCTCGCGCGCGCGCTGCGACGAGCCCGGGCAAGATGACGAGTTCGCTCGAAGTGTGCGTTTTTGCGAAGTGAATTCAATTTTCATGCTCTCAGCGAGCGTACGTTCGGTATGTATCTAGCCAAGAGATATTATCCAACACGTCTATAGGTGCGATCCACCCCTTCGCAGTGCACTTTATTTCACGTCAGGCGATCGGTACACCTACGCTTGGAAAAAACTATTTTTACCAACCTGCAGCAGGTTGGGCAACTTATCCATCTTTCTTCTGCCTCGAAAAGATCGCGCGGCAAAGCGGCGCGCGAAATCGATTTCCGCCGAGACGCGCGCTGTGAGAAATCGATTTCCGAGGGATCTCTCGGCCTATTTTCGGCAGCGGCGCGCGTTTTTCGCCGGCCCTCCGCATTTCACGTCCCGAATTTTTTCTCCTCGCTCTGTTGATCGAGCAGGCGTGGAGATTGCCTGACCTTAGCAGACTCTTGCGTCACTTGAGGAGCTTTGCTCAGTCGCGTGTGTCGCGCTCGCGCGAGATACATCGGGTTTGCCGGCACAGAGGCCGATTTTGAAGATCGTTACGTTGCCACGAGCATTGTTTGCAGTTTACTCGCCGTGTGATGCTCTCTCGCCGCGCGCATTATTCCAGCTCCTCGATCACGATGATTCGATTTATTCCGATTCAAAATTCACAGCTCGCCCTTTTTTGCGTGTACTACACGCAAGCTGTACGAGGGCAATTATGAAAGACACGCAGTAGCTATATCGCACTCGCGCCTCGGCTTACGCAATCGGCTTCGTAACGTAGTTTCCGTCCTCGGCTGGAAAAATTAAAAAAGTATCGAAGAAAAAATT
The DNA here is from genome assembly GCF_009193385.2 of Nasonia vitripennis. Taxonomy (NCBI): domain Eukaryota; kingdom Metazoa; phylum Arthropoda; class Insecta; order Hymenoptera; family Pteromalidae; genus Nasonia; species Nasonia vitripennis. Next base: position 866,821 of record NC_045760.1, read on the forward strand.
ACTCAAATAATAAGCTGACGTAAGCCGGCTTTACTGCTATGAATAAAACATCTGCAAATTAAGCGTTACTTAAGCTTTTTTTTCTCATCTCCGCTCCGCGTCGCCTCGGTAATTTTGCATAACAAGAGCGCGCACTACTCTTCGGATATTCAATTGCGCCACTGTCGCCGCAGCGCAGCTGAAAAGGACACCCCCTAATTGGGCCAAACAAAGGGCACACCGCGAGCTATCAGCCGTTGATTAAAAAAGTTACGAGGGCCGCACTGCAAAAATACTGCGGACATGCGCGGGGGTTAATTTTCAAAGAGGAGGAGTCGAAACGCTCCTCAGCGTGTACTCAAAGGAGTCGGCGAAAATCCGAAGATATTAAATTCCGTCGCCGGCCCAGTTTTCCCAGTGTGTCCCGTGACTCGGCCACCGGGCGCACAATGCCCGCTGCGGGCTCCAGCGTGGATTTCACGCAGTGAAAATACAATCCGGCGGTCCTTCGATTCGAGAATAAAAATCCGCGGGCTTTGAGGTCTGAATGCGAGAGAGGGGACACAATGCGTCCACGGGATGCCTCGGGAATCTCCCGCTCAGTGGGACGCCCCGGTAATGAAGAGAAGCTCGCGCTGGAGTTAGATTTATTTGTGTATCTTGCTGGCGCGTGTAAGAGTGAAAGCGACGAGGTTCATCGAAAAATTGCGGATAGGTAATTTATCGCCGGCCGAAAATTTTTGACGCTCGGCAAACGTGCGTTTGTCATAAACGGCGAGCGCCATTGGTCATACAGTGTTATGAGAATGTTTTTATTTGCATTAAACTTTCACTTTTCCAAGGGTGCATAAGAGTAGCCCCCTACGCCCGGGATTTATATATTTATTCTCCTCACACACGCGCGCGCGCGGCGATAATTCATAACATGCAAATAGCACTCGATCATCCCGCAAAAGAAACGCCGTCGCGGTTCCCCGCGGCGCTGGAAACTGGAGCGAAACCCGAGAGCCGGCGTCCGAGCCGATTTTTCGCGCTAATCTGAAAACCGTTACGGGACCGGCGCGGCTCATCATCATCCCCCGGCCATTGTTATGCAAGCCCGCGCTAATAGCGTAAAATTGAGCACTCAGGGCATAATCTCCCTCTCCCCGCCGCGTCGCTACAAATAGAGATTTCCCGATGACGATTTTTCCCTCGGCGGGACAGCGCGGCCGAGGGAAAAGCTCCTTGCGTCCCGCGGCGAGGGCCGCACCTTTCAACCGCACGAAACTCGTTAAACACAAGGGAGGAACACAACCCGCGGTGCGCTCTCTGCGGCTTTTCGACCAGCAAACACACGCGCGCGGCTCGAAAATCCCCGATGCCCTCCTTATTTTTCCCTTCCAGCAGCACACACACGGAAAAGTAGACGATTTTTTTTCGGGCTCGACCACACATTCGAGTCCCAGCTAGCTCCTTCGTCTTGTCGAATAAGCGCTGACTCGGCATGGTAAACTTCACCGTTGGCTTATTTCGAAAGTTCGGACCGCGCCGCGGGATCGCTTCTATGTGTGTATACACATAATGCCCTCTCGGCCGGTGTGTGCGTAGGCCGAAACGCGAAACTTTTGCTCGAATTTCTTGTGGGAAAGCGCGTCTCGTGCAGCGTATTTTTTCCCGAAATCGACGCGATTCTTACACCTGCCGCATATACACTACGAGCGGTTGTAATAACTTTAATGGGCGAACGCTCGGTTTATAAAGTTTTTTTCGCCGGCTCGCGGCACTAAAGTTTCATTGTCTCGGCCTTTTTTTCATTCTCTCGGAATATAAGGAACGATGTAATTGCGCCGGTTATTAGGTTTAACGGCGCGCCTATTGTGACATCAGCCTCTAAATACCGGCGCGTTACTCAGCTCCCATTACATCGAACGAACGTTATTATTTTTAATGCGCGCGCGTCGCTCGAATTTAGCGGAGGAAATGCATTTGGATGCATCGCGAGCGGATATCGCGTCTAAATCGATATCTAGAATGAGATCTCCGCGCAGGCGGTAATGAATTTCGCGCGCATCAAAACGTTGAGTGCTCGCCCCGGATTTATTCTTCCGAAATCTGATACACGCGCACGGGTGTAAAAAGGGTGGAAAATGAATTATTCATATTGTCGACTATAAATCTCAATAAAAATTCTCGAGTTCGGGTTACCGGCGTCAGAGTGAAATGTCAAACATTGGCTCATTCGGGCCCAAAAGGAGCGTAATCGCAATAAATATACCAAAGTATACGCGAACGCGATTACCCGATGATTGAAACTTCACGTTAAGAGTATAAATTACGGTGAGCCAGGTCTGCGCGCTCAGCTCTGATGATATCCCTCGTCGAGAAGAGGAGAGAGAGAGAGAGAGAGAGAGAGACAGAGAGAGAGAGAGAGAGAGAGAGAGAGAGAGAGAGAGAGAGAGAGAGAGAAATGAATCTATTAAATTCGCGGCCAAACACGTTTCGCAAAATAACGACTCACGAAAAATGGGCCTATAGGTACGAGTGAAATAAAGCCCCCGAAGCGCTGCGCGCTTATTGAATATCCTTCTCTCTCTCCCTCGCTCTCACTCGCCCCCTTTGATCGTTCCGCCGATCGAATCATAATTTTTACGCGCAAGTATCGCGCGCGTATAATGCCCCGGAGCCAGATGCGCGCAGCTCAGCTCGTATGTATATGAGGATCCGCGTGCGTGGGTCAGGTATACGCTGGGAGAGGGGACCGAAAACCGAGGCTTCCTTCCCTCGGCCGAGCTAATTATACGGTCCAAAAGCTGTACTTTTCGACTGCGTGAATGTATGCATGCGAATTAGCGGGAGGTGCGTCGGCGGACGTTGAAATTTTCTCTCCGATATCGAACGCGTATACGCTTATCTCGGAGACGCGGCTCTTTTTCGAAAAATTACGAGAAAACACCTCGAGGGCACTGTGAATAGCGAGTCGGGAAAATGCTAATTACTAGCTCGGCGCTGAATTCAAGAAAAGAAGGCTCGAGGCGCTAGTCGTACGACCGCGTATAAATGCGGTAATTCACGTGCGTGAGCTGCGACGTCTTTTTTATACACTCGTCTGCCATTTTTACCTCCCTCTCCCTCAGCTCAGCAGCTTCGGCCGATTCGCCCTGTCGTTCGTTTTCTCATAGCCGACTCCTTTAGTCCGGCGCTCGCTCCGTTTATCTCTCTATTTCTCCTTTTATTCCCCCGCGATTCCTCCTCGAGTCCTCGTGCGCGGACCTTTTTGTTTACTCGCGCTCGCGCACGAGTCCCTCTTTTTAGATCTCGACGCATTCGCAGTCGTGTATGTCTTTCTCTCTCCGTCGAGGGGGAACGTTCGTATACTTTGACTTAATGGTTCTCCGTAAACGATTACAACAATAAGAGGAATATGCGGAGTAATAACGCCGCTTTTCTGCGCAAAAGTAGCCTGCGTATGCACGAAATTGTATCTACGTAGCTTTTCAGAGAAAATTAATCGCGCCGGAACCTGTTGGCTTGCTTTAATTTTCTTTCCGCAAACCAAGCCAACTTTGCATTCCGCGAAATCCTTTTCTCTTTTTATACGTCATATTTTCATCCCTCGCTTTCAAATATGTAATCTCGCCCGTATGTACAGCGCATCCTAGTTTGATTATATCTCGCTTCCAAATTAAATTCTCGGAACTTCAATCTCGCGCATAGCGGTGAGAATTTTCAAAATTCACGCGGCGGATTCCGCATAGGTCGGGCTATTTTCCGCCTCCGCGGTGATCTCAACGAGCTCTCTCTCTCTCTCTCTCTTTCTCCGGGAAGTCGAGCTTATTTCATTATACGCTTTGAATATTAGACGGAATTACACTCAAAAGAATTTCCCGCGAGTTAGCCCGGCCGACACGCTCGGGAGAAGCCGGTGTCGACATGACCCCCGGTGTACGCGCATCGAGTCCAGCCCGATGAGTCTGATTAACCTTATTGTTAACGGCGGCGACGACCTCGAACTACATCGCGCCGACGAAACGAATAGTACGAGGGATAGGGTCTCCGGGTTTTAAATTTAGTGAAACGGAACGGCGAATCCGCGCTCGCTCGCTCGCTCTCAGGACACTCGCTTCCGGCGAAAACTACGACAAAGAGGGAAGGGAAGCGAGGGAGGCGAAGGTCTAGTAGCTGATCAGATACACAGCCCATATAATGACTACCGGCAGCTTTCGTGCGCGTGGCTTTTCCTTTGTTCGCCGAAGCTACCTTGAATTTTCAGCCTCGAATACGGAATTTCCATTGAGAGCCGTACGTGGTATTCGTTACGCGACACAGCACCATATGGCAGTAGGGAAGAAAATTAGCGCAGGGAAGCTACATCTTGAGCAAACAGACAGACGCCCAGAGACACCGAGTAGCTAGTGTCGATTTCAAGAGGATACACAAGCCGACGCGCGTACGCATCTGGTGGCAATCAAGACCGCTGCCGCCGTCTCTACGACACGAGAGCTGCCGTGTGCCTTCGTGCAAAATCCAACAGCGAGAAATCGGCAAACGCGACGCGTCCATTTGTCACGCGCTCTCTCGTCTATTGACTCGCGCATGCTGTACATTCACACTCGCGTCAGACGATGTTTACATTCGACGCCTCATTTCTCGGTTACACGTATACGGTCCGCTGCGATCGGTACACGTCGATTACCGGTCACGGTCCCCCTTTTCCTACGGATAGGTATATACTCTCTTCGCCGGCGCCGAAACTAAACGTTTCCGAGGTCTCGATTTCGAGGTCGTCACGGCTCGACGGATGCAGGGCAGCTGCCCCCGCGCGCGCGCGTGACGTCCGACGCTGTCGGAGGCCCGCCGATGCACAACAGCCACGGGGTGATGAGCCTGCGGGTGTTTTTGTCTTGTGACGCGGCAGCTTTTCCGAGACTATCCCGCTGCGCGCTATGAGGGGATAATCATTATCTCTCCTTGCGCTATACCCGCGTACGTGCGGTAATCGGTTTCATTCTCCGCTGCGTCGGCCTGTTTAACGTTCATTTTTCTTCGAGTGTGCGCGCGGAGAAAAAACTTCACGAAGCTACCGACTCACGCAACTTCTCGTCTGCAACGGCATTCCACGAAGCCGCGCGCCGCGTATAATGCGAATCGTTTATCCGTATTTAGCAAAACAAACATAATTTATTTACGGGATCCTTATCTGCCTCTCTCTCTCTCTCTCTCTCTCGGACTTTTTATACTTGCTCCCTTTACGAGCGCCCATAACAACATTATCGAGGAAAAAACCGTTGCGGCCATCTGCAAAAGCAAACACATTATTTAAAATGCCCCGTGGCCCTCGTTCAAGGACGTGGTTGGCGACTTTCCGTCTCCGCGCATCTGTCGGCGGCGCACGCGAAAACATCAGCTGTGCGGATTTCCTCGAGCGAGCGGCCGCTCGTCACGAAACTATAGACCTCGACGCCGGATACGCGTGTGTGCATAGCGCGACTCGAACGGGGGCGAATTTCTGCATGGCAACAGAGCTGCGGCCGCTGCGCCGATGCGGAGTCACACACCTCTCGTCATGCTGCTCCGGGATACTTGACGTGACGAACGGATTATAGGTGGTAACGGTATTAGGCTACTTACCGGCTGTATACATTCGAGTATATGGGATGAGGGTCGGCGGAAACTTACCCCTTTGACTGCTGCGGCTGTTGGCTGTGATTTTTCCAGGATTTCGGCTGGGCGGGCAGGAATTTCAATTCGAATGCATCGGATCGCAATTCCTTTACTTTATATTTTATAATATTGTTTCACTGACTAATTAACGCCACGCAGTGAGGTACAATATTTGCTTCTGAGGTGAATTCTGAAGAGCATTTTTTTTCCAACGCAAACCGCCAGGCAGCACGCATATAATGCATTACGCTCGCACGCACACTCACACAATGTCTGAACGCAATTTATCGAGAGCATTATTCACTGCCAGGAGATTTAAAGTCTCTCGCGCAAGATTTTCTTTACTGATGCTAATGCGCCGAGCTACCGGCTCAGTAGGTTACTAAAGTTGTCCTAAAGCATGTACTACAATCTGCACTGGCGATTTAAAACGCATACAAATGGAGTAAATGCACGAGCGCTTTTTCGATCTCGCGCGTAAAACATACCGTAAAGATATTCGTTGTACACTTTGTGCTCTAATTACCGCGCGACACTTCAGCAACTTCGGAATCGGAGATAAAGTACTTCGGAGTGAATTACTTCGGCGGGAAACTGCAGTTTAGCCTAGTTTCTATTCATAAGAAGATAACGGCTTACATCGTCGGGGAAGCCTAATTAATATAGAGCGCCGTATATCGATGGTCAAAGGAATTATGACGCAAATTTACATGAAAAGAGCATTTATTTCTGCGTAAATCTCGCGAATACACATTTTCAATGGCGTGCCGCGTATAAATTTCGGTGCCTCTGCGCGCGTAATCGCGAAAAAACAATCGCTATTTAAGATTAAGCTCATAAAACACAGCCTCGATTTTTCAATGTTACACCACATAGCTCTAATCGTTTTCAAAACTGGTTCTAGGTGTGGCGATTAATAGTTTAACATTTCAATTTTAGTGCACTACATTGAAAGCACCCATTTATCCGATCGATAATTGCTGCGCGTACACACACGTGTATATACCTTGAGCGGCTCACGTCATTCGAGCCATACTATATACATGCGCACGTCGTATACAGCGCATTCCAGAGCTTCGTTGAATTCAAAATATTCCGGTGGAGAAAAAACTATTAGAAAACACAAAACGGATGCAGGTATACACAGACACACGTTATAGACGCACACATAGCACGGGTTGACGCGCGCGCGCGCGCGTTGGTTACCTCGGCGATTATTCGATGGAATATCAGCCGCATTGTTTCACGTCCCGCAGCGAGAAGGCTTTTATAAATAAACGTTACGGAAGAGGCGACATTTCTGAGGATCCCCCGGCGGCGGCGTTGTCGTGCAGGCTTGCTTGTCCGACGAGAGCGAGGTTGGCTTAAGGATCTATCCGCGCTATTCGGAGGCAACCAGATTCAGAAGGAGCGCGCGTTTACGAGCCCTCTCGCTCTCTTCCTCCCGAGCAGCCTGAATGCTAATTGCCTATGAAACTAGACACCGGCGGTTATCTCGCGATCCATCGCGCCTGCTTGCCCGCCGTGTCTATGCTCCACTACTGCTGCTGCTGCTGCCGTTGTAAGGCTGCGCCTTCTGGAGCAAACTCCGAGGCGAGAATCCGTGCAGAACCGGAGAAAGACGTGATTGGGGCGTCGAATTACCGATACGTCTTTACTGCGAAATATGCAAATTTAATCGGCCGACGATACGCTGACGATGCTGCCGTTGCTTCGGTTTAGAAGGTCGACAGATTTTCCGCTTGGCTGCTCGATTATGCTGTTCAACGAGATTGCTATTCGCTAAGCTGTTTTAGAGAATGTTTTAGTCGACGGTTGATGAATCTGTCTTTCAGAAGAAACTTTCTTTGATTTTTAAATGAAAATTTGGAACTGATTCAGCAAAAAATACAGTGATTGATGTAGAATAACAGAAAAGCAACAGGAGAAGTAGTTGCATGGAAAAATCTTTGAAATTTTGTACATAACAGTACTCCCATGCCAGAGGTCCAGGTTCTATTCCCGTCGCCGCAAAAAATTTCTTTCTTTCATTTATTTCTTTCACTTAACAACATGAAATATCAATAATAATAATAATAATATTCAAATAAGCGTGTAAAATTGGTCAGCAAAAAAAAAATTAAATTTTTTTAAATTTCATTTCAGTATAGAAATTACTGTCTGAGATAGTAAAATTTAATACAAAGCAAGTATAACCATCCGTTACTATATAATATAGTAATTTTTCCTGCATATGTAGTAAATTTTAATATCTAGTTTTCTCAGCGTAATGGTGTGTACAATCCAGTTACATCAAAAGTTTCATTTTTGTATTTTTCCTACTGTATTTATGGAGATTGGTTGAAGGCTAATAGCTTTAATGGATATCCATACGCATTCTCTCTTTTATCAGGAAAAATATTTGAATTATATTGCAAAGGATTGTTGCTGAATATATCAAGGAATGGGTTAAAATAATGCAAAGATGATTCCTTCTCTTTTACACCGATTATAGAAAAATCAACAAACTTTTGCATCCAAGAGTAGCCAAGAGATCCAAGAGAATCTTTTCAAAATAATGTCGAAGCACGAATTTACTTTAAAACAGAAGCACTAAATATCTTGGTCTCGCAGGTTTTGATATCGAAAGATGCACAATAAAATCAACCACATATTCTAAATTATCTAAAGCATTGGTCAACACAACGTAAAGTAATACACTTCTTGGATTTCTAATTATAGGCTGTAACGAAAAATGTTGTGGTTGCTCGGAGTTTAGTTTCTGTATATTTATCACCATACTTGGTATGTTACTGTTTATACTCTTAACTCCGGCAATTTGTTCAGACGTTCCTTTTTCTAAACTATCCAGTATAATGCCAGTTTGGCTTACAGTTTTAGATGATTGAAATTCGTTTAACAACACACTAAGCCACACATAAGTTGTTAAAATTGACTGAATGTGTTTGCAAGAAAGCAAAATTAAGAAAACGTATAGAATGAACATGTTTTAAAATTGCTGGATTAGTTTTTTACATACAAAATACAACGAAAAATCCAATTGTTAGATGTCAACTTATCTAAGTTACAAGTTCGACTAAAAAATATTTTCTAGAAAACAAATGAACAGTTTCTAAAACAAACAGTACATATGATTGTATTGTAAACTTTTTTTTTTAGAGTAGAGTATACGATTTACTGAATTCAAAAATCAATTTTACTGTGGCGTACTAAAGTAGGTGCTTTAAAACGTAGAATAAAAAAAAACTAAAAAACGTATTTGTTCTTATTGGAAATGGGTGAAATAATTTATATTAAACTCAGTATATTCTCTTTTAAATAAGACTTTTATTCTGAGTAGCAGAGAGAAGGAGTACGGAGCACATCTAGACTCTATGAGATTCTGTCGCAGACTAAACTCCTAGCGCATATCGGCGGTGCATAGCGATGCAGGAAAACTGCCTAAAACAATGGTCCTATTCTAGCCCTACAGACAGACTCCAGATGGCTAGACCCTCCAAGAAGTCCGCGTCGCACTACGTGCCGCTGCACCCCGCGTCGTAATCCGAGCGAACCATAAAATATAAAAACACATGAATGGACCTTTCTTAAGTTCGAGTATGGTCCGAGATTTAGTTTTGTAACCGGAATATTTCAACACGCCCCCTCAAAAGTAAATCTCGTAATCTGAAATTGCAGTATTAATTTAAATATAAACTAAACACACGCTTAAGTACATAAATTTCTAATTTCCTAGTATATTATATACATGCTTAAAAATACACACAAACAAACGTATATCTTCTAAATTACAAACAATAATATTAACTTCAATGAACTATAATTAATATCTAGATTAAACCCTATGTGCTCTCCTTCTTTCTACTCTCAGTTACTGGGGAATTACATATGGTCCAACATTTGTTGCACGGATTAGGAAAACCCAGAAAACCTAATCAGACCATTTCTCTCACACTTATTATACATTTACATAACTATCTTAAAATCTAAGTACAAAATATTTTTTTTTTATTCTAAACCCATCTCTGTTCTGAATTCCAGAAACTTCACTGCAGGTAATGGCTTGGTTAAGGCATCTGCTAGTTGATTACCTGTAGGAATATATTTTAATTTTATTACATTTTTCTCAACTTGCTCTCTGGAAAAATGATATTTTATATCAATATGTTTTGATTTTCGATAGCTAGTTGGATTATTTGCAATACTAATACAGCCATTATTATCTTCATAAATTATGATTGGCTTTTCAATCGTAATATTGATGCTACTAGCTAATGACTTAAGCCAAATAGCTTCGCTTACAGCCTCATACAGAGCCATATACTCTGCTTCTGTTGAAGAAGTTGCAACAGATGCTTGTTTCTTAGTATTCCAACATATTGTGCACTGTTCATACAACTTAAACAAATAACCAGTTGTACTTTTTCTATCAGTTCCAACTGAACCTCCCCAATCTGCATCAACATAACCAGACAAAATATCATTAAATTCACCTCTTTCATAAGTTAACTTTAAATTAATTGAACCTTTTAAATATCTTAAAACTCTTTTCAAATTTTGCCATAGTTCTTTATTATTTTTATTACAATATCTACTCAAAACATTTACTGCTGTACTCAAGTCTGGTCGGGTACAAATCATTATATAAATAAGACAACCAATTAAATTTCGACAAGGGGCATCATACTTTTCATCAGAATTAAGAGCTTCATAATCAAGTTTACTTGGTAAAGGTGTATTTACAGAATTACAATCACCCATGTTAAATTTATTTAAAACAGTTTTAATGTATGAACTTTGATCTAAAGTTAATTTATTATTATTTCTTTCTACTTTAATTCCAAGGAACATTTTTATTTCTTTCAAATCTGTCATACTAAATTGATTCATTAAATAATTTTTAAAATTGCTCATTGTAGTATTACTAGCAGTTACTATAACTAAATCATCAACATAAAGTACAGCATAAATATTTTGTTGTATATCACCTCTATCTAAAATATAAATACAACGATCGACTGACGAATTTTTAAAACCTTTCTCAATCAAAGTTTTTTCAAAAGTTTGAAACCAGCACCTTGCTGCTTGTTTTAAACCATAAATAGCTTTATTTAATTTACATACTTGATTGCTTTTACATTTAACACCTTCTGGCACTTTCATATAAATTTCTTCATTTAATTTACCATTAAGAAAAGCAGTTTTTACATCCATGTGATGAATTAACAAATTAAATTGATTTGCGAAAGCTACAATAAATCTAAAACTCGAAATTCTAGCTACTGGAGCAAAAGTTTCGTTATAATCGACTAAGTATTTTTGAGTAAAACCGCGAGCAACTAATCGCGCTTTATATCTGATTGGATTACCAAATTCGTCATTCTTTATTGTAAAAACCCATTTGCAATCAACAATATTTTTATTTTGAGGTCTAGTTACTAAAGTCCAAGTTTTATTTATTAAAAGTGAATTTATCTCGTCTCTAACAGCCTGTTCCCAATTTACTCTATCATTACTGTTTTCAATGTCTTGAAAAGAACTTGGAATGTTATAAATTGTAGACAATGCACATAAAATATGATCATCATTTTCATTATAAGAAATTAAAGGCTTTTGCTTAATCCTCTCACTCCTACGGGGCTTTATTTCTTGTTCATTCTCAGAGACAGACTTATTGGTTGTTTCTGTATTGATTACAGATTTTTCATTTACGTTTAATTTAACGATTTTCTCTGAACTGTGATCATAACAATCACCAGATTCAGGCACTGATTTTGACAAATTGTCAGATGCATCAGTTTCAATTTCTAAATTACCATTTCCAGTTTTTACTGATTTTTAAAGCTTTAGTTGGCGATATATTAATTAGATATGTTGCAGTTAAAACTGCCTCTCCCCAAAATACTTTCTCTAACTTAGCACCGCTTATCATCGCACGTGCTTTTTCAGTTAGTGTTCTATTCATGCGTTCTGAGACGCCATTTAATTGTGGGGTACGTGGAACTGTCAAATGGTAACTTATTCCTTTTTCAACACAATAGTCTTTCATCTCATTCGATAAATATTCTCTGCCATTATCAATATATAAATTTACAACTTTTAAGTTGAAATGAGCCTCGCTCTTTGCAATAAAATCTTTAAAAACAGAAAATACATCCGATTTATAGGATATTAAATATGTCACACAATAATGTGTATACTCATCAACAAATATTGCAAAATAGTTTTTATTATTAACCGTCGGAGGAGTGATTGGACCGCAAACATCAGAATGTATTATGAACAATGGTCGTTTAATATAAGTCTTATCCTTCTCTCTATTAAAAGGCAACCTTGACTGTTTACCATTTAAACATGCTTCACATATATTTTCATTAGGCATAATGTTTTTAATTTGATTTATATCATCAACCATTTGTTCATTTTTAAGTTGTAAAAATTTCTGTTTACCTATGTGACCAAGTCGTTGATGCCATAATTCATAATTATTTTTAACAACATTATACACTTTAGAATGTGTATTTCTTTTAGACGCATCAACGATAAAATCAACAATAAGTAAATTATTCATAGGCTTACCTCGAATTATGGTTTTACTACCTTTCGTTACCTCAACACCATTTTGATTGAAAACAATTTTCATACCAGCCTGCTGCATTTTCTGCACTGATAATAGATTGTTTGGTACTTCGGGACAGTAAAGGACACCCTCAAGAATACCATTTACTCCCATGTTGCTTGTAACGTTGATCATTCCTTTCTTCGTTGCTAATATATATGTGCCACTTTTTGCAACGTTTATTTTTATCGGTGGATTTAATTCTATATAACTAGTAAACATTTCATCGTTGTTGATAATATGATCTGAAGCACCAGAATCAATAATAAATCGCATTTTATGGTTTGTTTCTTCAATTTGAATATTATTAACCATAAAAGCATAACTTGAAGTATCAGCAAAAGATGTAGTCGCTTCTGGCTCTTCACTTTGAACTTGTTGCACAGTTTTGTTTTTATTTTTCATTCTTTTAGCTAAAAATTGCTGTCTTCTCTTTTTAAAATGACAGGTGATTTCTTTATGTCCAATTCTTCCACAAAAATGACATTTCATTTGTTGATCTTTGTTATTAGTGTTATTTTTAAAGTTGCTATTATTCTGTGAATTATCTTTATTTTTATAACTAGATTTATTTCGAAAGTGAGATTTATTTTGAAAGTTCTTTTTGTTAAAATTTGTTGTTTGTGGCTCTTGCTGAGTTTGAAGTACTTTTGCACTCGTATCACTTGATTCACTCTTTAATTTAACTTCATGATCTAATAATCTTGTTTTTACAAAAGCTAATGTAATACTGTCTTCAGTCAAAGTTTCTATTGCAGTTACTACACCATCATAAGTATTTGGAAGTGTTAAAAATAAATGTGAAACTTTATCCGTTTCTTCTACTCTTGCGCCTGCAGCTGATAACTCTGTTATTAAATTATCAAAAACATTAAAATGACTCATGAGTGTAGAATCGCCTTGCAATTTCAAACTCAATAATTTCTTGCGGATCGCAAGTTGCGTAGCTAAACTTTTTCTCTCGTACACACTGTCTAACTTATTGAAAATCTGCCGTGCTGATTGCTCAGTATTGGCAAAACCAAGCATAGAGTCAGACAGATATTCTATAATAACACTCCTTGCAATTATCTCAGCTTTTCTCCAACTTCTCGAGACTGGATTCGGCTCTCCATCAATCACTTTGAGTAAATTTAACTCACTTAATAATGCACGAACTCTAAATTTCCATACGTTATATTTTTCACCGTCAAACGGTTTAATGTTTCTTTTCGATTTAGAGTTATCCATTTTTAATTTAAATAAAAAAACTAGTCACTATTAAAATAACACAACACAAACACAGCTAAACGTTATCTGGGCCCATAACCTATTGGAAATGGGTGAAATAATTTATATTAAACTCAGTATATTCTCTTTTAAATAAGACTTTTATTCTGAGTAGCAGAGAGAAGGAGTACGGAGCACATCTAGACTCTATGAGATTCTGTCGCAGACTAAACTCCTAGCGCATATCGGCGGTGCATAGCGATGCAGGAAAACTGCCTAAAACAATGGTCCTATTCTAGCCCTACAGACAGACTCCAGATGGCTAGACCCTCCAAGAAGTCCGCGTCGCACTACGTGCCGCTGCACCCCGCGTCGTAATCCGAGCGAACCATAAAATATAAAAACACATGAATGGACCTTTCTTAAGTTCGAGTATGGTCCGAGATTTAGTTTTGTAACCGGAATATTTCAACAGTTCTATTATTGGAGTTGGGCTTATAAACATCAGGAATTAAAAAATAAAAGTTTTTATAGTAAGGCATGAAATAATTATTTTTCGATTTACTTTTGTATAAAATTTGTGTGCTTTTTATCAAAAAGGTGCGGATATAAGAAAATTTACATAAATGAAATATTTTTCCAGTGCACACAAAACCATATTTTTAATTTTTTTGTCATCCCATAAGATAATTGATGTCGCTATCGCTAAATACGGCCTACGTATTCAGCAGTGTAAGTACGTACCGTGACAGCACAAACGTTGAACATCTTGCAATTTACAAAGTGCAATATACGTTTTTCATGCAACGGGAATGACAATCGAGCCTCTGTAGATCCAACCCAGGCAGCAATCATACGTATAGGTCCTCAATAATAACAGATGAGTTACAGTACAATGTAAAATTTTTTCAACCCCACTCGCGTATATTCTTCATGACTGACTGAATACCGCTCTTACCATTGAACGTATAGCATCAGGCTGTGGCATAACAGTACTCTTATCCAAACAGTCATTAAGTTTATCTGCCGAAGGCGTTTTTTCTTCAATTTGTAATTTTTACACTGGTCGCAGGCTGTGTCAAAAGTGAAAAATCTCAGTTTACAAAACACGAATACGAGCCTGGCCGAAAAATAAAGAAGGCAGAGAGCACGAGAAAGGAAAAATAAAGGCGAGAAAAAACGCAGCCATAAATCGTTCTCCATTTTTCGGGCAAGGCTTCCGCTTGATTTGCGCATCTGTGGCGAGAGCAAACAGCTAGCGTAGCGTGTGCCTGTATAGTTTTCTCTCTCTCTCTCTCTCTCTCTCTCTCTCTCTCGTCGAAAATTGTCCGTTAGCGCACTCGCGGCGCGTAAAGTTACACGCACAATGCGTCTCGCGCGTTTTCCTCGCCGAAAAGCAGCGTCCCCGCAGTGTGTACACACAGGACGTTTTTTCTCTCGGTACACTCGATCCTTCCCCCGATTTTCCTTTCATTCCCTGCCGGGCTTTCGCTTTCCTTTTTTACTTTTCGCCGGGCGAATCGCGGCTGTGATATCAGCTGCGCGATTAAGACTCGGCCGAAGGAAATGAAAGGCCCGGCTGCGCGGAGAAAGAAAGAAAGAAAAGAAAGAGAGAAAGAGAGAGAGAGACTCGAAATTCCCCCGGCGTTCGTAAATCATACGCGTGCTCGCTCGCGAGAATGCACCTCTCGTGCGTGTGCACTCGATGCGCCCGCAGCAGGTAGACAATACGACGGGGACGCGCACGTGTGTGTGTTACACGGGGGGATTTAAAATAAAAAGCTTCGTCTTCCTGTGTGTTGCTGTTTCTGCCGCGTCGAGCTCTTTCGTCCGCAATCGTAGCCCCGACGGAGAACAAACAGCGCATAGGCTCTTTACAATGCGCCGAGTCCTCCTGCCGCTCGTCACCGTCGTCTTCTCTCGAGAAGATGAGTTTCGAGCTTTTCCTTTCGCCTTTTTCGCAGCAACGAATTGTCGTCGCGCACGAGGAGGATTATCAACGCTGCCTCTTTTTCTTTCCCCAAAGCGATCGGTACCCTCGTCGATAATTTGTTAATCCCGTGTGATCGTATCATTTTCCTTCTATTCATCGGCGCGCAGTAAAATAATGTAAAATATTAAGGTCCCATTTGAAAGGACAACAACTCAGGGCACAGACAATAAGAGTATAAAGAGACAGCGAACTAGCGAGCGGACAGCAAACACGTGCGGCTTTTTTCGGTCTCTCCCGCCGCTCGTCCTCTAAATCTTACTTTCTTTTTTACAGAGAGAATACCCCCCTCACTCCTTTTCTCTCCTTGAGCCCTTTCATTCCGGCATACCCGCGCACAGTCGAGCTCTGTGCGCGTATTGTGATCGCCATGGCTAAGCATGAGGCATGTATATTTCACGAAAATTATGCGTTTGCGCGTCCCTCACTCTCGCGGGGACAATCGACTTTCGGGCTCTAATCTGCGAGAGAGAGAGAGAGAGAGAGAGAGAGAGAGAGAGAGAGAGAGAGAGAGAGAGAGTTGAACCCTTTTCTCTTTCGGGGTAAACCAAGTGTTCCGCGCGCACGTCCCTTTTTTCTTTTCACAGACGCCATGATGCAGCGTCGTCTTATATTTTTCCGGAGTATACTTTTTACTTCCGCGCGCACGGGATACCGACAATTACGGGCTATGAGAGGAATAATGCGACGTGAGTTGCGATCGTGAAAAATGACGGTGTTTTCGTTACTGCGTGCTCCTCCTGAGCGCCGAGGAGAGATAATTGCATTGTCGAATTCGATGATGAGAGGAGAGCGCGTTTTGTCACGAGCGAGTGTGTAAGTTCTCGAGCGCGTGTCGATGATGGAAACGCCGAAAAAATCCGGCGGCTCCGTTGTCGCTCTCGGTAAGAAAGTGTGAAAAAACCTCTCGAGGGACGGAGTGCCCTGGAGAGAGCGAGCGAGGGAAGGGCGTAGCGTCGGGACTATAGCTTTCCAACTGTTCAACGTACGTGGAAAATCGATTTTTCATTTTCCTCCGCCAAGTATACACGCTTATTTTCTCGACAAGTTTTTTTATAGCCTCCGAGTTTTCAAACAAAATTTTTTTCCCGGCGAGCTCTATTTCGAGTATAATTTGTCACGAGCCGTACTCATTTCCAACTTCTAATTGAGGGAAATTCAAAGAGACGTGGTAAAAGTTGAGGAATAATACTCGAGGTCGTGCAAAAATGACGTGCGCCTTTGATACGAGCCGGTGCGTTTGTTCTCGAAAAAAATAATTGCGGAAAGACGTGATTGAATGCTCCGCCGCGATACAGCTCTCTCTCTCTCTCTCTCTCTCTCTCTCTCTGTCTCTCTCTCTCTCTCTCTTCGCTTACACGTACGCAAAGACTTTTTTCAGCTTTCGAAAAATGCTCGCTCGCGGTATGGGAAAACTCTATCGCCGGGGAAAATTCCCACACTATTGTGTACTTTTCAATAAGCGTCCAGATAAGTCGTGTGCACACGTTATTAAAAAAAATAAACAATTACAGAACACAATCGGGTCGCGGTTTCAATCGTTCGAGCTGCTCTCCGTACATCTCGCAACGCACGCAATAAAACATGTAGAAAATCTTATTATCGCGCATAAATTCGAAAAGAATCATAATTCTGCGTTATTATAGCAGAGCGGGCGCTCTCGCGCGCGGCCTACCTATACCTGATATCGATTTCCCTTTCTTTCTCTCTCTTCTTACATCGAAAATTCACTCGGCTGTGCGCGTATAATACTCGACTATTATATTTCACGCTGCAATTTTTTCGCTCGGCATAACGCAGGAATTCCGATATTTTCCTCTGCCCGCGCATGGGGTCGGGCTGTATCAATTATGCTCTCAACCCCTTGCGCGCAGTACGTTACCTCGCTCGCTTGGATAAACTCGAGCCCCCTGTAGCCGCTCTCGCAATCAAAATCCAGTTTACTTTTAATCGATCAAGCGTTAGACGCCGATAAATCCCTATTCGTCGAAAAAAGAAGCGCGATTATTCGAAAAGTAAACAACGCGACGGCCACTTTTCCGCGGATAATGCGCGGTGCGTTAAAGCTTATTACGAAATTCTGGTCTCTCTCACTCTCGTGTTTTCATTAGGTCGACAGCCGTGTATATCATATCCATCGATCGGCCAACGAGAGCCCTATCTTGCATCTCTCTCTCTCTCTCTCTCTCTCTCTCTCTCTCTCTCTCTCTCTCTCTCTCTCTCTCTCTCTCTCTCTCCCCGTCCGCCGGTCCTCGCAGACAGCTATAACGCGGCCATTATATACCTGTATATCTATCGGCAGCGCGTGTGCACAGAAGTGCAACGCGCAGAGGGACTGGGCTACTCCGAGGGATCAACGTCAAACTCTGTAATACCCCTCAGTGCAGGGCCATACTGTACGAATTTCCGGGCGCGCATCCTTCGTCGTCGAAAGTGGATTTTCGACAAAGCACGCGAGCGAGCGAGCGAGCGAACGTCTGGAAATTATAATAGAAAGCGCATCGGTCCGGAACGCGGCCTCTGAATGGACGCGTTTCGCCCCGAACACACACACGAGGATCTTGCTCTCTCTCTCTCTCTCTCTCTCTCTCTCTCTCTCTCTCTCTCTCTCTCTCTCTCTCTCTCTCTCTGGCTTTCATCGATTTTCACGCGAACGGCGCTTTTCATCGCGCACGCGTTATACTCCAATTTTTTGCCCACTCCCTAATAAGCATACTAATAATTGTATACGCGCGAGAGAGCCCGCGTAGGGGAGCTTATACGCGCCGCGTCGGGGAAAAAAACTTTTTACTTGTTGACGCGCGGAAAATCTCCCATTGAGGCGCGCCTTTGTGAAATTCGAGGAAAAGCCGCTGCTCCACTTTGACTCCTATGAAGTTTGCGTACGAATTTAATGCGACCCAGATATACATACACTCGCATGTACGTATACGTACATGTATCGAGAGACGGGAATTTCGGTCGTTGCCGCCCTAATGCAACGGCGCGTGCAACTCGATACCTCGTTACGGTTATGAAAAGACGCGCCACTGCAGCCCGAGCTCTCGGGAGTACGTGAAAATTATTGCCTTCGAGGGTATTAATCTTCGGCTGAACTTTTTAAGAGTCGCAGTCGGAGATTTAACGTTCGTGCGCTATACACTCGCCGCGAGAGTCGTATATTTTTTCTGGCCTTCGAAATTTTACTTTTTCACCGCTCGCCGGTCTCGTGTTAATTCCTACGGCTTATTAAACGACCATCGGATCTGTTTACGATCGTTTTTTCTCCATTCCGGAATCCGAGATGGACCGGAGGGTGAGCGCGTGTGCGTAACGATTATTAGATTGTGAGAAAATTGCGGTAGAGCGTCGTCGCGAGAGAACAATAGCCCGTGGAAAAATAATCGATAAAATCATCGCGAGTCGAGGCAGCTTTATTAAGAGCAACTATCGGATTACGAGAAGAGAGCGATTCGTCTGCGGCTCCTGCGGGAGTAACTCGAGCAAGTCAGAAGCTCTCCGTCATAACGATCATTATTCCATGAAAAATATAACGAACGCCGGCGTCACGATACCCGGCACGTAAATTCTCGATCCGCTCGGAGAGAGAAAAGGATTCGACTGCCGTATATAGATACGAGAATGACACAACTGCACTCTGCAGCCGAGAGAGCCACGTCGTGGGAACCGTCGTCCCGTGTTATAGGCTGTGCAGGGCCAATAATCGATCGGCGCGCGATGCAAACACACAGGCTGCACACATAGCGCTCGGCGCGACCGCAAGAAAAAAGACAAAGAAAAGAGGAATTATTATATTATACGTATACGTACGCATCGCGGTCGCTGCATGCAGAAGCCTTTGAGCCGTCAGTCGCGCGCGTCGCTCCAATTATATCATCGACAAATCGCCGCGTAGCTTGAAAAGAGGAAATATGAAATGCAATCGAAAGAATGCACAACAAACGTCACTCTCGGGTACACTGTGAGCTCGCGTATACGGGCTTTTAGTCGCGGCTCGTCGGCTCTCAATAGGCGTAATCGCGCTCTGCGGCCAGGTAGATATATGTCCATGTATGCACGCGTATGCGCATAAAGCCGAGAGTGCAGCAGCCGATCAAAAGAGTACGAGTTCTCGTCGTCGCACCGCATTCAGGCTCTCTCCTCTTTGACGAAGGTCTCGTCGCGTCTCGTCGTCCCTCTCCGGTGCTTCTAGCGTCACGCAAACGGCCCGGGAGAATGTGCACAATAACAACAATAATATAATAACCGAAGAAAGGGTCGAGAAATCGCGTGCGTTTTATACATGCGGCGATTTCTGCGGTGTCGGGAGAGAGAGAGAGAGAGAGAGAGAGAGAGAGAGAGAGAGAGAGAGAGAGAGAGAGAGAGAGAGAGAGAGAGAGAGCATCGACGGGGCGATGATGTGTAAGCTCGATACGAGGATACGGCACCTGACGTGTAATTTGGCCCGAATTACGGAGCCGACCGCATGGGAGCGGAAGTCGACGTTTCATCGGTGCTGCTTCTCTCCTTGTCTAGCTTCCTCTCGGTTCCTTCTTATTTTGGGCTGGTTTTTTCTTTCGCCTGCATTAGAAACGTTACACTCGAAATCGAAAGCTCGCGGGGCCTCGATCCAATCTGCAGCGAGCGGTGCTCCGCGCCCTGTTTTCGCGCTCGCTCATTTGCGTATTAGAGGGCGATCGACTCGGCTAACTGAAACGTCAAGCACCCTTCCAGACGATGAAGCCATTGACGGACAACGACGAGCCCGTCTCACCGCTATTCTTCCTTTTATCAAGCGAGAACCTCTCGCGAGCATAAATCAACAGCAGATCGGTAAAGAAACATAATGCGATACAAAGTAAGACGTGATCTACGTTGGTTTAATAGATGACGGGCGTACACAGCGTAGGATTTGATAAATCGTCGTAATGTAGTCGTCTCGGACGAAACCGCGCTACACACACACACACACGCGCGCGCAGCGCAACGTATTATTATGCACTAGATAACTGCCAACTTCTGAGGTAAAACACATACTGCGCTTTTTCTCGGAACGCGCGACGAGAGCTATTAGAGCGTGGATTTTAATAGAGACCGACTATATACAGGTGCCCGGAGAGTGAATTCAGAATAACCGTCAGGTCGTCGCGATCGACGGAAGGGTTAACGAACACATTAATGCGCTCGGCTGTATAATAGGTACGTGCGCTGCGGTGTGTCCGCAGAAAAACCAAAGCGATCGTGATTTTTACGCCCAGCCAGAAAAGCTACCTCCCCGGGGGATATACACGCAAAAGGAAAAGAGAGGCAGCAGCGGAAGATGATGAGGAGGCGTTGGCTGAACTGCGGAGAGCCACGGAAAACGATGGATGGATGGGCTGCGCGCGCGTCGATAATAGGCCGGCTCACTCAGCGGCAAATGGCAAAGTAGCGTTACGAAGGCTCATTAGTCGATTTGTCGGACCCTGCCCCACCCTCGGTCCTCTGAATAAAAAAACGCTAATGTTCCAATTTTCCAGCGCACGCAATGGATCTATTCAGAGGCTTTGATTACACCTCTCCCGCCGCCGCCGCCGCCGCCGCCGCCGCCGCCGTCGCCGCTGCTTCAGAGAGTGAATCGTCATGCCCGTAGCGCGGATTATAAAAGTCTCTCCGCGGGGAGAAAGTCGCCGAGGCTTTTATAGAGCAGCGCTTGTAAACTCACTGTTCTTGCTCGCGCCGCCGGGGCGAGTCTCGTTCGGGAACATCATCATCGTGATTTGGGCAAACAATGCCGATCTCGAGCTCTGTTTTGTTGTCGAATTCGTATCGACAAAGGTGCGCGTGTCAATAAGACGTAATTGAGTTAAGTCGAGAGATGACGCGAACGAATACGTTCCATTGTGAGCCGGAAAGAGGAAAGTTACTCGCGTAATGCTTTTTCACGCGCTCGCTCATTGTTATCGGGCTTTACATAATGTGTAACTTCATATCCGATACTTTATAATCGGCTTACGCGTCTCTACCGCAGCGCAGAGAGATCGCAGGAGTTTTAACGAGGTCGAAGTCGCGTTTAATGAAGTCCCATCGCGCGCAGTCGATATACAGCCGACGAGAAATTAGAATATAAATCGGCGCGGCGATCGGTTAGTAAATCTAGAAAACGGATCGATTTCAAGAGCGAGAGAGATAAAGCGCTGCACCCACGGATTAATACGTTACACGGCTTATCTCTCTCTCACTCGCGGAGACGAAGAAAAAATCTCTCCTCGATCGCTCGGCTGATTTATTTTTCAACGCCGCGTGCAAAATGTCGCAATAACGATCTGCAATTAAAAATAAACCGTCTCTCTCTCTCTCTCTCTCTCACTCACTCAATCGTCGAGTTTTTTTTTTCGTATTTAATAATCCGCGCCGCTTAATTCCATCTCGCGGAGCGATAAACGACCGGCCGCAATTACCACCTGAGAGTGTGTTTTCGCGTACTGCCTCATGTGAAAATTCAGCGCGAGAGAGAGGGAGAATGAGTCGAAGATAGTTTATACAGGCAGCGACGCAAATTGATGGCTCTCGGGGCTGATTAGTGCGTTCGATCTTGTTATTACGCGAAATTTTTCCCAGCGATTCCCACGCGCACTCGGGAATTACTTAAGTCTGCAGCGAACGAGAGAGGAAAAATGTCAGGCTTCTAGTAGGCGTACGTATAGAGTGCGCGAGTGAGAGAGTAAATTGACCGCGAGCGACACACACACTTACGCGCACGCAAGTCTCGAAGCGCGCGCTTGCCGAGCACGATGCGAGAAGCGGAGAGAAATAGAAGAGCGAGCGAGAAATCGGAAATTACAAGCTCGTAGAGCGAGAGAGAGAGAGAGGTTAATCGGGCACGCGAGTCTTTAAAGACGGCTCGCGCGCCGTGTAATCTCGCCGGCTTTTCAGAGCGCGAAGTCATAATGCCCAGTAACAATAATTGACAGGGCCGCGATTAGTCTTCGTTATCTAATAGAAAACAGCGTGCGCGCGCTTATCTCCGCTCCGACTGCAATGTGTGTGTGTGTACACACTGCACAGTGGCCGCGCTGTCTGCCGCGAGAGCTGGAAAAAAATGCCTCGCGGGAATCGCGCGCGATTGCGGCCTAGGATTTTTCGGATGATTCAATTTCCCTGGAAGTGACGCTAAACACGCTCGGGTCGCTTGAAAAAATGAAAAGTGAGGGAAAGCAAGCAGCTAATCGAGGATCCGCAGCGGCGTCGTTGCACCAAAGAGAGCGATGATCGACAGGGGCTCTATCTCTGCTCCACTTTAGCGAGCCTCTCTTCGCCGAACGCGCCGGTTTAGATCGGGTTTCGAAAATCTTGGAAAACTCGAGCGCGCTTGTATAATCGGACGGAGATTGCGGATGATCGATCGGTTGCCGCGGGTCGCGGCGAAATCAATTTATTGCCGATCGGCCGATGAGCAGCGCTGTATGCAGTTCCGATAAATCGCAGTGTGCGTACGAGGCAAGCTACGATTGCGAAACCGCGCGAAAAGCCGATAGCCGAGCTATTTAATAAGCCAACTAATGGGAATTGTTATCTGCGCCGAGTTTTCGCTTCGTCGCGGAATAAATTTGACGCTATCGCGGCGGAATTTTTCAGCGAAAAATCGGTCGCTCTCTCGGACGGGAGAAAAAGCGCCGATTTCGAGTATTCAAATGTTATTCAAACTGGCATTTCCCAAGCATCGCGATCGAAATAAATTTTCATAATTCGTAATCAGATTAACCGTTCTACTCGATAAATATTCATCGCGTGTCTCCCTCTCCGCAGCTAGCGCGCAAGGATAAACTTTCGCATGATAAAGTTGTATCCATCCGGTCTCGAGGAACCAACCGACGCGCGCTGTACATTGCGAAAGTCGATGCGGTAAGCCTCGAAATCAAGCTCGAGATTTTTCCCCACTAGCCGAGTCGTGTAAGGGTTTGTTTACAAGGACGCGCATGCAGCGGAGAAAGCTCGCGAGGCGAAATTTTTTATTTGCGCGCGTCTCACCTCAAACAGGATATATGGGGAGCCGTCACACTCGGGAGCAGCCCACTTCCTTCGCGAAGGAGCGAAATCCGAGCCGGGCTCGTTTTTACGTGTGCGTGTGTGCGCGAGCCTGGGCAGGAAACTCTCCTCGGCTATTCGAAGAATTCACGGAATATCGAGTTCCGCCGCCGCAGATCGCGAGCGCATTATTATGTTGTGCTCGATCGATTCGCCTTCGGGATCCCGGGATTATAATGCTATTATTTTTGTGTACACACACACACACACACACACACACACACACACACTCGGCGGCGGAGAGGGGACGAGCGCGTGTATAACGGTAAAAACGAGCATCTGCTCGTTAGCCCGGCGAAATCGAGCTTTTCTATAAGAGTCTTACGTATAGCTACATCTTATTAAGAAGCTTTGCCATCAGCTGTGTACAGAAGACGGAGCGACGTTCATTTTCGTGGGTATATAAATGGATTATAATTAATTCCGCCTCGACTTTGAGAGAATAGCTGTATAGATTCATCGTTTCCCGCTCGCCGAGTTATTGGAAGCAGGCCGTATTTAATAAGCGAGACTCGAGCAAAGTACAGCGTAGTATAGCGCAGCATAATAGTGGTAGTTTCGTATCTGCCGCGAACACAGGGCTATGCATAATTCCAACGATTTTAATTCGGCTTTAATGTTATAATTGGAATTTATTGCCCGACCGTGCAGATAAGTGCGCGATAAATCTCGATCGAGTAGGCGCGCGTATTGTAACGAAATTAATATCGCTCCGCGCGCAGATCATCAATCCGCGACATAATGTAGGCAAATAAGTTGCAGTGTCAGCCAGCTCGGAGAGAAAAATAAGCCTACCGCAGCAGAGTTACTTGACCTCGACGTCCAAATCAATTATCGTCGTGAAAGAATTACGCGAACGGCTCGAGCTCGCGCGTAACGATGTCCTAATCTCCGGGAGACAAAAATCCGCGTGCGTCACGTGCGTTGGAGGACTACCACGTGCAGCGGCGGCAAAACAGATACGCAAAGCGCGCTCGGACGTTCAAACAATTTTTTTCCTCTTTCGCCGCTCGCGAGTGTTATAGTTATCGCTGTTTAATTAATTCCGCTCTGATCTCAACGCGCGCGCAAGCGCACACAGCGCACGTCCTATATTTATACCCACACGCACATACACACGCAGTGTTCGCTCTCGGCTTTTTTATTGAACGAATATGCGCGCTTATCATTTTGCGCGCGACTGTAAACGCGCACATACACGCGCCGTGGCTTCGATAATTATTATCGAGCTGCATTTCTTGCGCGTCTGCGCGAATATTTTCAAAGGGAGAGGGAGATGGAAGCGCGTGACAGTAATTTCGAAATTTTTTGCGTCGCGTCGGAGGACACCGAAAACTGACGAATGTTCCCAGGATACCTAACGTCTCCTATTACAACACGTTTCGCTTCGCCGGGCAATTAAAAGTGCGATCCTCAACACCGACCATCTTCTACTTCGAATGAAGCGATCAAGCGCGAATAATATCCATCGCGCAGCGAGATTTATCTATCATAATTCTCTCCGCACACCTTTACCGCCGAAATTTATGCGCCCGGCAGCAGCAGCAGCAGTCTACCCTCGAGCCGGCCAACTCGTTATATACTCGATTTCTCGCGCTCTGCAGCTCATAATGAAGACGTGCCATATACTGCATCGTCCGCAAGCGCTGCATGTATCGCTTACACATCTATATATCCCGGCGCGCGATACGCTCCGGTCGAAAAGAAATTGAATTTTTTACGACATCATTATCTTCTCGCCTCGGGCCATCTGGTTCGGATACATATTTTTTCGAGGACCGCCGATTAGCTCGTCGTGTGCTCCACTTAATAAATGGCATCGCGCGCGGGATTTTCGCTCTTATATTATACATAACGCGCTCGTTGAGAGAGGGACGGGAACGCGGAGGTTTTTATTTCGGCTCATACATAGCTATATAGAAGAGAAGCCAGATGAGTGCGCGCTTAGGCCTGAGAGAGAGCGTGTGCGTAGTTTGATACGGTTATTGCGTAATTACGGAAATTGCGAGACGCCTCGGCCGCTGCGTGAATCGAGTAATCTATTTTTAAAGGCTCTCACGTAGCGAACTAAAAATTCCTCCGAACGGACTCGAGAGCGCATCCAGATCTGTTTCTTATCAATCCCGTCAACTCGAGCCGCAGCTCTCGGAGAGGCTTCAAAATTTCACCGCATAGGGAGATATCCGCTGCGCTGCGCCGACACTCAAAACGCGGACACGGCACGCAAGGGAGAAACGACTCGAGCTGCGCCAGATACATATACGAGCCAATACACGCGCCGCTAAAAACCACTTCCACTCGAGGGGAAGAAAAGAGGACCCGAGCTCGCTGCTGCTGCTGCTGCTGCTGCGGAGAGAGAGAGAGAGAGAGAGAGAGAGAGAGAGAGAGAGAGAGAGAGAGAGAGCACCTCTTTAAAGGGCTCCTCACGCGCAAGGTCATTAGCCCCGAGCGCAGTCCTGTGAGAACCGCACGCACGCACGCGCGCGCGCGTGTGTGTAGTTATACACGTGTAAGGTGATCCGCCGCCGCTGCCGCGAGGTTTGGCCCTAGATCGCGGCTACTTCGCGTTTCGTGAGCAGCGATTTTACGTCTCTGTGTGTACGTATAATATAAGGCCATTATTCATCGGGCAAACGAACACGCGCACACATGCACACACACCTGCGCGAGCAAACACGAGCCTACATTCACACCCGAAGCGAAGGAGAGAGTAGAGAGGAAGGATGTGGTCAAGAAGATGTGGGCAGGTGACGCCATCGGCGATATTATGCAAACCCCCGGTGGGAAATCGACGCGCGCGTTACACTTTACGCCGTACTTGCCGTACTTTCCTATACACGTAGCTCTCTTTTTTCCCTTCCGCGAGCGGCGAAGCCTTTTACTACTCCGCCGTGTGATATGCGCGTCGCGCGGCTATAATGCGCCCGA
Source organism: Nasonia vitripennis (assembly GCF_009193385.2). Lineage (NCBI taxonomy): Eukaryota > Metazoa > Arthropoda > Insecta > Hymenoptera > Pteromalidae > Nasonia > Nasonia vitripennis. The sequence goes on from NC_045760.1 coordinate 893,235, forward strand.
CGAACCGTGTATACGTGTATGTATATACTGTATCCTTCGCCGCTCTCGAAGCTGAGGTACTAAAATATTTTAGTGCGCTGCGCCGGATGATGGGGTAAGGCGCGGGTAAGGCTTTCACCTGGAAAAAAGTTTTCGCGCGTACCGCGTACGGAAAGAGGGTCAAGTGCGTTTACGCGCGGGAGATGATTAATTGCGCGCGCGTTCGGAAAAATAACGCTGCTTTTACTCGTATGGAGTGTTTCAAAATATCGAATTTTTTCTCCTACACGCTCGAACGAATATATCGTTTATATCGACTTGCGCGGATCGATGCACGAATGCGGCGCGTGTTTTATTAACGATTTGATTAATATTTCATCTGCACACTTTTGTAACGCGCAAGCTGTTTCGAACGGCGCATAGTGCAGGGCAGCATCGATTTGTGTAATAGCCGATGAATATTCATTTTCGTAACACTTAAGCCACACACACACACACACACATTAACTTTAAATCAAATTGACGTCTAAAAGGCCGGGGAGCGCGCGAGATACTTTTTCGCGCGCGAACACATTGAAAAGTATACAGCCTCGAAAAAATCACCTACCATAATTCAGCGCATTCAAGTGTCACGAGAAGTTAGACCGTACACGTTCTCGTGTTGAAGGAGACACGCGGTGTATACACGTGCATTGGAATAATCACTTTATAAAATTCAAGTCATCCAGTAGACGTTAGAATCCAGTTCACTACTCGCTCGCTCGAAAATAAACAATCTTTTTCTCGCCGCCGTCGCGAGATCGGCTCTCTCGATCTCAATGGCCGCGTGTATACAATATATAAAGTTAATTATTATAATGTAAACTCTGACGGCGATCGGTGGGAAAAGGATCGCGCGCGATGCACGAACAATCGGCCTATAGATATCTCCCCGCGCGAGCGAGAAGCGCCGGCTACAGTGTATGAGGTAACAACGTTTATGAACAATAAAGCGGAAACATATTAGCGTTGAAAAGACAACTTACATTATTTATATAACTCTTATATATGCAAAGTAGACAGACGCGCATACGGGCACAGTCGTGTGTATCGATGACTCTCTCGTATCGCGCGTATTATTTATGATGCACTTATCGACGTCGGGGGTTACTGCTAGCGCGAATTCGATACACATACGCAGAGAGAGAGAGAGAGAGAGAGAGAGAGAGAGAGAGAGAGAGAGAGAGCTCGGAATGATCGGCGCGGCGGAGGAAACGTTTTCATTCCGTCGAATGTGTGCGCGCACGTATAATTACTCTATATCTATAATAACAAGTTCTCGAAAGTGCCATTTATACTATGCGATAAGCTTCCGTGAATAGTTGCCGGACACGCTCGCTCGCGCGGTTTTGTTTACGCGCAGCTCCTTCCGGTTCTCTCTATCGCGTACTTCTTCGCATGAAAAAAAAAAACAGATCTCTGTTTGAAACAAATAGTTTAACCCAGATTAGAAATCCCCCGAGGAGAAAAACGCGCCTATTTATACGTAAGCGCTCGAAATTTTCCCTCTTGCGGCGATAAATCCCATCGCGTCAAAGCTCGACTCGCATTTCTCAAATTCCACGGCGGATGACACGAGTCCTCGCTCGTCGCCGCGATAAATCCTCAGCACACATCAGTCGCCGAGGAAAAAGCCTCGAGAGCCGCTTATCAGCGGAATGCGCGGTATCGGTCCAGCTGTCCGGTAACAGCAGCAGCAGCTGTGAGCTTCACCTGCTGTTGCGAGGCAGACAGGCGCGCGCGAGTCGTCTGTCCAAATAAGCGCGGCACGCGACCGGCTCCTTGAGAGATCGCGTATGGCGTTAAACGGCTTTTCTATAGAATAATTCATGCGACTGTTTTAATTGGACGGAGAGAAAACGCGCGCGTTGTTGTCCAAATATTGAGGTGATTTTCGGGAGATTGCCGCCGCGTCGAGCTTCGGCATGTCGGAGTAGTGTGTTGTATTTAAAGTTTCGGTTGGGAGAGACCCGCGGACACATCTGTGCGCCGTAGAGGAAGCATCTGTTGATGGTATTGCCCGTGCTTATTTTAAAATCTTTCCGGAGACTCGTGTAATGCGTTGAGATGAAATTGTCGAGCCTTTTCTCGAGGTAGGATTTTTTAAAAAACGAGCCAGTTTCACAACTCTTGCCATAGACTTGACTTGTAAGCTCGCGGGCACAAGGGCTTGGCACACGCCGAGCCTCTTCGGGAAGCGAATGATTGTTAGTATGCTAATCGCGCATCTGTTCGGGGCGTCTTCGCGCTGGAAAGCAGGTAGAGCCGAGCGACGATGTTAGACATTAGCGCAAAAATTCGCAGCGACCGAAGCTTGCAGTGATTATTAGCACAGTCACGGCCGTCTCTTTAAAGGAAACTTTGTAGTCAGTGTACAGCGTTAATAAAGACGCTCTGTGCAGCGTATACCGCGAAGCCGATAACGAAGATGCGTGCTCAGCGCCAAGAGAGAGAGAGAGAGAGAGAGAGAGAGAGAGAGAGAGAGAGACGTGTACGCGGAAAGTGATAGCGGGGCCGTGGAGGGAAGTCGGGGAAAACATAAACGCGAGGAGGTGAGCGGGAGCGAGGAGATAAGTGCAAAAATGACAGTAGCTCGTATAGAGAGAGAGAGAGAGAGAGAGAGAGAGAGAGAGAGAGAGAGAGAGAGAGAGAGAGAGAGAGAGAGAGAGGATGGGGGGATGCTGGTATGCTCCGGATCGGAGCTAGCTTCGAGGAATTCCAGATACGAGAGACCCGGAATGCGGCACACAGGCTGCTCTCCGATGACGGAAGCCGAGATCGATCGATAATAGGGCGAAATCGAGGCGAGTTCGCGGTTCCTATATGTACGGAGCATTATTTATGGCGATTTAAGGAAATTCAAAGATACTTGTCTCGCAGCGACGCGATCAAAATCTTTTTCCTCGATTTATCGTCCTCGCTTTTCCAGCTCGTAAATTTTTGCCATTCGCGTTTTCGGACTTTTTCGCCGCCAGAGAGAGCGAGAGAGAGAGAGAGAGAGAGAGAGAGAGAGAGAGAGAGAGAGAGAGAGAACCCTCTGGCGCAACTCCCGTTGCGTCATCAAGCTCGCCGAGCTTATGCAAACCGTCGTGCGGCTTCTATACCTCGAAACCTCCAAGCTGGAGTTTTTATTTCACTGGAACTATGTTATACCGACGCTCGATAGCGGCACGCTTTTTTACTCGTAAACGTGTAGTCACGCAAAGTTCGGAAAACGCGATTAAAAATATCGCTGTTAGATTTATGACTGGGTCGTTAAACTACGCGGCTGCGCCGGATTGAGACATCAAATTACGAATTGACGCATTATTATTCGAGAACGGAGAATCCGCCGAAATCTTGGAAGCGTTTATTCAGACACATACCGAGTGTGTACGATCTGGAAGAAATAAATATCGAAATTCGTACGCACAACACAATGTGTGAGTCGGCTGTATTTAGTCAGTCGATAGTGTGTATTCCCGAAAACGGAAAGAGCCAGCGCACTCGGGTCGACGTTTGATAAGCGATATCGCGCATCGTTCTCAAAAAATTCTTGGAAACTCGAGCTTGTCTCGCGGTAATTACATTTTTGATTAAACAAAGTAGCTCGCTTTCGAAGATTCCGTTGAGTCAGCTTATTGAATCACGATCGAAATTCGCGATAGGTCTAATGAATCGTCGATAACGCACTCGACTTGCTCTTCAAAAGAAAACTCGCTGGGCTGCTTTTTTACAACTCGTTCTCTCATCTCACCAGCTTTAATTTCGAACACGTGTCCCTGTTTCGGGCTGCGCGGGAGGAGCCTACTCGGCCGTAAATAATTGGCTCGTAAAGCCAGCCGAGAATCGGGACTAAATTTAATATGGGAAGCGCGCGGCAATCATCCGTATGCTCCACAAACATCCGACTTGCATAAAAAGTGTATTATACACCCTTGCACTCGCCGACGCATGTGCGACGTCGAAAAAAAAAATACCGGGAAGATATTCCTTCCTTCCTCTCGCGTTTCGCGATTATGTAAGCAAGTTATAACGGGCTTTGATGCTCGCGAACGACAATGTCTCTGGAGCATAACTCGCGGCGTTTAATTTTATGCACGAAAGTTTTGAATTCGAGGATTTCGAGCGGGTTTTACGCTCGAGGAGATTTCGAAACGACGACGGAGCCCACGTGAAACCGCAAGAAGAACACATAATGTATCGAGTAAAGGATGGATACGCAAATGTAAAGTTTACGCCTCTCTTTTACGTCCTTTTAAATCGTGAATTCGTAATAATCATGCTGCTTCCTCCGAAAGACTGTCATTAAAGTATAACGTTCGAATTAAAAGCCATGACGGGCGCGAGGTATTTTTTCCTTCGACGAAAACTCGCAACCTCGAGCGTAAAATTTTCATATATATTCCAAATTTAGAAACTTTCGGCGTCCGCCCGGACAGAATTGACAGCAGGCGGCTTCGAAATCCGAGACAGCTCTCAAAGGCCAGGGTCACTTTTGTGTACACACGCATAATACGAATGTCCCGTTGGCCAATGGGAGGACGGTTTCGACGACGAGGAGAGAAGGGCGTCCTTTACACGAATGTCCCTCGTCGTGCAGCTATGAAACTTTAAATGAGCCCACTTCGCCCTGCGGAGTCCTGGAAGTTTTAACATCGAGCGCGCGAGATTAAAAGCATCGAGAGCTTTTAAAAACTTGTAAAAATTTAACGAACTGCGCGTGATTCATTCTTGCGGCCCGAAGATTCTCCGCTTTTGTTTTACTGCGAAGTCGTTTTCGTATTTTTACGGCTGGGAAAAATCGAGCTCCGAATTGAATTACTCGAACTTTGCGTCTCGGAGTGAGAAGAAAAAAAAGGAAGAAATACGGCTCCAATTTGTATCCCGAGCTACGAGCGACTAATCGTGAGATGATCCCACGTTGCCCACGAGTTATCGCCGCAATAATTCCTCCTCCTACGAGTGTGTTTCCCAAAACACACACGTGTCCGGAAAGACTCGAGTGCAGCCCGCGAAAAAAGCCCAGCACCCTCTCGTTCCGGCTTTTCTCACAGTAGTCGAAAGAGTTGGTCGGGTGATCGGTCGGGAACAGCTGCTGCTCGGCAGTCCCTTATACACAAAGCCGAAAAGCAGTCGCGTGAGGTCGTGGCATTAGGCAAATCGCCTAGTGTGAGTATAAGTGCGTCATTAGGCGCTCATTACCGGACACTTAGATGCTCGCGCTCGGCGTTTGATTTCGGCGCTTTTGAGGAAGTCGGCGTGTGAACTCTTTCCCTCTCCGTGCATAATACAGTCGGCACTCTGGGCTGCGCCGGCATTAGATGCCTATCGGGCCTGAATTATTGACACGAAATCCGGCTGATTCTCCACGCCTCGTTCGGCTCGCGCGTTATTCGTGATTTTTAATGAGATTAGCGCGAGATACGAGTGTGTGCGGCTAGTTCCCCATTAAATGCGCGCGCATTTCAATGGGGGGATTCCACACATTCGAATGTAAACATTATCTAAATTAGTGAATAATTACGGCGACGAATTAATTAGTAGGCGTTATCCAGTGTGTAGCCGTGATTAGCGCGATAAAGCGTGCAGGGGCATTGAAAAGAGGCTCGCTTCGCCCGGATTCAAATCGAATCAGCGATACATCAAGCCGCGAACAATAGTTCTGCGCCGGGCGGCAACTGTTCTTAGCGTTTTTACGAGCACCGCCGTAACAGTTATAAGCAAAAAAGCCGACGCATAGGCCGGGGCAAAGAGTTGACAGTGGAGCCGGGGCTGGAGGAAAAAGAACGTAGGACTGCTGCGTTAATTTAATCACCCATTGTTCGGATCCGCGTTTTCCAGAGTCCGGCCATTGGAAACACGCGGACTTTTTATAACGCGCCGGCTCATCCCTTCGACCATAAATTCGAGAAGGGCTCTATCCGTCAAAACAAGAACTCTCTTCTTCTCCTCTCGACGTACTTATACCAAAGCTCACGGATGTGTCATTGAACATATCCAATCGGTTTCACGAAAACAAGCGTAAAAACGCACCCACCCCACGTACGCACGAATGGCCGTGTTTTCTAATCAAGAGCTCGCCCTCTTAGTCCAATAATCGGCGATTACTTCCAGCAGCGGCCCGTGTCCCGTTAATCCCGGCGAAGGTATAGGAAAAAATTCCTCTAAAAAATTTCCCGCCTAGGTGCGCCTCCCTAATTTATGTTTCCGTCGAAGGACAGCCGTCTCGCGGCTCTCTCATCGCCCCGATCCTCGCGAAAGCGCGATAAAAAACCGGGAACCTCTCTCGCCTTCCCCGCCCTGTTCTCCCCTCCGTACAGCTCTATAGCAGTAGTCTTTTCGAATTTCACTCGCTGTAAAAAGCGCGCGGCGCGTCTCTGCATTTTTAATATTAACAGTCATATTGGTGCGCGGGCGAGAGCGGCGGGAAAATTACGAATCCACGCGCGGCACGCACGCGAACGAACTTAAAACCGAATTAAGATTTAAAGGGCAGCTCTCGCGCGGGCGATCGTAAAAGCCGGTTAGCGGAGTTAATTTAGGTATTGCGCCCGCGTACTTAGAGAGTGTGTAGCATGTAGGTGCGCGCGCGTGCAGTCGAAGCGTTTACCACGCGCAAGAGAGATTCGAGCTAGAATTTATGTACTTTCCCCGGCCGCTTCTCTCTCTCTCTCTCTCTCTCTCTCTCTCTCTCGCAGTCTAGCGCAGCTTTGAGCGCGTATACGTAGATGCATAATTGCGGGTATACCGAAACTCGACCAGCGGCTCCTGTGCTCAATGTTTTGCGGAGAGCCGAGTTTAATTCCGACCCGCAGGGACACACGCATCTGCCCTGTGCATATATATAATAAACCCTCGCATTTCCATTTTGTCGATTATACATATGAGTCGGGCGACGCGAGAGCCGCGCAATTAATTTGCGAACTCGCCGCTTTGACTTGGACGCAGCCGGTGAATTTTACAGTTTCTCCGCCGAGATGTTACAGTTCTCCGTTTGATGAAACGCACCCGTCGACCCGATATCGATTTTAATTAGTTTGATTTGGTGCTAGCCAGTGCGTCGACATTCGCTTTGCTTCCTCGAGAGTCGTCATCCTACGTACAACTTTCTTGGCGCTCATTAAAGCCGATTAAGCGCACCTTCCGCGAACGCCATGAAAAATTCATCGGCTCGCTCGACCTTCGCTTATTACACGCACAATTTCATTTATTTTCCGCGAAGGTTCGGGGCTCGTCTTTCCGATTACGCATCCATCGCACCTTTTGCTGTTTTTTATCGTATTTCTAACACTGCTCCTTCTATAATATTATGTCCATCGCATGAAATTTCAAAGCAAAGTATCGCAAGCAATTTTTCCCCTCCGCTCGTACCGCACCTGTCGCGGCTTTATTTTTCAATATATTACGTTCCTTTTTTTCGCGGCAGCCGACGAGCCGTAATCACCCTGTCATTACGGCACACATACGCGTACGAAATTTTTTTTTTTCGCGAGTTCGGCCGCAATTACACTACACCCCGGCGGTAAATTAAAAATTAATTCGTAATCAGCATGCCGCTCTCGTGACACGCTGGCGGTTACGATCGCGACCATATGTACGCATCATATGGTTCGCCGATTCGTCAGCGTAATAACTCAATCCTGCAAAATATTCTAGACGCATTATACCTCTCTCTTGCTCGAGAACAATCGATAGCTCCTCTAAGCAACAATTTCCATCATCTCTCTCACTCGCAGCTGTTTATCGAGCTCGAGAGCAGCAATGCGCCGTATGCGTACGTACAAGTGCGTAATTCGCACGTGAGTTAGCTGCACGAGGGGCCAGAGGGCTCGACCGCGCGCCGGTGTTTCATGGTTTTGGTCCGACAACTCGGTTAATAGCCCACCGGGGGATCCCGCTTTGTTCCATCCTATATATATATATATATATATATATATATATATATATATATATATATATACAGCCTCTCTCTCTCTCTCTCGATTACCGCGACTCTGCATTATACTCGCGCTGATATGTACAAAGAATAGTTTTCCAGAGCGAGAGCGCGCGCTTTGCTACACCGCTATAGCGCGATGCGGATGCATTGTGCAGCGGTGTGTGTGTGGTATACGAGTCTCTCGATGCCTCTGCGGTAATGATACACATACACGCCCGCGGATTGTTATTGTTAACAATTCGGCTCTCGGGTTTGTTTGGGCTGCACACGGATAATTCCGTCAGTCGCGCGCGACTTTATTCGAAAGGAAAGCAAACCGTTCGAGCCTCGCACAGCTAAGAAAACAGGAACGGGCGACAAAAAAATCGCGCGACTTTTATCTCCTTATCGAGGCTCGTGGACAAACACAGTAAATACACTGCGTCCCTCGTAAATTTTTCAATAATCCGCCGCCGCCGCCACACAGGACGGCGTGGCTAATTAAAAATAGACGGGAAAGCCTAATCCCGCGTATGAATAAACAGGGAAAAATCGGCGTTGCGTGCAGCGCGCAGCGTATACGCGCATCGGAGAGGGATCGAGATATTGCAGCTCTCTCTAGCTCGGGCCATTGACATGTCAGCGCTCACCGCGGGGATCGATCGAGACGGAGAACAGTTGTGTAAACATATTAGGGTCCACCCTCGGCCGTCCCTCTCTGTCTCGTATGCGCTCATACGTCCCTCCTCTATAGCCATGCGTGTGTGTCTTCGCTCTCCGCGCGAGCACGCGACGCGATGCATCAGAGGTGCAGCGCGCGACGAAGCCGCAGGTATTTACTCTGCGCTGCTGTTTGTACGTGTGTGCGTTCTATGAGCAACCGTGCGTGACATATTGCGTATCGCTATGTTTGCGATATAAGATTGATATATATATATAGAGAGAGAGAGAAAGAGATAAATAGATAGATCTTTATTTTGCTCAAAGCGAAAAACAATACAATTCGTTGAGGTCACATAAGACTGTGTCTCATGCAAACTAAGAAAGAGAGAATATAAAAATATAAGAGAGAGAGAGGCCGAGGGAGGATGTGCCGCAGGTCATCTCCCCGTTCTCGCGCGCCAGTTCTTTCCGCATGCGCTATGCGTCCGATGTACGCGTTATTCCCGCGCCTTCAGAGCTGTGCATTGTGCAACCCGGCGTTTAGCTCGTTCGGATTCCCAAAAGTGCCGCTTGAATATTAAGTTCACATGTGCCAAGCTAACTGTACAAGGCTCAGTCGTACACGCAATCGCGCATCTCGCGCGCATGAGAATATATTCCGCGAGAAGTCGAGCTTACGTAACGCCGGCGAGCGCGATGAGGGATTTAGTGGAAGCCGATTTTCCCCCGTTTGTGCGCGAAGTGTTACAATGGGACACGCACGCGCGTGACGGTTTAATGCGATGATCGATCGAGCCGGCGTTACGTGCGTGTGTGTATGCAGATATTCAATCGAACGGAGGCGTTGCCCCTGTGCGAAAGCGTCGCGGATAAGTACTGACGGAAAACTGGTCCGTGTGAAAAGCGCCGCTAAGCCGACGCTTCGTTGACAGCGAGTGCGATTGAGCTATAGGATCTTAATCGATGCATGCACGCAGTTGCGCAACGCGTCGATTCGTGTGAAGAATTACACGGCGGTAATCGATTGTTTATCGCGGGCTCGTTTGGAAAGCGATGCAATATAACGGCTGGCTTTTCACTTTTCTTTCGGGAAATTACCGTCTAGATGGGACAGAGCGCCGCTCGGGAAAATTGGGACATAAATCGACGAGGAAAGCGCTATCTCGCTCGGGACATCGGGCTCGGGACACTTTCTTTACACCTGCAGGCCGTATTGCGCGGGCAGGTCGTGTTGCAGCGAGCGCCCTCGCGCTTATCTTAGATTTTCGCTATACGTCTCTCTTACTCGTAAATAAAGCCGGTATATGAGTAGGACCGGCCGGGCCGATGCTAATAACGATCGGCCCGCTCCCCGCGGCATAGGAAACCATAAATTATTCCTGCGGCTGCACTGCATAAGCATTCGGGTAAATAAACGAAAACAGATCTGAAAAGACTCGGCAGCTCCGTCACCGTGTTTGCCGATCAAACAGCATTCTGACACACGACAGCGGCTTAATTCCTTATTAAAACATCGTCGCACGCGAGCAGCCGAGATCTACGAACTATGCAAATAGCGCTTATCTTCCTCTCGACTGCATAGTCGCGGCGCACAATACCGCGACGACTACATCGTCTAAAGAAACACGGACCAAAAAGCGGCTCCGGCTTGTTTATCAAGTGTCACCGGCTCTCTCCCCCCTCCCGGTATTCCGCCTAATTTACCGATCCGAATCTCGGCGGGTCGTCGACCATTGTGTCGAGCAAATCTCGCCGATGACAAAGGACCGAGAAACGCTGAGAAGGGTCGGTAAAAACGGCGTAAAATGCGCGCGGACGCTCTGAAAAGGAGGTCATGAGTCTCGCCGGCCCTTTTTGCGGGCGCATACTCCCGCGGAGCCGAAACGACAGGTCGTCGCTCGGATTTTGCTCCTGCGAACATCGTTCGCCTCGGCGCACAACCTTTTCCAGGACGTCGCAGGGGCTGTATGAAAATTCGAACGCCTACTCCTCTTTATTACCCGACTGCGGAGCAAACAGCGGTTAAGCGAACGCTCGATTAATCGAGCGAAGAATTCTCGAGTATATAGAGAACATTGCGCTGCGGAGATTTAATACCCATCGTAATCCGCGGCGCGGAGCGACGCTAATTTTAATAAACGATCCTCGAGACGAGATTGCATTAGCTCGCAAGCGTGTACGCGAAAATGTCCCCCGAGGCAACGACGCAGACGACTAGGACGAGTTTTAAGCATTTGCCGCCACGCACGAGAAACAATCGTTCTGCCGCGTCACGTTCGAACATTTACGGATTCCCGCTCCGCCGGAACTATGCTCATTCGGTTGAGAAAAAAACCGCGGCAATCCTATTTCCGGCGCGCGAGCGCAGAGTAGCTCCTCTTTTTCTGCAGCCGCGCGATAGCGATATTTGTCGCGGCGGGGCAATTAAATTTATCGCGATGAGCCGTTTTTGTCGTTATCAGCTCTCGGCGTTTGACGTAATATCTGCATCGCGACGAGACGACTTTTTGTCTCTCGTTCGAAGCGTTAAATAATTTCGCGTCGTTAACCAATGGGTCGCCGACGAGCGTTTTCATCTAAGTGGATAATTGCGCGATGTTTGAGGTAAATGAGCTTACTTGTGAACACAAGTTTCGCTCGCCCCGAGCCAATTTTCTCTGACGGCAAGTTCACGACGTTGTTACACGCTGATTTTTTCTCCCCGCAGCTCGAAATTTTTAAACGCTCGCGAGAAACTTTCGGAGATCGCTATTTAGTTTTATTGCGCGCTCGCGAGAGAGCTGCGAAATTGCCGCGCGTCCGATAGCGCTTTACGCATTTTCCGCCGCTAAATAGAAGCATTAATTTCAGTCTTCATTAATTATCGATATTGCGTCAATGCGCGAACTCCCTTTGATACACGCATAGGCGAACGATCTGCGCGCAACGTATAAACGTATTCCCAGAATTCGAAATCAATCCACGCTAAACTGCCATAACTGCTTTACATAACTGATGTATTAGCTGCTTCGAAGCACCCGCCGCAATAATTATCCGCTCTCGAAACTTCGCGTTCGTATACCGCTGTAGAAATAATTAATGATCCGCAACGCGATTGTGTCCGCGCGCACTGTAATATCGAGTTTTGGATAAACAACGAACTCGAAAAGTAAAAAAGCACCTCTCTCCATTTGGCCCCCGTATGCGCAGCGAGATCCATTATTTAATCAACAAACTTCCCTGCGACCGGGTCGAGTGGAAAATTCGCTTAAAGCGAATCAGGCATGCAAACGGGCTTGCGACTACTTTCGGCCCTTTTATTTTCCGGCCAGGTATATTAGCGCTCGCCAGCTCTGTATAGGTATACGCGCATCGATCGATGCAGCCCGAAACGCAGCGGAAGCCTTTACCCGCGTTTAAAAGGCCGCCTCGAGTGTGTTTATCTCTCCTCCTTGCAGCGGAGAGGTAAAAAGAATATCGAGATTCACCGCGACAGCTGGTCGGCCTGGGCTACTCTACTATACACGTGAATATACGTGTATACAGTAATCCGAGCCACGCACGAGTATCCAAGCTGTATTCCTATGGATTTTCGGACTGCTTTTCTCGCTTTTTTCCACTGCCACTCGATATCTCAATTAAATTTTCCGCTCGGTTCTTTACAGCGTCGACGAAAAAAACCCTGTGGGAACTCGTTACGTATTTCTCGAGTAGCTCTACGGGCGGGAAGCTCCAACTCGATAACTTCGCTATACTATTATACAGGAAGTACAAGATTTTGAAATATTCCTCGACGGCCCACAAAGTTTTCTCAAAAACGCGCACGGGCAATTTTTTTACTCGCCGTGAAAAAAAGCAGCATTGACGCAACGAGCAGGCGGCAGCTGAAATTTTATCGTTTTAGAAGCGAAGGAATCGCCTGCCGAAAGTATTTCGACAGACTCGGCCCCTTGGCTACCTGCGCTCGCGCGGCTCCGATATACACGAGAGCTGAAAATAAAGCAGCGCAACGCGCGTATCCTGCGAGAGAGAGTGTGTGTGTGTGTGTGTGAGAGAGAGAGAGAGAGAGAGACGAGATTACAGGGTTAGGCCGTGCCGTATGTGTATAATGGCCGTATCATTAGAATTTCTTATATACGCGATCATATCTGCGCTCGAGAGCTCGAGTGTAATTACTCTCTCAAGCGCCTAAACGCATCTGCGATACGGGAAACGCTAATCAATTCGATGCTGCGTGTGTGCGGAGGTGGGCCGCCGCTGACAAATCCGACCCTGAGATCGGGAGATTCGTCAGTCCGATCAGATGCACAAAAAGCCTTTCGGCTCGAGCAGCTCTTTTCCTCTCGAAAGATCGTCGAAAATTAGTCGTATTATTCCCGCCTAATCGTCCGAGCCTCTCGCGCGCACATTTTTCCGTTCCTTTTTTCCGGCGCAAAAAAACGTCCCTCCTCTATGCGTGCAGCGTCAAGAGGACGGCGGATCGAATGACGAAATACAAGCTCGAGGCGATCGAGTTCTCGCACAAAAAGCCCTCCTTACACGGGGCTGCACACAGTGCAAAGAGAGAGAGAGAGAGAGAGAGAGAGAGAGAGAGAGAGAGAGAGAGAGAGAGAGAGAGAGAGAGAGAGGAGAGGCTGGCTCCGAGACGAAAATCAACGATACACCTCTGTCACGTCGCTTTTTCGAAAGCAGGTAGACGTGGAAGATTTTTCGGGGTCTATGCGGCGGAGGGCCGCATTGAAAAGGTGACAGGTAGAGAGCGAGTTCCGCGCTGAATTCAAAGTAGGTGTACACACTGCGCTGTATAGAGCTCTTGGATCGCCAGCAAGACGGAAAAATCGGAGATTTCCTGCGCTAGCGAGCGAGTATAAGCGACTGAATGGGCCTCTTGGGAGATCCAGATGATAGATACGTTTCGTGAATTTTCCAAAATCTCGGCGGCGAGCGTGTATAATTAAAGCTTTTCCGTCGAGGGGGGAAGCTGCAGCACAATGGGCCATGGGAAATATGGAGCCGAGATGCAGGCCTCTATGAAATCCGCATTAATTTCGTGAGCTTTCATATTCCTTTCAAGAGTCGTCGCCTCTTTTTTTTCGCAGCTGCGACAAACGACGTTTTGACGTCTGTATCATTGCAGGCCGCAAATGGACTGGTGACGCGCTCATCGAGAGCCTTTGTGCGGAGGGGCGCAACAGCGGCGATTATAATTAATCAGGGATAGTCGTATAAATATTTTCGTGTGCCCGATAAGTCGAACGCGTGATAAATGGATTGAGGAAACGAGTCAGCCGAATTTTCGCCTCTAGCCCTGCGCGATGCATGCAAGGCCCACCTACAGTGCGAAACGTTATAAATCACCAGCGGATAGTGCAGCGGGCATTTTTGATCGCCGATGTGTGTGTGTGTGTGTGTATTATGCGCGTCTAAGTGGTGAAAGTGGCCGCAAACGCAGTCTCTACTCGCGACACACAATAAAGCCGTCGATGCAGCGCGATGCCGAGGGAAAGACGATAAATTTTGGAACAGAGTTTAGAGAGAGAGAGAGAGAGAGAGAGAGGGACGTTGACTTAACCAGCCAAAAATTACAACGAGAGACAGAGGATAAAACAGCAAATAAATCTCGGCTCGCTTTGCTTCACATTTTCCCCGACGACGATTTATATGTAGTCGCGCGCAGCAGCTCTCCCCCCCAAGGAAAACTCGTACGCAACAGGGCCTGCTCCAATCGAGAATCGAATTTATCACTGCCGGAACAGCGCGTAATTCCCCCTAGTCGGAAAATGAAAACTCTTTCCTCGGCTGCCGGGGCCGTAAAAGTAAAGCCGCGGCTTATTTAGAGACTCTGTTTTCGGAGAGCCACAAGACACACACATGCGACACAGATATCGCGCGGCGGCGACGGCGACGGGAATCTCGCTAGATTTACGCGCGTACACACACTCTTTTTCCCTCCGCTCTCGGGCTTTTCTCGAACGAGGGAGAGGAAGACGGAAGGAAAAAATGGGGAATTTCTCAAAGGGCCTCGCGTTGCACATGCTATTTTCGGCGGCTTCTCTGTAGAGTATACGTTAACTTCAAGAAGAAGAGAGTCCAGTTTTGGACTCATCGGCGATAGGTGGCGCACGGGCACTTTTTATTCGCTCATAAGTAGGCTACTGCTGCTACCTCCGCACCGAAATTTCTACTATTCCGTGGCTTTCGAATGCTCGCCGTCGAAAAAAAAACGCAGGAATACATAATTCTCGCGGTAATCATACTTCTGCATCGGGCCCCAAACGTGCTCGTTCGCGAATTAAAGCCGTAATTATTTCGTAACGCAAATTACAGACTCTCAAAATCGTCCGGCTGCACAAGCGAGCAAAAACCCGCGTGTTCGTGTGTGCGTGTGCGCGCGCGCAAGAAATACCCCTGACCATCTGACGACTAATAACCAATAGACGCGTATGATTTACGCGCGCGAGCCCGCCGAAAAAGAGAAGGGACAGTATTTTGTGCGCTCGTGCGTGGATATATAGATCGACTATATAATGTATTCGCTTTATGGAAATGAACCGAGTCGTTATGCGCGAGTTTCAAACGCGCTGATTTCGCCTTGAATGGAGCGAAAGCGCCAATAATAATGCCTTTACAGTACACAATGCGATATATCTCACTGCTAATAACGCGCGCTAACGCTCTGCCTCTCTTGCCCAATCCGTGTGTATTATATATAATAATTCCACAGCTCTTGGAACCCGAGCGAAAGCGATCTCGACAGCCCATCGCACGCGCGCGTCACCTCCCCCTGATTTAATCTCCCTCTCAGGAAAAAAGTAGCCGCGCGCGCTTGGAAAATGACAACACCTCCTGCTAGAAGCGGAAAAATACACACATCCCTTATTCGTCAACGCAGCGACGCTATCGGCGCAGATGTCGGCCGAAAAAGCCTCTCTCTAGAGAATTCGAGTACGCGTATACGCGTCGAATAATCGCGCGAGAAAGTATAGGATTTCTTTTGACGCGGCTCGCGCCTTCTTTTTTTTATTACTCTGCCAGGCGTCGAAGAAAAGCGCGCGACGAGAGCCGTTGAGCGAGCTGAAAAGACGTCGGCATCTGTCGAGTACAGATAGGACTCACACGGCGTGAACGTGCACCGGATTAATTGAGTTTTTTCGCTCTCGCATTGACAATTCGAAAAACTCGAGAGGCCCGAAAAGATATTAAACGAAACGGCAGAAGGCGTAATTATCGGTTTTGCTTCCTCTCCGATACGAGGAAGGCTATTGAGGGAACCGAAAGAACTCGAAGCGGCGGGCGTAGATACACATTCGAATGCGTGAGCCATCGTGAGCCGCGCACATGACTCATCGTCTCCAACTTTGGTGAAGCGAGAGGCGCTAATACCTGAGATTATTTAATCGAACCGGCGCGCGCGCACGAAAAAACGAAGGAAATACCGCGCCAGATGCTTCTTCTCCGCGTATCCCGGCCGCGCCGCGCCGAGCTATAGAGAGAGAGAGAGAGAGAGAGGGAAAAAAGTATACACGCGTGCTGGCCTACAATCTCGCCAGGCTAAACCTGCGATTATCCTAATAAATTTCAACTAGGCCCCCGTGATGTAATAGCAAAATCGATTAAGCGCAGCCCGCGAGAGAGCTTTCAAAGAAGTTTATTAGAAGCCTAGTAAGCCCTCTTTACTGCTCTCCGCCGCGCGCGCGATAAGCGAAAGTGCGGCGAGCCGTGCGTGCGCCAGAGCTCGCTCTTTATTGCGGGAATTAGAGCTCTCTGCCGCGATGAATTTTCTCCATAGGCCGTTCGTACGTACGCACCTGCCGTTTGTACTCTTTTCCACTGCCGCGTACAACAATCGTAATCGGCGTTTTTCTTCACACACGCATATACAGGAACGGATTACGACCATTAATAGAGAGAAGCGGGTACACCCCCGCGCGGACAATATAAAGCCGACATTGTGCGCCGCGTCCGGATTGTCATAAGCCGTCATTTTCAACCTGTCGATGATGCGGTTTCGGAATTAGCCTGGCTCCGTCGCATTGTACACATCTGCCGGCCTCGCCGGTGCAAGGTGTCGCTTGGGCGACCGGCGCTGCAGCAGGTACCGTGTAAACGCGCCATTAGTTGGATTAGTCTAGCGAATTTCAGGTGCGCCGGCTTCTCGAGCCGGCCCCTTTGAAGTAATTTGTCCACGGCGACCATTCGGCTGTGCGCGCAGCTTTTATGATCCGCCGGGATAAAGGACCGCTCGTTTGCCAAATTGAAATGGGATATCTTAATGGAGCTCGACTATGTCGGGTGTAGTTCTCACGCGGCCTGTACAACAGCTGATGCGGTCGCTGTTGCTAATATATCGTTGGCGATAAATTATTTCAGCGACGGCAATAACGATCTGCATAATTCGCGTTAAAAGTAACCGCCCTTAATCGGAGAGGAAGATGTGCCAAGTGTGCGATGAAGAAATTTCGCGCGCCTGTCACCCATACGATATTACACGCGCACGGACGAGCTGCGCAGGTGTTTGGAAAATTCAGAAACGCCGGGATAATATTACACTCGCGGCGCCTCGCGTAAGGAGTGAAAGTGCGGACAGTCGTTTCGTGTACTTTATGATCCCCGAGTTCGGCGGAAAAATTCCGCGCTATTCTCTCTCGAGCTATAATTCCCCCCTTCCTTATGCGTACACAACAACTCGCCATATAACACTATGGCGTGGGGATATTTTTAATTGATTTTTATTCATACTCTCTCTCTCTCTCTCTCTCTCTCTCTCTCTCTCTCTCTCTCTCTCTCTCTCTCTCTCTCGCTCTCTCTCTCTGTCGAGCCTAGTCCCGCGCATAAATAATTCATATCGGCTGCGGGTTTAAGTTCCCGGAGACGGCGGCTATCTCGTCACATTATCGACGCTAAATCCCGCAAAGCCGCGCGTACAGCACTCCACTCGCGCCATAATCTCTCCACTCCCGCCGCCTGCATCGGTATCTGTATACGTGTGTACACACAATCTCCGAGCCGTAGAGAGCTACCGCTTTTTAGCGCTACTGCGCTCTTCATCCTAATACCTCAGCGCGGCGCGACGGCCATCGAACTCGCGCTGGATTACGCTCCAAAGCCTCTCGCCATGTGGCAATTGGAAAACAAGCGGACAAATTGAAACGCAAACTTCGGAAGACTCGCCGCGCGGCGCGAGCAGCTGGAAGCGACTTGTCTTCGCTCATGAAAATTTCATGAGAGAGCCGCGAGTGAAATTTGCCCAAACGCTCGCCGGCACGCGCGATCGGAGAGCGAAAAAACTTCCGGCGGCCCTGGATTATTAACCAGAATCGCGCGCGTGGCCGGGCAGGTGCGCGCCCGATCGCAGTCGCACCTGCCCCGAGTTTAATTCGCTCGAGAATTTTTAGCGTGGATTAGAGCCACGGCTCATCGCGCGCGCTCGCGCGTTTTACCTATTTTGACCCCGTTTCCACCCTCGCACGGTTTTATGGTTTGGGGGACGCGCCCACTCGTTTTTTTGCGGTTTTCGTAGGTGACGGATCGATAGCCGCTCGATAGAGTCGAATGTTTGGTTAAAAACTCTCGTCGTACATCGCTGTGCCGCGCGGGAATAATAATAATAATAAGGACCCGCCGAGAGGCAATCTCCCGAGCTAAATCACATCAGTTTGCAATTTTCCGTAAAATACAAGTACGGAAATTGAAGGACTGCAGCGGGAGTAATTCAGCGTAAACTTGGCTGTACGGCTTTCCAGCCGGTCGGCGAATTACAACGAGGGTTTGATCCGGCGAGCTGCGGATAAGGCCGCGCGTTAAACTGTTAATTATGTAACCCAGGAGAGACGCCTCGCCGAGCGCGTAGTTTGCTCTAACCTGTGCAGGTCATTAAGCCGTCTACGGATACGTGGGCTGGGGTCCTTTGTTTTCCCCCGTGAATGAATGATCGTTACGACGTAGTCTTTTCATATCGCCCCGCGTTATGCGACGGAAAATTATAATTGTATGCAGGTGCAGCGCTCTCGAGTTGTCGATTCCATCGGCGATGTATTTCGATAAATAAATTATTGTATTGTGCTCGGCGAGCGCGGTCGACGAGTGTATTCGCTTATAACTATATCCCGCGGTTTTATCTCGCGTTTCAAAATTTTTCAACTGTCGAACGTCGATCGCGAGGATATACGAGGAAAATGCGTTGCACATCACCCCGCGTCTGCCGAGTGGGCGTGCATCGCATACACTATACATGCACCTCTCGCGAATTATTTAAACATCAGCTGCAGCGCAACCGTACTTTTAATTGCGATAATTTTCTCTAACAAACCTCGTACGTTGATTAGCCTCTTTACACATCGGCTAGCGCCCGATCAATATTTATGCTGCATATTTCATTAACGAAGCGAGAAAATCAAAAACGGAACGAAAAAAGCGGCAGTATATTTCCGAGTTGAGAGCTTTCATTAATCCCAGGGTCGAATGGGTCAGCTTAGGCTCGCGCGCGCAATAAAACGTCAATCGCTAGCGCGGGGGCCGATTAATCGAAGCCAGGAGGAAATGCGCACGCGTATAGATAGATTCGTGCGCAGCCAGCTCGCGCGGCCTGGAAAATTAATGGCCCCAGTCGCGATCTTCCCTAAATTACGCGAAGAGTTATAGGCCGTATATAACCTTTTCCGAGGGTGGCGGCGGCGGCTTAGCGCCTTGAGAAAAGCTGCGGCCGGTCCACCCTTCGAATTTAACACTTCCGCAGCGAGTAAAAATACGGCCAAGCTATGCACTTTGACGAAACTGATTAAGCTCCTTTCACGCTGATCTATGGCTTCATTTAACATTTATTCCCCCCCCCCCCTCCCGCCCCCAAGAGCGGCGCGAGTCTCTATGTATTATTGATACGCATCGCTTTGGGAATTAACGCGGCCCAGCGATTTACGGCTAATTTTTCCATACGTATACCCGCCTTCCAAGTAATTGGCCGACCGCGTGAAATCTATATCGGCTAAATCGGGGCGCGGCTGCCGTGAATTATTTACGATATTAAATAAATATTGCCCGGCTCTCTCGCGCTCGAAGCTCGCTCGTCAATATTGAAGCGCGCTTTTGCGGTTGTCGGCTAGTGCTTTTCGTCGTGCACAATGTTCATCGCAAAGTGCGTTCCGAGCCGCCTCTAATTGCAGCTGGAGTTTTAATGGAGCTTTTCCTCGCGATAGTCATTATTTATCGCTATTGTTCGCGCCCTGCGTCTAATGGCTGCGCTTAATATGATAATCTGGACACCCGGGCCGAGCCCTTAATTGTTGCGCGATAAAATTTCTCCAGAATTTTTCTTTGTTCAACAGCTCCTGACAAAGACGCTCTGCAGCTCGACTGATATAATGATATTCACCCTTTTCGACTGCGAGCGATAACTCCTTACCGAGATCAGGCGCAGAGGAAAAGTCTAAATTTACCCGACATTCTCATGAAGAGACGCGGTAATGATAGATCGACGTCGTAAAAATTTAGAGCTCTCTCGTTCGGCAACTGTCTGCGACAGCGATTCTTTGTCTCGCGAATCGCTCGCTTATACATGGCGCGTTGTATTTTTAAGAAATTTCGAGAAAATACAAGCGACGGATATAAAATTGATGGTCAGCGCTTCTGCGGGCTCTTGAATTTAGCGTATTTCAATATCCCGGATATTGCAAAACGAAAAAAGCACCTGCAGCCGAGAGCCTTTTCTCGGAAAGTTGACTAAACGCGCGGCTTACACGAGAAAAGCAGCAGCGGCAGAAGTTATCGATCTTCCGCCTTTGACAGCTATGCTTACGCACGCACACACACACACGGGTCTGAAATTCGCTCGCGAGACATTGTCAGAAATCGGTCGTCCAACTCGAGACCAAACGATAAGTTCCACCTGCGATGCCATACACGAGCGGAGAATGAATTGCTCGACTGCAGCAGAGAAGCGACTCTGTGTACTATACGTCTCTGTTTACGCGATAAAACGTCGGTGGACCTTTGACGCAAATATAACCGCTGGAAAACGTCAGACGCCGCCGTCGCCGCTTATCGTTCGGCTGCTTTTACTGCGTCTTCGGCTCCCTTGAGCCCTGCGCCGCCGCGTGCTTTTTTATTATCGTTCAATAAATTCTCTAGTTTACGAGCGTACACGCCGCGGCGCAAGAGAGAGAGAGAGAGAGAGAGAGAGAGACATCTCGAAATTGATTCCCCGCTCGAGCTGCATCGGAAAATGTTTAACTTGGATTCTCTGAAATTTTCCGAGTTTACGCGCGGTTATCCAAAGTAAGATGTTTTGCGTCGTCATTTCCTGGCGCACGCTAAATAAGCGGTTGAGTTTTTCCTGCAGCGAAAATTCCGAATTTACGATATAACACACGCCTCGATCGTAACTCTCGTCGATTCCCGCATATTCTTTCTCCCGCGAAAATCCAGGCCAACGGGCGCCCGAAATAGGTCCATCTCGCGAAGATAAGCAAAGCATCCCGTAATCGCCGCAGCAGAGGTTTTATTAGCGCCGTCGTGTTTTCAGAGGCAACGCGCGCGAAACAAGCCGTATGTATCTCTTCGCGTGTACGTCCGTGAGAGAGGAAAAAAATAACTCGCGCACGCGGCCACCTCGTCGCGGTGACGTCACATCCCGGGGACGAGCAGTCAATGGTGACGATGGACACAGGAGGGTCGCGTCGCCGTGGCGTACGTGCTCACACTGCGGCCCTAAACATCGGCCGATAATTAAAGCGCCGAGTATGCTAATTTACCGCCGCTCTTTTCTCCGGTATACCCGTTTCCGCCTTTTTTACGCGCGCGTGCGCGTAGGCGAGTTTCCAGGTTTAAAAATCATCGGAAAATTCCAGTCGATGCAAAGCTCGAATAACCACTATGTGCGGCCTTTCAAATCCAGCCATACGCATCGGTGTATTGTAATCCTCTGAAATAACTGCGGCCTGCAGTGCTCACGCTGCCGAGGCGACGGCGGCGGCGCCCGTATATATCTCATCTCGCGTTACGCTGCGGTTTGGAGAAGATGCACTTGAGACCGATGCAGAAACGCAGCGAGCCAGCGCAAGCTGATACGTCAGTGCGGGTGCCCCGATCCCCGACACACACACACACACACACACACGAAACAAAACAGAGACCGAAACTGGGATGCGTGAGTTGTAAAGATGAGGACGATGAAGAAGCGAGCAACACATGCTGTGTGCGGGCATTCCGAGGAGGAAAGAGAGAGAAAAAGCCATGTATCTTTATCGCCTACATCTGAGCTTTACGATCGCGACGCTAAACACCAGGCAAACTAATCAGTTTATGTGTACCGCGGCGGCGCTTTAAAGCTCGATAACGGAGAGCTGCCGCGCTGACCTCGCGCGGACGAAAAAAGCGGCGCTTTCGTTTTATCGTAATTTCGATCTGTCACGAATGCGCGTTGCAAGAGTGTGAAGATAAAGCCGCTCGCGCGTATGCATGCGCACTTATTCGCGAGAAGAGTAACGATGAGGGTAATTTTGAAATAAGAACAGACCGCCCGCAAATACTCGCGAGTTTACTGTGGAGCCCGAGATTTAAGTGCACGCTCTCGCGGATCTATACTTCTCGCTCGTGCTTCTAGCATTAATGAATTAATTCCCGCACTGCGAAAGTCCGAGCGTATGTGTTATGCTGAAAACTTTAAAAGGTCGATAGCGCCGCTATATTACATCGCGAAATTAGTCATCGGTCTATAGCCGCTAGAATTCGTCCGCGCGCGCGCACGTGCAACAGTGTATTATAGAGAGAAAAGCGGCTCCTTCACGTGTGTTTCGTTGCGTTGTGACTCACTTGCTGGATGAGTCAGTCAAAGACTCGCGCGCGCAGCACTAGTAGTAGTAGTCGGGGTCAGGCATACCTGCGGTCGATTCGCGAGACGTAGTTGCGAGCTTTGAGATATTTCGGCGTTTCCGGACTCCGCAGGTATGCGCGCAGCTTTGATGTGGAAACCGGTGAATAATCGCCTCCCAGCGTCAGCTGCTCCGGACACTTTCTTCTGCGCTCGTGTAAGGTCGATGTAATAGGAAAATATGAGTCACGTTGTTTATTATACGAAAACGGGGCTTCCTGCCGTCGTTAATCATTCTAGGCCAGCTTCTGCTCGATTTAGGGATGGCATAGCTTCCGCTTATACACTTTGCACGCGATTCCAAAACCACAAGGGTCGGCGCTTCTTTTCCTCCGTAATCGATGAACCGTTACACGGGCCAATTAAAAACGGCGCGAGTCACCGCGGCTGCTGCTGCTGCTGCTGCTGCGCTGGCTGATGACCCTCTACACTATATACGTCCCGAAATTCAAGGCACGCATTTTTACGGAGCGAGCCGCGCGCGACACCATAAACATGTCAGATTAATATGTAAACTAAGCGCCATACATTATGCATGCCGCGCCACTGGCATCGAACTTTCCGAGCAAACATTATAGATCGCGCGCAGTAGTCTTTGCCCGATGTGCGTACAGTGTAGGCGAACGCACGTATACACAGAAAGAGACGATATCTTCGAGTCCGAGTGTCGCGCGCGCTCTTGCTATAACTGCTCGTTTTGCATAATTTATAGGGCTGCGGCCGGCTTTCTTTGCGGAACTGCCGAGCTTGCCCGAAGATTCGCAATCGCGGGAGTAATACAATGAGAGTATAGACTATACGCACACGCAGGGTCATACAAACAGGCCTAATTAAAATCGATCGTAAATCAATGACGCGTGATCGATCGGAATGTTACACATACATGGCGTGACATAAGTTTCTTAATTATACGTTGCAGCTCGGAGATTCAAGCGACTTGGATAATCGACCCCGTGATATCCTTGACACGCGCGCTAGGAACTTTTCTCGCGCGCGCATAAACATGAAGAGCTTTCGGCTGAATTTCAACGCCCGAATAATTAGCGCTTTTGAATGTCAACGCGGTTGTCGCCTCTTATCGGCATTATTGAAAGGCTAATAGTTTCACACGTCGTTGAGAAACTCGCAGGCATTTGCATCGCGACTTCCAGTAACTGTGATTACATAAAAGAGTACTCACAAGTATCTCACACGATGGAACGCGAAAAATATTTTCACTCGATCAACGCAGCGATGCGCTCCTCCGTCTCTATTTACCCTCCGTCTGTGTTTTCCAAGAGCCCAAGAGGTGTATAATCGCCTCTTTTCGATCTTCCAGGCCGCGCGAGCTCCTAGAAAAATACTCTCCGAAGAAAGCGATACACGGCTAGCACAACATCGTCTTCTCCGCTCGATCCTGTAGACGCACTCTTTGCACCTGTGGCCGCCCCGTCTTTTTGGCAAGACGCCCTTTGTGTGCAGAGTTCAATAGCGGGCGGCGAAGCTTTCCCTCCTCGCTATACAAGTATACACGATATCCTCTCTGTTTTTTTACAATTCCGGCGGCGACGAGGCGTCAAAACAGAATCGTGGAAAATTCCTCGGAAGAGGCTTTTTATACGTCACGCTCGCGGCAAATCGGTCGAATAAAATTATCCACAGAGCTGAATCATGCGACACAACGGCTCATTAAGAGAAATTATATAAACACCTCGTTTCCCGGCTCTTATCCTCCTCGCCGCGCATTCTTATACAAATCACCGCGTCGCGCGCGGCACCTAATACTTTCCCATAGCGATTCAATAGGCCCGTCGTCGAACAATCGCTCGAGCTGAGCCATTGAAATGGCAGCCGATTAAAAGCGGGTGCATATAACGGCGCGGCGTATCGGAATCGAATATTTCTCTCTCTCGCGGATCATCAGAATGCCGACCCGCACCGGCCGTTGCCGAGGAGAGGACACGTCGTTGCGTAAGGATACACAGAAGGCGCACGACGCCTCTGTAAAATGAAATAAACAGGTACGCTGCACGGGCTTATAAAAAGGAAAAAGGAACGAGAAAGGGATACGGCTCGCACTCGCCATACTAATGGCCCGCGCCGGCTCTCCCGTGTGCGCCGAGAGTTTCTCATCCTGCATTTGAAGAAACGACACTGAATTGCAGTAATGAAATTCAGCTAGAGTGTGCGCGCGCGCGTGCGACCGTTTGGGATTCAGCGATCGACTGCATTACGCCGCGTATGTATTACAATCGCAAATTCGCCCCGATCGTCATTACCCGCTCAGCGGCTAAAATCATCATCAACATCATCTCCGCTGATCATGCGCCGATCCCTCGAATATGCGACAGGTGTAGGGTCGGGAAGTTTCCGCTTCCCGAAAGCCATAAAGTTAAAGATTCATAGGAAGAGCTGCCCCGGCGCCGGTGTGGTCCAACCACACATACGTGTGTATAACACACTCGTAAATTCGAGGTCAGCGCGTTCCAGTAGCGCGTCGCTTTATGGCCGAATGCGCTCGCGGCGTACGGTCATTTTTACCTCCCCTAACTGTATAGCGCGTACACGAAAGGGCTAAATATTTAGTGCTCGTAAAAAGTGCGCTCCAACATTTAAAACGACCTCTTTAAACAAACATGCGGGGTGCGAGTTCGGGGGGGCTGGGACGCGATATCGCATAGGGGCACGTAATGCGTCCGTTTTCCTCGTATAGACGCGCATTACGCGCATGCCTTCGCGCGCTCATCGATCACCGACGAGGAAAAATTTCGTCGCGCGCAGCATCACCTCTGACTGTGGAGTATAATTAAAGCGAGTCGCATGCCCTTCAACACACACACACACACACACAGGCCGCGTATTATTTCGAAGAAAGTCCTATCTGGCGCTAGCAATCGAAAACAAAAGGCCAATTATCCGGACCTACTCGGAGAGCTCTCGTTGCGACGTGCGAGCATACAGCCGCCTCCATCACGATGAAGCCTTCGCTCTCTCTCTCTCTCTCTCTCTCTTATACCATAAGCCGCCTGCGCACGTGTACGTGTATATGTGTGTGTGTGTGTGTGTGTGTGTTTGGAGGAGCCAGAGCTGCGTCGCGTCGGGCATATGCATGTGATGCAGCAGCAACAGCAGCAGCAGTCGCGACGATCACGTAGCTCTCGCTTATAGTCGCGGCAAGCGTCGCCGTGCCGCCATGAGGCATTCTAACGAAGCTCTCCAAAGAGAGATAATACCGGGGGATATCTCTCTCGCTCTCTGCCTTCGCCATACGTGTGCCGCAGTCTACACCTCGTCCTGTGCACATATGAGAGCCGCTTCTCCGCAGCTCGGGATGGCGCTTAAACGTGTGTAGAGACGTGGGTGGCTGTGAAATTTGCATTCCGGCTTTAAATCCTTCTTCGTCGCATATCGACGCGTTCGCAGAATTCGGGGGAGGGACTGCCGCGCGCGCGCGCGCGCGCGCAGGGTGTCGGTGAATATCAAGTGAGTCGTAATTGAACGTTATTTTTTCAGCGACCGTGCTGACGATCACGAGTATATTGTCATTTCGCCAGCTGTATACGAGCGAGACACGGCCGATGAATTTTAACGAGGGGATTTTTCGATTATTGCAAGTTGCCTCGTGGGAATGCAGCGCCTGCGTTGTTTATGATTTGTTTTGACTCTCGCTGCCGAATTCCGTAAGCGTCTTCTGCAGCGAACGCTGTGCTCGTTCCATTAGGCCGTTTCGCTCGTTGCGAGCGTTCGACGGGAAAATAACCGGGCGCGACTCCGCCTTGCTGCGCGCACCGGAGCTTCGGGTTCGTCTGCGATCATTTTTCACGCGCGCTCTCCGCAGCACACTGTAATACGCACGGGATCATTTTTCACTCCCCGAGAGCGAAATCACCTTGAGGCTCGTGCACCCGCACCTCAAGCTCGGCTGTATTGGTATAGTTAGCCCTGATTCTGCTGTTGGTCTTCTTGCTAGTTGCAGCGGACGTTATCATAACGGCTATAACCACGTAGGATGGGTTTATAACAAGCGACGTAATACAGGTCGCTCGATATTCGCGATCAGCTCGAAAAATATGGGATTCATCTACGAAGCCGAGGGCAATTCCAGAGAGCGGGGTATACGCTCTCAAAATGCAAATCGATGCTGCGAGAACGAAGTTTCCAGCTTTATACATCTCCGTACATAAATAAGAGCATAGTCCCTTTCTCTCTCACTCTCTCTCTCTCTCTCTCTCTCTCTCTCTCTCTCTCTCTCTCTCTCTCTCTCTCTCCAGTTTGAAAATCTTTGCGGTACATCCCCGGAGGCCTTCGAATGGCGCCCTTCTGCCCTACGTGACTGTCCTACGAAGCGCTCTCGGCGCAGGTCTACGCATACAACGCGACGAGAGCGAGGGCTATACGCCGGCAATATTTTCGACCGAGCTCGCGCGCGCGATGATTGTTAATGCTCGCCATTACATAAGCCGTATACGCTTTCCACGGGATTTACGAGCGAGCGCGCTTGAATTTTGGATGCTTGACCAATTTATGAATTTTCGGCTTTAGGAATCCGAGGAATTTCTCCTAATAACGATTATTTTGTCATTAATTACAGGAGCAGAATAGCTCTATTCACCGAAATCTAATCAACCCACTTTATTGTTCTCGTGATTAATACGATCATCGAGCGAGGAGCTTTCGTTAAGCCGGCAATAAAAGTCCGGGTGCGATGCTGATTTGCATAGGAGCCCGAGTTTTTTTACACGTGCCCGCACCCCCGAGATGAATGTCCATGAGTGACGCTCCATAATTCGAGGAGCCGTCGTAATACGCAGGGCCGCTCTCATTAGGTCGTATTATTCAAATGGCTTTCCCGCCTTGACCTTTCGAACATTAATCAAGCCTCGGCGGCGCAGAAATTTGCCGAGAGAGCCGCGCCGCATATTCCGCGCGGAGTGACTAAGAAGAGAGCCCGATGACTATAGATCTTCCGAGGCCCGTGTCCTTCGTAAATTATTCATTATACATGCGGATGCGCGTTTGACGAGCGTATAATTGATCACCCCTAAAGCCGGCTCTTTCGCGCATCGGTTTCATAACCGAGTCATTACATACAGTGCGTGCACGATCGAATTCATGCACACACCATAAATGATTCGCGCGAGCTGCCCCTTAATGAGCGCTTTGTTTTTGCCGGGAAAAAAGAATCGTTAAATATGACAGGATGATTTAAGAGGTGCAAAAAATATCCGGCAGCGGCGGCGGCAGCAGAAGCACGTGCTAAGTGCGCAAAAAGAGCGTTAATTAATTCGCACCTACCCGTACGGCGCAATCGTAGGCGCGCGATTCGTTAAAGCTGCTCGGCCAAGCGAGTCGATTCGGCGCATCCCATTTGACTCCCTCGCTTACGCCTTTACTCCGAGTGTACAGTTGTATACACACCGGCCGTTTGTTCTCCAGGTTAACGCTGGAACGCATGTGCACGGCAGCGATATACATAATATGCGCGCGCGGCTGAGTCAGCGGCGGTGCAGCTATTTTAGTGGTATTTTCGCGCGCGTCAAATTCCGATCGGTGTGAATCAGCCGCGTGCGATACGGCCGTAAATATAGGTCGCGACGATGCGCGGAGATAAGACTCGCGTGTGTGTACTTATTATACAAACATCCCGAGGAGTAACGCGAGCTCGCTCGCGGGGACACCTTTCGCGCAGCTGCCTGACACCGTTCGCGAGGCGAGAGCGCGGAAATTTGATAAGGGGACATAATTATGCCGCGCGCGCGGCAATCTCGGCCGCTCTTCTCTTTTCTCCTCATTTCAGATACTTATCGGCAAGTGCGTGTGTGCTCTGGACTTGCGCGCGCGATACAGGCGCAAGTGTGATGTAATTCCGAAGGAACTTCGCCGGGGAGATAATTCCACGACGTGTGTGCTTAATGCGGCGCGTAAATTATTCGCGAGACCGCGAGGAATGCGGAGAACAAGCAAATACGGCTTTGATACAGCAGCAGCGATTTTGATAAAGCAGCGCGTGTGGATGGTAAATATTGGATGAAGATGACAACGCTTCGACTTTTTAGCGGTAATTGCTCTTCTCCAACTTTTAATTGGGCCGGCTTTTGCAGCGCAATTGTGTTTCGAGGTTGTTATTAAAATTGCAGCTCTCAATTGCGGCGATTAGACGCGAAGCAAAGGTGCAGCCTGTGTCCGAGCGACGATCGATGGCCCGCTACTCCCGTGACAGCTGTATAGTGTAAAGAAAAGCCGCGAGACGCGTGGTTCGAAGTTTCTCGTCCCCGCCCACTGTTTAACCCTTCTACTTTTGCCCCCTGTTAAAAATTCCGCGACGCGCAGCGAGTTTTTCGAATAACCGGTGCGGGGCCTCGCGCACGCGATGCTGGCCAGGCGGCAATGACGAGCGAGGAAACAGGATCTGATCACGGGAGAGAGAGAGAGAGGGAACAAAAAGTGCGTGAAAATGAATGCGAAATGCCCGGCGTATCGTATCGCTACTCAGCGTGACAGCCGCACCGTCGTCGTCTCTCTCTCTCTCTCTCTCTCTCTCTCTCTCTCTCTCTTCCTCCGGTCTCGTTTCCGCGCACGGAGGCTCGTACATACACTCGTGGGCCGTCGCCCGCGACCGAAGCTGCATTTCGTGAATTTTCACATCCGGCCTCGCACGACGAGGCCGGCCCTTGAATTGCCAGCGGAAGTCGCCGCTGCAAGGGACTGTATACGCGCTCGAATTAAATGTACCGTTTCGCCGCCGCCGAAATTTCGCGGCGGCGCACCGGAATCGAGAGTTTTCGACTTTAAAATGCAACAGCGCCGCGCCATCATGCAAGACCGATGGACGTGCTTCCTTTGATGAGTTCCGAGAAGCCCGTGCATACTATACACGATTTATTCTTGCGTAGCGTTCCACGACGCTTCCCGGATTTTTGGCGCTTCTCGCATTTGCGCAGCTTTCGCGGAACTCGCGTTTCGGGGGGAGATTGGAAAATCGAGGGGTTAATTAGCGCGAAGTCTCGCCGCTTTACGGATCATAAAAATTCTATCGCGAGGGATTCCACGCTGTAGGAGAGTTAATTGAATGAAATAATATCTCGAGAGAGAGAGAGAGAGAGAGGAGCGCAAGTATTGATAACGTCTGTTACCGGTGGAACTTATCTGCGGGCGGTCGTTAAAGGAGAATTACAAAAATTCACAATGCATGAAGCGGAATACTCGGAACTTATTAAATGTAAAAAATGAATTTCTTATTAGCCAGGCTGGTAATACCCCGTTTAATTACGCCCGTGAGCTCGTAATTTTACTAGCGTTCATAAATAAATACCGGGAATCGCACGGCCATGCGATCCCGAAGAATTCGCGCTCCGTTCAAACGAATGTGGGTCGACGGGGCTATAGGTGATTTATTATCAGCGCCGAATCTGCATAACAATTGCGCAGCGAGGACGAGCTTCCGAACGATGATGATTTGAAGCCGCGAGCAGAGGTAAAAATGAATGCTCAAAGTGCTTGTGAAACACGCTGCACGCACCTACCTATAATGTATACGCGTGAGATACAGGTGTATAATACAATTGGGAAACACTTGCAATTCCGGCGGGAGTTATTACCAAACATCAAGATCATCTCGGCCGATAGGAGCTTTGTCGATACGAAAATTAATGACCCCTAACTTAATGGATTTGCCGCGCAAATGAGGGTCGCCGTATACTTTTGTGTCGATTGTGCTAAACCGTAATTACGCTCTGCGGCGGCGTGAAATTTAGCGCCGAAGCACAAGAGGGAGAGAAATAAAAGGAAACAATACGCGCGCGATCGAATAAAAACAATTCGCGCTGCTTTTTTGCGCCGCCGAATTCAATTACAAATAATTGCGGCTCTCGCAAGCGAAACTAAAAGTAAGCTCATAGATCGCGCAAAAAGTTGTCTATGATAATTACGAGCGCGCGCGACACCGGGCAATTACCCTAACTTGATATACATTCACTTTCGGCGGGAAAAAGCGCGCGTATTTATTCAAAAATAATTAACTCGTGTACATACATGCATGCTCGAAATATAAATTCATCGTGGGAACGGAAAAGTAAAATACCGTCACCCTTTTGTATACACGCGTATAACCCACACCGCAGCTACATAGGCGACCTCGAAATCATCTGTCCACGCGTGCGGAGTATTTTCACTTGCAATCCCGAGTGAGAGGGACAATCGCGCACAATGCAGCGGAAGTGAAATTGATATCGCATCGCATCGAGAGGAGCTTCTTCGCCGCCGCAGAGTCGATATTACATACACAGGCCGCGGGCTCTTATCTGTAGCGAAACACGATCGCGTGATCTGGAGATTGCACATTTTCAGATAATAAAGTACCGTTTCGCGTTTACAGCGATGCATTCGGTGCCGGCGCTGCAGCACTTCCGGACTAAATACGAAACTGTACTTACAGCTGCTCTCCCCCACCTTATCCCTTTGCTTCCCCTCTCGACTTCACGCTGTACACGCGCTGTGCTGCAGCGATGCAGTAATAATTTCGAAAGGCGTCGTTATTAAAAAAGAAAAAAAAAAGAAAGAAAAAAAGGAAAAAGACCAGGAAGTTTGAATATTCATCCATTTCGCACTAGCGGCTCCCGGCGCGCATGTCATTAAAAAATGGAGCCCCTCTCGCTTTGCAGGGCATAGCTCAACGACTCGTTGAATAGAACTGCGCACATATATATATATATATATGCGACTCTCGATGGATGCGTGCCGCGTGCGTGCGCGCAGCTCTCCGCACTATCCGGCGACGTATAAGGTCACGTAATTCCGAAGGCTTTAATTAAAATAATTTTTGTGTCGCATTGTTTGTTAATGAATTATTAAAAGCTGATTATAATTGCGTTAAGCTGCGCGAGAGGCAATTAATAACAGGTACGGCTTTCATTAATTTTAATATTCGCCCGGCGCGCGCGGTCTATGTAATAATACTTGGAAGAGAAAATTTCCAACGATTTCGCGATGAACATATATTGAAATAATAATTTGCCGATTCCCGAATACAGAGTAGTCGATTTGCATTGTTCAATAATGCAAACAAACGAAGCTTTTCGAATTCAAAATTCGAGGATGTTCGACTCGCGCGCTATACGAATACAGTATCTGTATTTAAATCATATACATTCGACGATAACAGTAAACTTCGGCTGCACGTTTTCTCGGCGCGCGAAAATAAAAGCCCGTTTCGCATTCATGTACACACTAACGCACACGAATTTCTCCGGCGTGTATTCGAGCCGATGACACCGATTGCCGAGCGGGCGTAAAGAACAATATGGCGAGAAGTGCACGTATGAAAAAAAGGAGGCTGCCGCATACATAATCTCGGCAGCGAGAGAGAGAGAGAGAGCAGAGCGCGCTCTAGAGGTTGAAAAATCATTGGCGAGCTCAGCAGCAGCAGCGATGCCATTAGCATAGGAGGGGTCCTGAAAACTGGTAGTGCGTATATAGAAATTATGCGATTGGGAGGATGGACCCTTGCATCGGTAAGCTGTGCCAACATGTTCAACATAAATTTACATGCTTGAGTGTCCAGATAACGCTATATTTCTCTTTCAGCGCGAGCGACTTATACAGGTATACACGCGCTATACGTAGGTGCAGTGGCGCGGTTTGCTGCAATTTAAAGTAACCTTGCGAGAACGAGCGAGAGCAAGCCGAAGGTAAAACGCGCCAAGGTACATGCACCTACACGGTATGTGTCCTTAAAAGTTTATAAAACTTCCTCGAGGATAGCGTGTATTCGCTAAGCTGTTGCTGCTGCCGCCGCCGCTGCCGCTGTTGCACGGGAAATGTATCTTTTGGCCGAATCGAACTTTCGACGCGTCACCGCTGTCGGAGTGTTTTATGTCGGCGGGAGAAAACTTGCGCGATTGTTCCGTCTGATAAGTTTTTACGAAGGCTGGATGTGCCTCGAACGCAAGCTGCGAAAATGAATATAAATGGATCGTCATTTTCGCATTCATTTCAGAGATTTTTTGCTGATAAGCATGATTTTACTATTTATCAAATATCTTAAGATTGTAAATAAATTGTTATTATGGTTTTCAAAGCATATTAATATAAGTTTTTAAAATTCTATTATGCAAGCATATACAACGTATCGTAACTCAAAGAAGCATGTTTGTTTGTTTTATTTAATAGCAAGCGTTATTGGACTACGAAGACCGAAAGGAGCCTCGACACGCTATCTAGCAGACAAACTAAAAGGCGTCTAGCGCTCTTGACCAGAGCAGCCGATAATTCCACGTGATTACTCGAGGTATACCGACCGAGTCGAGCTACACTATACTGATACTTACCTCGCGTTGCTGACGCGCGAGTCCTATTCATCGCGATAGTACTGTTTAATGTCACCAGGTGGCGTTTACTTTCTTTTCTCAAGGCACATGTTACACACATACTATTGACGAAGGTCGAGCATACTTGTGCATGTTGTTATTTTTCCATGTGAGAATTTGAGGTTATATTCTGTGCAGCAGTACTTTAAATTCTTATTGCTAGATATCGGCACGTTGATTCAGTACTTCAAAAGTTGTGACGATGGCTTCAGTACTAGAGGCTCTAAGTTTTCAATAGTATCGATTGAACGAAAGTTTTATGTCATAAACTGATCTTTTTAACCGGACACTATACGTACTTCGACAACTTTGTGCAACATTGCAAGTAAGCGAACGCACGCTTATTAATCCTAGATACAAGAATTCTACATATCATATTTATATTACAGGATGCTGTGCCAAAATTGCGTCAAGACTGCAATTTACTTGAAAAAATTCAAGGTTTGTAAACAAATATATTAAAAAGTTATTAATTTTTTACACATATATCATAACTCCAACTGGACTTTCAGATTATTGAGAGTTCAATAATACCTAAATTTGCCAGGCTGTGCAGTACCATAAACAATGAAAATTTAACAGAATGGAACAATGTTAAATCAAAGTATTCAGATAAACAATTGACATTAGTTTTGAAAACCTTAAACAAATGCAATCTCAAAGAAATGAAAAAGTTTAGTAAAATAAAACGTGATATCGAAATATATTAAACTACCAATAGTTATGTAATTTTTTTTTTTGTATTATTCAATAGGTTTGCTATAGCAGAAAATCATATCAAAATTTTTGAATCTTTTAAGAAAGCAAAGAAAACTTCTGACTCACTTGATGATTTGATTGTGCTTGATACATTGAAGGTATCTGAACTGGACAGCATCTGTTCAGCTATTTGTTCACCTAAAAATACGAAAACGAAAGCGAGTATAGTTACCCCACCAATAAAAGTCAAGGATTTAGAGGTAAGCATTAGAAGAATAACTAAATATTCTTAGAATAATAGAAATTGTAAAAATTGATTTTCGAAATAACCGCTTTTTAGAACATTAAAACGGCCGTGGGTCTTCGTATAGGGTCCAGTTATGTAAGCTGGTCTCAACTGGAATCAACTGGCTCTCATTGTAACATATTAAAATGGGATTGCCAAAGCGTCTCAGATTTGCCTTTAAATGCAAGTCCCGCCGAAGTAATTAAGATGGTAAACGCAAGAAAAATCAATAAAATTGGCTGAACGTCGTACGATTATTTAATTTTTTTTTTCCGAATTATTGCAGGGGGTCAATATAGCTCGAGAAATTCCTATAGCCGATGCGTACGTTATGGAAAAAGACGGTTCAAGACCGTTGTCGAAGATCAACACCTCGATATACCGTGTACTATTACGCCATCAACAATTGATTTCGATAGTTTTAACGGCGCTTTCCACAAAATACCAATCGGAACATTCTCCTGGTACTTTCACAAGCATTTTATTTACGAGTCTTATAATTCCCAACATAACGATAAACAATTTTATTTTTCCAGAATCGCCCAACAGTAACTTTTTCGAAAATTTTTATATGATGAAGGCGTTTGCGCCGGCTCAGCTATTTAATTTGTTTTTCGGCAACGAGATCGTTTCGTCGAATGACGTTGTTCAATCTCTGTTTCAACAAGAAGACATTGGCTTGAAGAACGTTTTATCCTTATCATCAGAGGGAGAGGTAGGGCAGTTTTATGAGTCACTGAACTTGTGTCGAAAAGAAGAAATAAATAAGAGCCTGCTGTTGACGTTAACGTTTTTCGAATCAGCTGTATTGGAGTCGAGAAATCGCCTATATAGCGCGAGCGATAAGTCTTAGTATTTAATAAAGTCTGTTATAACAATGACTGAAAGTAGTCTCGCGTTTATTTATCCCTTCGTCGCTATTTATAATTAAAATTGAAACGGTTGGTAAAATATTAATGCTTGAATAACTTTTAAAATGAACATGTAAATTGCGAATCGATGGCTCTCATAATATAACGACAAAAAATGTATAACCGCGGTAGAGAATGATAAAACAAAAATTTTTTATGCACGCGGTATAGATGTTCCGTTAAAACGCCTCTTTACAAATGACATTCCGCCCTGCAATGCGTACTGCCTACGTCAGGACGCTACGTTACGTCATGTTAGATATTCCAAACACTCGACGAATCCTATGAGGTTTCTTTCGAATCACCTAGAGATGCCTGCACTGCCACATAATTCTGAATAAATAAACGGAAAAATCGACGTTCGGTTCTGAGGAAATCTATTTTTAGGGCGTCCGCGGTTTCGAGCAAAATGCCGAGTTTGACAATTCGTACCCGGCGGTTCAGCAGGACGTTTACAATTTGGCTTGTGTCGTAAATAAGGAATTCTCGAAAATCTACCTCAAAGGGATTTCGCAAAACCTCGCGTTAAAAATATCCTTCGTCGAAGCCGCGCGCGAAATAAATAAGCTCAATCGATAGAAAATCAACACGCGAATACGAATCTCCGGTAAAGCGCTGCTTCGGCTGATTAATCCGCTCGCGCGAGAGTGTCCCGGGAAAACGGGATTCTATTTTCAAGAGCTGATCGAAAGAGAAATTCCTCGAGTGTCCTCTCGGAAGGCACTCGAAAAAATTGTGGAATCTGAGCATCCGGAAAACCCACACTCTGAGCATCCCCGAGGGCCCTTGGCGTACGTGGATACTCTTCTCCTTGTTTAATTAACAAATTCGCGCGCGCAGAGCCGAGAAATCTCCGTATCATCTCCCTCTTGCCTCTCGTACACAACGACTCCGCACCATCATCATCCCCCGTTCCATCGGCGCGGAGCCGGCGGTGAATCGGCAATTCGCGCGCGCTCGCCACTCTCACTCTCTCTCTCTCTCTCTCTCTCTCTCTTGAGTTTTATTCACACGAGCCTCCATTACCCTAATCACCCAGAGGCGGCCGCCGCCGCCGTTGGCTTCCTACTGCGGCCGGCGGCGAACTCGGCGTCTAGCGGCCGCCGCTGCAGCTCGAGCGATCCCCGCGTATGAGGCGAGCTGTACGCAACGGCGGCCCGTGCGTGCGCTGCACATCACGCAGAGGTTCACGCAGGAGGAGGCGGACCGGCGGAGGATGAGCGCCGCGCGCCGGCGGCGGCGAAATGCGCCAACGGCGCTCAGGCGTCCGCCGCCTACAAAAGGACACGGCGACCGAATCGGTAGCTCAGTCGCCGAGAGAGCCGTCCGAGACCCTGCCTGGTGCGCCGCACACAGACACGCAGACAGAGACACGCACACCCGCCGCGGACCAGCGACACTCGGGAGCTGCTGAACAAGAGGAGAGAGTCCGCTCGCTCTGGAGGGACGCGGTACATTATAGAATACATTCACCCGCCATATACTGCGCCTTTTCCTTTGACCGATGGTTTTTTTCCGAGTATATGGAGATGTATTCCCGCGGGGCTGGCTTTCGTGACTCCGAGTGCGCCGAGAGAGTATCACACAATACGTATTCACGCTGCTGCGAGAATCATTCGCCGGAGTCGTGCGTGTCCGCGCTGTCGGCCTGTAATTACGAGTTACAACGCGATCTTCATGGTGCTGGATATCTGTGCCGTCGCTTTTGGGGGAGCTTCGCTTTTATGGGGCTTAATTAACGACTGGTCCCCCCTTTTACCGGTACCCGCACGCGGAGTTGCAGTGCGACGGACACTACTGGATTTCACGACCGGACTGGTTTTGCATCGCGGAGCAGAATTGGTAAAGCGAGTAAAAAGCAGGCGAGCTTGCGGATGGGTGAGAATTTTGTTTCTTCTTCGAGATCAGCCAGCTCGCGAAACGATAAGCACGTCCTCAAACGTTCGTAAAATTTTTAATTTTTTAAAAAGTTTTCCTCGTTCTTTTATTCCACCTATCCGGGAGTAAGAGCAGCGTCGGCGTAATGGATTTCTAAGCCATATTTTCTCAAAGCCAACGGTTTCCCTATACAGAACTCTTTGTCTTTCATCTTGACGAATTCCCTTCGTTTCCCGATCAATCTCTTGCAAACAGAGAAACCTTCTGATTCTCCACATACATTTTACGTGCACTATGTCTGTGTGCATGCCTCAAACATAGATTAAGTATACGTGATCGACGGGTACATAATAAAATACTTATGCGCGCGCCCACGTCCTCCAGTCCGCCTTTTCAAAAATTTTCCAAAGTATCGAATACGGGTGACGTTTTTTAGAGTTTGAACTCACTCGCGTCTGACTATAGCCACTGTATTCTACTCATCTAACCGATATTGAAACGCGTTACACGCATACGTTTTCTTTTGAAATAATAT
Source organism: Nasonia vitripennis (assembly GCF_009193385.2). NCBI lineage: Eukaryota > Metazoa > Arthropoda > Insecta > Hymenoptera > Pteromalidae > Nasonia > Nasonia vitripennis. The sequence continues at coordinate 930,311 of NC_045760.1, forward strand.
CTCGTAATAAACGATTTTACGCGATATCGACTTACTCAAAAGCATTTTTTGATAATTTTTTATAAATATTGAAAATTTGCATATATGCGCGATGCATATACTTTGCTCGGTCGTCAGAGTAAATTTTCGTGTAAATATTCGTATAAACCATCGCATTTCGATCAAAGCACATTACTTATTACATTTCATACGCGAGAAATACGATGGTTACTTTTGATATAAATAAACATATTTTTGAGGACCCTTTGGCATGTTACATCAAAGAGCCCACAAATGTGTTTTATTGAACTTAATATTCTTGCACATGACTATATCATAATTCTGTAAATAAATTTTCAGGTTTTGCTAACAGCCGTGGAGAATTTAAGCAGTAAAGCGATGCAATACGCACAAACTTGCGTATCCTGTTTTCTTTGCTGTATACCTGTATCTATTGCTTCTACGCCCTTCTAAATCCAATACGTTACACGATACATAGCGATTTAAGCTTGAAGTATAAGCCTAAGATCTCGTCAATAACATAAAAATAGGATTTCTTGCAGAAAGTGTGAATGCAATAACAAGCCTGTCGTCGGCCTCGGAAGTTCAGAAAAACTGGGCTCAAAGTAGAAGCTTGATCCTTTTTTCACAAAAAACGCAGCCTACCAAATTTTTCGTTCTTCCGAGAGCCTGGCAAACGCAATCTCAGCCCACCACATCCCGATACTTACGTCAATCCGCGAAGTGCGAATCGATTTTCATACTGTACATTGCTATTCTTTTTTCTGTTCACGTCACGCTTGCAGGATAACATGAGAGTTAGCGTATTCGTGAGCGTGGCCCTCGTAGCGGTTCTCCTGGCCGAAGGCACGAGCTCCGGAAGCTGTGAACATTTCGCAAAGCCACGCACAAAGCCTAGGGAGATCCGGGGCTTCCAGCCGGAGTACATTTCTACGGCCTATGGTTTTGGAAAGCGCGAAATTGCCAAGCAGGACAAATACGAGAAGATCATGCTGCTCCTGCTGCAGAACTCACCTCAAAGGTTCGTCACCTCCGAATCAATATACTCTGTGTTTGGCTTATTTTTCGAGGATTGCGCTTTATTTGCTGATGTTGTTCTTAATAATGAGTGAGAAACCGTTAGGTGGAGGTATAATGGTCGGGGGTTGGACCACCTCACATCTTCCTCGGCGGGTTCGATGCATTATTTTTTCACTATCAAACCACTTACCTGTTTCTTTGATGAGGTACCCAAAAGATTACTCTTCCCGGTTCGACCCCCCCCCCCCCCCGGATGAAGCAATTTTTCGTTGAATTATTTGATTCTCTTAATGGGTATGAGAATAGTTTCAAAGATTTTAACAACAAAATCGGTTTTGCGTAAACGTTCTCCAATAAATCTTTTTTCAATCACAAATGAGCTCTTTGTATCGATCGTCCGCTCGCTATTAGTATGCCATACCGAAAACCAATTTAAAATGATAGTTTTTCTCTCGATTAAATTTGATCGGGGATCTGTACGAAATGCAAAAATAATATTCCATCACCAATAAAAAGCGAATTTTTAGAATCGCTTTATAGCTGTTTTATAGCCATTTTAAAATTTGCTTCCAAATCCTTTACATGCGATGACGAAGAAAAATATAAAACACGTGTTGCTACGTCGCGCGGTTACTGTCAGTAGAGATGACAAACACGCCTCGTTCAAGCCTTGGCAAGAAATTTAACGCATATCGCCCCGACGACCCCATGTGGAACGTGTCTGATGTGTGACTGACATATTAGTCTGCTTATATAATAGAATTTCTATTCAAATACGCAATTTACACATTTATTTCATCAGCGCCGCGCGCGCGCAATGTCATTTGGAAGGGCTGAATAAATTAATATATAATTCATTAAGCTTTCATATCTATGTTTATTTAAACTCAGTCAAAGTTGACTGTTTGTATCATCGGACACTTTCCCAGAAAATCGAGATATACATTTGTATTATCTAAAGCCTTATCATTATACGAGTCGAGTTGAATGACTATAGTATTATGACTATATATTAGGCTTGCTCTATCGGGTGGTATTTCGTAGCTAAATGCAGGGTAAATATCATTTTCCATGAAGACCGGTGTGACATGTTTTGGTGTAGCACGGATGTCGATGAATGTAATTATCCAAGCACCGATATATGACAAACGCTGTACGCGCACAATACACGGCTTAATCGAATCCAGCCGGTTAGGCTACGTAATCTTTTCTGGAAATCTATACCGAGTGAATTTTGCGTGCCCGTGTACTAAAGTAACTGAAAGTACGAGAAAGCGACTATAGTGTTTTTACTCCGGCCAAAGAAGGCCTTCAGTGTTTGAACTGTGTCGTTTTGAAATAGTCTAGCGGAGACTGCAAATTAAGTTAAAACCAACTCGATTTTCGGTCTATCGAATTTTCCCTGTTTATTCTGGTCGACTAGCCGTTCCCAGATATATTCGCGTGCTGTTTTTAGTCGGACCCGCATAGTGACTGTTCGTTAATAAATGTCTCAAATATTATCGATCGCGATCTCTCGAGCACACCACCTCGTCGCGGGGACGTTTTATATGTATAACATTTCAGAACGTCGTGAAATTTGTCCAAACGATCGAAATTCGATTTAAATGTGTATACGACACTTTTCCACTGCGGCATTCTATGAAAATGGCTGCCTTAACATAAACGCCCCCCCCCCCCATACACAAGCGCGCGCGTGTTTTGTGGGGAACAGGGCTCGTCTCTGCGTGATGTAGCGAGTCAGGAATCCCCCATCGACGCATTGGGAAAAAAAAAGTTAACGAAGCGAGCAATTCGTTGCATGCAGAACCAGTTAGCCTAGATGTGTTATCGGCCCTCGCATATATGCATAGTCTCCCTGTAAACGTACGCAAACGGTCACACAGAATTTCATATCCGCCCACGTATAAGCACATGCGACGGACGCGCGCGCATACATCCACGTCTAAATGTGGCCCCGCGCACACACCTGCATGTCGTACTGGCCGTGTAGTTAACGCGCGAGAGGTGTCGGAAAATTATTTTTCCGCGTGCGTAAAAAAGTGCGTTTATGCGCTGTCAGGGATCGTTGAGTAAACGGACTCGGTTATATTTCGGGTTTAAAAACGCTTAAACGAAGCATTCGCTTAAACACGTATTGATGTTGACTCGAAATCGAAAATTCTTTGATTTTGAAATTCGGCATTTTCACGCGAATCGAACCGAATTAACCGCCATCATATACAATACGCGAACGCGCAAACATCAACGCTGTTTGTTTTTCATTACGAAATTAAAATAGCCGTTAGGTACATTCCACATACTCTGCTCCCATTAATGTAAATGATTATGAAATTCTGCCGCCGCCGCGCGACACGCATCCCCTGCGCACAGGTGCGTGAGTAGCTCCGTTAGACGTACGCTGCAGCGGCGCTACAAAAACGACGCAGTTTTCTTTACGACACACACACACACACACACACACACACACAGGTGTCTTATTTGAAACGCGAAAATTCATTCTAATTCCAGAGGCGAAAATTGAACGAACAAGAGGCAGTAGAGCGCGTAAACAAAATTTAAATGGCATTTAGCGCTTTTTTCTCATCTCCGCCTCGTACACACGCATATCTTCATTTTCCGGGGACATTTTGTCAGACAAATATGAGCGCGAGCGCGTATACGCGTAGTACGCCTCACCGCATTAGGCAAACATTTCGCGCGCGCCCTAAAATTACTCGGCTATGGGTATGCGCGCGTGCACACATGCACATAGTGCTGGGTATATACGTAGGAGTAATTAGACGACATAATACGAAAGCGAGGATGCGTCGACAGATTGAGAGCGAGAGGGTAATGCAGCAGTGCTGACGGAGACGCTCGCGGGGGCTATCTATATCTATATCTATATCTATATCTATGTGTGCGGCTGTGTATTACGCCTAGGCATAATCGGAAAGCGATGTATGTAGCTATATGAATAAGAGAGACAATTTCGAAAGTAAGCATCGATGTAAGTCGATGATGCATGCGCGTGGATGGAAAGTTGGCGGGAAATCTTGGAAATTTATATCGGAAAGTGTGGAATAACAGTGCAGAGGTAGAGTGCGAAAACAGTGGGTGCATATGGCCGCGGGCTGATTCCGTCGTTAGAATGCAAGGAGATAGAAAACTTGGATGCGAGGGAATCTAAGTTACGCTAAAGCAAAATCTTCGATGTATAAGTAACACGCGTGACTTCACTTATACCCGTCGTGACCTGAAAATACGACCTAATGCACTTTTAATTAACGCGCCTAATTGTCCCGCTGTATCTAGCTCGTTCCCATCGAGAGCAGCGTGTTTCCATTAAACCATAATTATATTACACTCCACTTTTTCAAATGAGATTAATGCCGTAGAATTTTAAAGTAACGATACCTATTAGAACAAAAGTTCAAAACACGCTCCTCGCGTACAGAGCAGCGGGGGCGTTACACACATTGCAAATTAAAAACAAATGAAAGCTGCCTTTATTTCATTTCCCAGGGGCACTTTCGAAGCATGCGCGCGTTCAAATTAGTCCACTTTAGAGACTATACTCGTATACGCTGCCATTCATAAGCTCTGTTTAACGTTTTACGTTCCAGCATTCCAGCCAGTTGGTTCCTGCACGAGATGAGGCAGAATCCCGAGCTGGCCAAGCGAATAGTCAGGAAAATCGTCGACGGCGGCGAGGAGGACAACCCCGGCAAGCTCTCGACGGCGGAGCTCTTCAAGTCCGAGCGGAAGATCTCATTTTTTTAGAGCCGGCAGGATAATAAGCAAACAGCCCCTCAGAATCGCTGTCCCTTCCTCACTTGCTCTTCTCTCTCCCTCTCTATTTCCTTATACCTATGTACACTTAAAATCTTCATCAGCAGCGGCTCTTCGTCCTCCCCTGCCCCTGCGCGAAACATTGTACGCCGGCTTATATACGCGACTGTGTAACGTGTCTCATCTTCGAGAGCAAACACGGACTGAAATTCCGAGCGACGGATTCCTCTCGCTTTCAGTCTCTATATTTTAAAGCATCTCTTCAGTCGATTGGAAATTGCTGGATCTGGAAGAAGGAGGAGGCAAAGATACGCCCACGCCAGTACTTAAACTCTGTTTTTCGAGGACTTTACGTTGACCATTCGTTCTTGTACTGCGTAAATCACTATTACTGTACCTATGCGTTGTACGGGCCGGCCAGAGTGGAATTCTACGTGGAGAAGTCATTTTTCTTTATCGTCTTTTGAGCAGTGAGTTATGCGCGGCAAGATAATAGAAACTCGTAAATAGCCCTTCGTCTTGGAATGTAATATACTATTACGTTGATCATGCTGCAGACGTAAAGTTCTACGGAGTATGCGGAAAAAATCGCGCCATTTAAAAAGTACTAGTTTAATAAACTTCTTTATTATTTTTTGCCCTTCTCTTTTTCAATGCGAATGAATGTTCATTTTGTCAACAGAGATGGTATATAATAAAATTGTTATGATCTTACGTGGTGCAACATTTTTTTCAGAACTACCTCTTGTCTTTTATACGTTGCGTGGCGGAAGGATCTTGGATTTCGGGGTGAATAACACACGACACTGGCGGCTGCATATTCATTGTTTTCGAGCACGAATTTATTTCGAAATTACTGGTACCGATCGAGATGCAGGTATACTCGTTACAATGTCCCCGAGATACCAAACAAGTCGCGTATCAATGAGTCGTCGAAATTGATATATCGCATTTAAAAAACATCATTTACAAACAAATAGAAAATTATACATGATACAACACGGTGTCGTACACTATAAACAACATACAAGGTAAAACAAGTCGCATATTTAGTATTTTTTTCCTCAGGTACGGCGCGTAAAAGCGCTAACGTTTTTTTTTGTTCTCCCACACTTAAAACGCCCGCCTCTCTCTCTCTCTCTCTCTCTCTCTCTCTCTCTCTCTCTCTCCATATATTATATTTGTTTAAAAAACTCATACGGTCACTTTGCAAAAATAAAAAACTTATGCGCTACGCACAGAGCGGGACACGCCATATATGTATGTCCCGCGTCGACGGCCCCGCCGACGTATTTTTTTTAGGGTCTTTCTCGCGAATACAGCGCGCATTTCAAATAGGTCCGCGACTCGCGCGGCGTAAAAGCTTCGGCAAAAAAGGACTTCGTTTAGTACCTTTCCGTTGAACAGTATAGTTTTTTTCTCTAGTCACTTTTATTAATTACCCTGCCTATATGTCGCGCCTTCACTTTTTTTCATCAACTAAGAATATTCTCTCTCCGTCTCCTTCGCTTTTCGAAATTCGCTCGAAACGCGTGAAACCTCTCGACTCCTGCAACGTAAGGTCGCTATCAGCATATAAAAATATACAATTTTACCTACTTTTTTTCTAAACGATACAATACGAATTCTGCCGCTAAAAGAACTCCGTACCTCGAGAGAAAGAGAGCTAAGTATTTTCGAAAAGGAAGCTACGCAAAGAAACAATTCAAGAGAGAGAAATTTCACGCGGACGATACGCTCGTAACGTTTTCCTATATACGAAACACAACGATGTAAAGCCTCTATAAATTTGCGCTTATAAATTTAGATCGATTCTGAAATCCCCAAATAACGGAGTGAGTCACACACTCTTCTCTATATGCTTGCATCACGATACAACATCGTCGAAATCACGTTTCGCTCGTCGCGCTTTTGCAATAATAAATACACGCGCGCATGATTCCTCGCGCTTATACGCTTATATAAGTTATACGCAGTTATCGCACTGAAAAAATAGGCTCCAGTCAAAATCAACAGAAGAAGTTTGCGTGTGGGTGTGTGTGTGTGTGTGTAACGGTGCGAGTACACTGAAGATACTCGTACATTTGTTTTCTGTTGTCAATGCACGCACGGCAGAACTCGGTTCAATTGACTCGTTTAGTCGGTGGCAACGTAGCGTGGCTCTTCTTTTTTACATCTGTTTTTCTCTTCGTTAGTCGTGTATGTGTGTGGGCGACGCGGTGGCATAGGAAGAGAGACAGCGTGTACAGCAGGTATACAGGACAGGGGATGAATTTCGCGCACACGAACTTTGTTCGGAATGCGGCGTGTTTTGGAACCGATGTGTGTATGCATGCGCGTGTATCGACGTGAACGGGTGGAGAGATAACAGACGCGAATACGCGACGGCGCGGGGATTTCATTGCACTCGTCCGTTATTCGAGTTTGCGCGCGGAAACGGGCACTCCTTGGCATAATTAACCTCGCGTTTATGTCCCGTAGTCTCGATTAGAGTGGCTTCGATTTGTGCAAGTGGATGTGTAGAAGCTTCTATCATCGTAAATGGTCCGAACAAAAAATTATATTTGGAAATAAATTTATGTTGAATAAGCAGCTGATTTTTCTTAGAAATCCCGTATTTACATAAGAGACTATAATAGAAGAAAAAGTAGTGTTTTGATTGAGCTACATACGTGTTGCACTTATACTTTACCGGTAGTTATGTTATTATATCGAGGAACTGATTTTATGTCGTTTTCATACTCATAGCTGTTAGTAGCGTATACCTACTGGCGGAAGCCATAGAAAATTTTCTGTTTCCATAATGGCAATGAGAAGAGTATGTCGATCGATCTAGATTTGAGCGTTTATGTATCTATTAACAAGAATGCTGCATAAATAAATGATTGAGCATCGAAGTACGCGCTGTATCTATCTAAACATGAATATTTATAGCATAGATTATAATACTATTGATTGATGCTTGTACGAGAAGTTCATGATAAGCTAACGATCGTTAGTTCAAGCCCTTTAGCAGATAAAATACAAAAAGGAAGCTTTTCGGTAAAGAGTGCCCGTGTCCCTTATGCAGTTTATACGAGACTCGATTAAAATCGGTTTATCCTTAATTACGATTGTGTATGGTAGGCTCTAAAGTAGGTTGTATAGTTGTGTACAACGATGATGATTAATCATCATTGTAATCATCGTTACATCTTAATATTCATACATGAACACGTGAGCAGAATCTTGTAATCATACATATTTTTTGTCACTTCTCAAAACACGAGTCTTGAAATCTATCAACAGTATTATAATGTAATGCAGTACGACGTTAACGATTCACGTCCGCAGCTTCGTAAAGAATTAGCATTGTTTTATGATTACATGTGATGCAATAAAAAAAAAGAAAGGAATGCAAATCTCAACAACCATCATAACGTGGATATTTAACATCGACGTATTTTACTTTTATCACGTACGTTAATTCGTTAATCTTGTATTCGTATCGATGTTTTTTTTCTGGTTTTTGGAAGGCTGGTTCGAATTCCTTAATCGTAAACTGTTCCATGTAATTGAATGAACTTAATTGTATATTTGACATACCCTCGGAAAAGTTGCAGCAAAACAAAAACAGACGCTGTTGTTCAAGTTGGAATCGATTCATACGGTGGATTGTATTATGAAATTGTAAAACATTTGCTGCAGTCTTCGAGTCTGATTAATCACGCTTGTAAAGTATAGGACTTTAAAAAAGGGTCAATAAGATCAATTTGGTTTGAACACGGCAAATTTGTCCGAGGGTTCGAACCGTCAAGTTTATAATATACTTTCAACGTTTCACAGTCCATTTCACGTCGCAGTAAAAAATTCGTCGCAGCCTCCCTGAAAACACTCGTTACGACTATATAAACGTCACGTATTTTCTTTTGCTTATTTAACGTAGCACTACTGCGGAAAACACTCATCGACGAATCGTCGCGCTTCTAGGGAATAACTACTTCAACTCGTAGACTGAGATACGAACAAAAATGGAGCATTTTTTTTAAAATCAACGACACATAAATGCCGGCCACTGTGCATCTATGCGGAGATGAGAAATTATTGCAAACTAGATAATCCGAAAAGTTTACGTACGTTTTAATAATACATCTTTCTGTGACTATCATATCGATTTCAAAGCAGAAATTCCTCGCACACTAATGAGAAATGATATTGTACAATTCTTCTCTCAGTTACAGAGTTAATAGTTAACGATTAAAAGAAATCTATGTTCATATAAAATATTTTACAAATACAAAGTATGAAAATTCTTGTCTTATATACTTTCAGTTTATATTAAACTTATATTACAGCTGTAAAAACTGTGTTTTCACATTGCATAGCTATAAAGATTTTCATACGCGATTGTGTTTAATTTATTTTATAAATTATTACGTACACTATAACTTCCATATCATGATAATCTAAATATTAAAAATTTTAAGATTGCGATTACGTATCTTCAGTAGTTACGAAACCTCTTTAGTCGAGTTACAACTCCGCTAATTTAAGTATCTTAATTTTAACATTCGCACAACAATATACGCGTTATCTCTGCATGAAATTTGATTGCCAATATACGCCTAAATGTCTGGGTAACGAAAAACTCGCGTGTAACTAAAGCTATTTTTACGTTACGATAATATACTCGACCCATATACGAACGTACAAAATATGTCAAAGCCAAGTATATAATCTTTCAAACTTTCTAGTTTGCATTAATTTTCGCTCTCGATCACTTGCGTAAATCGACCTCTATTTTCATGAACAACAATCGAGACGCTGCTACGCAATGTGGCTTTTTAAACATCATGTCAATTAATTATTTTTAGGCGGATGATCGGCGACAGTAACATATCACATATCGCTTCTCTGCAACGCGCTGCGAGTGTCGTTTATTTATTTATTATTATTTTTCTATACGTGTCTTATTTAATATAACGTTATATTAGATTTGTTTTATGTCTTTTATATTTTTTACGAAAAAACATCCGGCCTGGGGGCACGCGCGAGCACACATACACGAGGCACAAAATTAAATTGCGAATTTATGTTTATATATATATATTTATATATTTTTTATACAAACGAGGCGCGCACGCTTTTCTCTCCATCGTCATACTCAGTCGACCGAGTCGTCGAGTGAGCATCGCAGAGGCAGAGGCAGGGCGAGAAACATATTTTTCTACATCTCATTCCTTTCTTCACACTTCACCGTTACAACTCTCTATACATTACACTTTACATTTTCGCACTCTTGAGATCGCGTATGCCGTATTATATATATATATATATATATATATATATATATATATGTAAATTTATTTATTCATATTTTATTTTTTAGTTCTTTATTTATATATGTATATATTCGCGATAATAACACAGCCATACGTAAATCAGGCTTCGAAACATAACTCTTTATTTCGGAGTCCAGTAATCGCTCGAAATATATTTCGAAATGTATTCTATACGTTGTTTAATACGTAGCTTTTAAAATTTGAATATTCATATGCTATTAATTTAGTTGAAGTTGAAGCTTTTTGCTATGTTTCTATGAACGAAAACTTGTTAAAGATATACTTATACCGCATATTAAAATTTCGTAAAATTGAAAGAAATTTTTTAAAACTGTACATATTTATTTTGTGAGTGACCTTACTGTTTATGTATAAGTATAGATATTGAAATTTATTTACGCTTTAAAACGAGAGTAGTATATACTTATATCAATGTACTTCCGGGATCTGAATTAATTTTCGATATCGATATTTATATATAGTTACAAAAATGGTAAAAGTCCCAATATTTTCGTAAATATTATTTCAATTGTAATGTCATACAAATCTTACGAGCTTTAAAAATTTTCATAACATTCACTCGAGTAATTAAAATTTCATGAGGAACAAAAACGGGTAAAACAGTCGATTTTTTCAACAGCATATAGATAGATGCAACGGAAAAATCAATGATTATATACGTTGCCTCTTAAATCTAATACCTAACGATTTTAAGCAAATACTGGACTCGAATATTCAGCCGTCGTTTCAATTTTCTTTCGATTTCACCTGTCAGGTCATTTTGTAGCTTCTGTTATCCAGTGAAACGAAAGAAAGCCTGCGAGTTTCCTTTCGCTAATATATATATATATATGTATTATATTTTCACCTTAGGCGACAATATGGCTAAAAATTTGTGATCGCGACGTACAAAACTACGTACTTTGACGAAAAATTACAGACATTGCGCTTTATCTTACTATGTATTCATATATATATATATATATATTTTTTTTATATTAATATCGTGCTACGGATTTAGTCGTTTATATTATATCATAGAGAAGCCACCGGTGTAAAACAAATGCCAAAGTAAACGCAAGGTCGAATCAACGGGGGATAAAATTGTCTACTCGCAGCTTAAATTTTAATTGGTATAGCTATACGTAGGGCGCGTGTACATAATAATATGCTGTATGTGATGACAGTAATGCCGATAAAACAGTGCGCTATACTTTTTGCCCAGCAAACACATTTGTTTATATGCATCTCTAATTTCTCTATCAGCGATTTTTAACAACATTTAGAATATTATAATACAAAATACTCGCGCGATCTTCGCGTAATGTCGCGCGACGCTACCCAAAAATTGCACAAGCAATTAGATATTTTTACAGAGTATCTGATATCTCGTGTTATGCGACGATAGATAGTATTTTTCGTTAAAATTTGATATTTCATTTAAAATTCGATTTGATTTGAAAGTAGCTCCTTAAAATCATGGCAGATAGAAGGTTGAATCGTTACATAACACCGGATGATCGTCTCGTCTTAGAAAAAATAAGTGTGTACCCTTTGACACTACTGCAGTATAGCGAGGGATTTACAATTTGCGTTTGCTGGGTATTCTTTACTTATATATTCGGAAGCCTGACTGAAATGTACATTATCTTTGATCACACTAATTATTACTTAAACTGAATAATTTTCTCTAGTTCACTGCGCTCGCTCAGTAATGGCTTAATTAACAGCTAAGTTGAAGTTTTTTTTTCGATAACACAGTCGAGCCGGTATAACACGTATTTTACAAGGGACATAATTATCTAAGTGAATATATATATATATTTTTTTTGTTTGGTATCTAGCCGCAGGTCTCTCGAATATTGCAAACTAGATTTGGTATGCACTTTAGGATATGCTACGGTGAATCTCTAAAGGGGAGACTTTTTTATTGTAACGTTTTTTTCATATTTTTTTTATCTTTTGTTCAACATTTACCTTGTCAATTTCTCTCGCAGACTTATATAACGCATATCACACGCATGTCTTTGTCTTTCTCTACATATCTCGCGCGACTTGTGCACTCTTCGTACATTTCGTTTTGATATCTTTTTTCGTATATTACACACTTTACACGCAACGCTGTCCACAATGTAACGGACCTCTCTTTTCTGGAAGTATAGTTAGCGTCAAGTCAAGACTCTGCAGGAGGACGAAGCTTACAACGTATGTAACACGATGTTTTTATTTTTCAGCCTAAGCTTTTTTTAGCAAAAAATAACGTCCATACCTCGGATACTGAAAATTTCGCGAAACCGCAACCGAAGCGTGTGTATCCTAGCTGTCTATTTACACTCGATATCGATTGAATTTTTTTCAAACAATAGGAGAACGTCAATTTTTACAATTATAATAAACAACACGCAATCAATATAAGACTCTCCGATATAAACGCGAATTCGTTGAAAAACTCATTATTTACAGCGATGTGTAATGTTATAACGTTAAATCGAACATCGTCATCATAGATATCTAAAAGCTCGGCATTTCAAAGTCGACTTACGTTTACAAGTATAATAAAAATCGCCAGCGACGTGTTGTACTACGCAAGAACGAGCTTCATCGAGTGACGACGCTGCAGACGTTTCTCATACGGACAAGTATACGGACTACCGAAATACACTCGACAAAGCAAATCAGAACGTTCTATATATATATAGGACACAGAGGACAACCGAGTAAAATATGTACAACTAGGGAACACAAGCGTCTCAGTAGAATTTATATGTACAACGAACGAAAAACGCGAACGTCCGCGTCGTCACTCAATCGATCGGCTCAAAACGGAAAAGGACGCGATCCCGGGGGAAGGTACGCAGAGGAATAAGCGCATAACGTGTGTATCAGCGTGAGTGGTGCGCGCGCGCGAAGCTCGGTCCTGCCTTCGGAGTCCGCAGGCACTGCCTGGGCGCGGTGCGGCGCTTATATCCTACTCTCGTCTCGGGGCGACTACGATGCTGGCCGGTAGTCCGGGGGAAGCCCTGGGCTGGGTCTGGCAGGCGTCTGCTGCACGTTGCGCTTGTCGATCTGGACGGTGAGCTTCTTGGAGGGCCTCTGCGGCCTCAGTGAGCTCAGCAGTATCGACTGGTTGCTGGCGTCGCGCTGCTGGTCCGTTGGCTCTTTGAAGCGAGGCTTAAGCTTCAACGCGCGCAGCTCCTCGAAGGCGCGCTTGTTCTTGTTCTCCTGCGTCGTCTCGTCGCGCGCCTGCTTCTCCTCTGCAAACAGATTGACAAGAGTGAGCGGGCCATTTTTTCAGGGATTTTTTTCTTTCTTTTTCGGGGAGCGGGATGCAAAGGCTTGATGCTGCGAGGATTATATGGAGTCGGCGAAGTTCATCGGTTATTCGATCGTCGATGATACACTGTTTTATTCTACGTCTATTCGCTATGTACAGAAGATGAAAGAAGCTCTGGCACGTGAAACCAGCCGAATTTCGTCTTGGAACGCGAGACTGGATTGATTTCTACTGGGTTATTTCACGTTCGAAAGCACTCGGCGAAAGGGGGTGCAGATTTCTTTCATGCTCGTCCGATATCGCGTTTTTCCTTCGGATTGATTCCAACGGATCCATTATCCGGAATTCATAATATAGATTTCGAGTCGGGGCGGGTAAATGCATGCAACGCGGTCCAAGCAATCTAATAAACTAAATGATCACTAGGCCATTGGTATTCGAACTCAATTTCCAGCTTTGACTCTGCAGGAATGTAATAAACCAAACTCGGCGCGCCATGCACGCGTCCATGCGGCTCTGAAAGCATTTCGATATCGAGCTAAATCAATTTCAGCCGATTCAAAGACAGCCTCGAATTGGTTTCAGTGTCTGCTTCTCTCTCTCTCTCTCTCTCTCTCTCTCTCTCTCTCTCTCTCTCTCTCTCTCTCTCTCTCTCTCTCTATAAAAATGATAGCTCTTCGATGGTTGAAATAATATACTATTTCACATGGGTGTCAGAACAAGGAAGGCACATAACGACTATCGTCATTAGTAAAAATACAAGCAGCTCTACGGCGCATGACATACTGATAGATACTCCCTCGAACTACTTTAAACACTGTGTGATACCAGATCTATCATGTAAAAGCCCATTCAATTAATGTCAAAAGGAGCACAATTCGTACGTATTAAAATACGAGATAACAAATCTAGTGATTGTGTGTGTGTAGGCCTGTCGGTTCGTATTCGAACAAAAGAAGCGAGCTAATCAACGGAAAAATCGTCACAGAGACGAAACGATATAATATATTATGTACCAACAGAAACAAAAACAATATACAGAAGCCGCGTACACCCGGTGGTAATTACGCTTACCATCGTCGGCTGGCTTGTAAATATTTGACACCCCGTCGGCCGCTGATGAGATGTAAAAGATGTGTTTCTCGTAGCTGGTCACGCGATTTCGTAAGCCACTAAAATTACCCGCGCGAGGTGTCGATGCTGGCGCGATAAGGCGCAATCGAAGGAGGACCAGCGTTCGCTTACCACCGAGTGCACGACGAGATAACGAAAAATATAATTATGCGTGTGTTTCATCATGTCGTATATAGTAATATTATTACATAATCATAGGAAACTTTACGGAATAATGATCGTGTCCATATACCTTCCATCGCGTCACCGAACAGTGACATCGGTAACTTGGATATGAAACTTTTGTCCTCGCTCGGATCTGTCGGCACATGTATGGGGGCACAATATATAGCCTGGGATTAATGTCCAATTCAAAGTATATACATATGTATCATGGCCTAACTCTCGCGCAGCTGATGTGTGTTGGTGAGAAGGGGGGGGGGGGCGGGAAAAGTATCGGAAAAGTGGTGATTTCGCGCGCGAGGAAAATCGAACGTCGAGTTTATTTTTTGTGAGCGGCGCTTCTGGAGCGTAACAATGAAATCCTCTTATACTCGAAACTCGATTGAAGCGCCCTCGAGCTTTATTAAACTCGCGAGCGCGCGGGCGACGAGGAGAATAACGATTATGCGCTCGAAAGTGTAATTTTTTCGCGAATCTTTCAACGATGCTTTTTTCATGACACGAGCTCGATATCGCCACTTCTCCGGTGACTCGTTGTTCGCGTTTTTAATAACGATATAACAACGGGTGAGCGGGGATTTTTCCGGCAGAGAAAGAGCGCACGAGTATAAGATTTATCAGCTATTTTTTTACGATCCTCTGCGAGAAAAATCGTCGCTATCGCAGTTATACACCCCGAGGGTGACTACAAGCAAAATGAGACATATCAGATCGAATGTTGGTGATGTTATTGCGATGCTACTGGAAGATGGCGGAGACGGGGGGCACATCTAAGCCACTGAAATGGTCGATCTTTTGGAAAATGCTTGATATCGAGTTAGTGCGTTGGGTGGTAGTGGTGGTGATGGTGGTGGTAAGAGGGGGTGATGTTGCTGTGCGTGGTTGAGATAGCGCGCGTACCGTAGACATTCGGGAATGCGTCGCCCATCAGTGTAAGCCCGCCGTCGTTGTCGCACATGGCTGTAGTGCAGGACGTATTGTCAGAGGCAATGAGCTTCTCGGTGTCCGAGTCACCACCGGCATTGCTATAATAGTTATTGCTGCTTTCGGACTTCTTTAATATAGATTTCGAAATGCGGTTCTGCCTTTCTATGAACGGCGTTGCTTCGCTGTCTATCGAGTCGGCGGACAGTGATAGCTTACTTCCGGCGGTCTTTCCTGAAAAATGTTCAGCAGGCACACATGGCATATGAGACTCTAACTTTCTTTCCCTCGCTCACTCACGGGCAGACTCCAGAAATTTGTTTTCTCTCTCTCTCTCTCTCTCTCTCTCTCTCTCTCTCTCTCTCTCTCTTTCTCTCTTTTTTTTGGCTTGTGAGATTGCGCAAGATTGGCTCTTTTCGAGTTAAAGTTTCTCTCCTATTCGCCGCACGATTCTGATTTCCTGCTTCGCTCTCGGCCGACGTCTCGCTCTTATGAACACGCGCCACATCTTTACGAGTCGGAGATTAAAATTTCTGTTATTTTTAATAAAATCAAAGTCGTCGAATCGAATCGTGAGACGTCCGCGAGAGCAAAGCGCGCAGAGTTCGGACGGTCGACGGGGAAGGAGAAATTTTGACTCGGCACTAAATAGAAGCGATCACCCGCGCATAGTGCAATTCTGATTAATGCTTTTTTGAGTTGGAGTCGTGTGTGGTCGATGAAGCGTGACGGAGAACTGCGGCAATTCTCAGCTCCTCCTCTATCGCAGGACCTTAATGCTAGCAAATCGATTGGCTGACTTTCTCTCTCCTTTTTTTCTCTCTCTCTTTATTGACAAAGGAAGCGAGGGGAATTCTCGCTGACTCTAAAAATTTCGTCTCTTTAATTCTTCTTCTCTTCGTTATTTATCATCATTTTTCAACACTGAGTCTAGCGAAGCAGTTTTTTTCTCAACAAAAGAACGATTATCAACAACGACAAAAAACACCAACAGAAAGAACGGTTAGTTATTACAGAGTTATGCCATCCACAAGACATGTCTGGGCCTTGGAAAGCTCGAACTTACTTTCATCGAAGAGAAACAGACAGAAAGATTAATTACATCTTGAGAGAAATTTGAGCGACGTGGCAATCGTGTCATAATTCGATAAACCACCATTAAGGTCAGGCTTGTTCGACTCTTTCGTACATGCATCTGATATTTAACACAATATTAATTTTTTTGGTGCCTGGAAGAAAGCAAATGACGGTGATGACTCAATTTGAAAGTGTCCTGCAGGTCGTGTGACTTGTGACGGTTAAAGCTGCAGCTAATGAAGCATATAATGGTGTGCGCTATCGTAAGTGTCTGAATTTCGTTTCAGATTGTCCGTCCGAGGCACACGGGTCCATCTTTCCTTTTTTTATGCAACACGATTATTATTATTGTGCTCAACGCCGCCAACACAGACACCCACCTACGATTGTTAAAAAGCTCGTTTCAATACAAAAAAATAAATAAATAAAAACGCAGAAAAATACAAACTTCAAGTATACAACACTGAAGAAAAAAAAATAGAAAAAAAGTCGAAAACAACGAAAACGAAAATAACAAGTGTATACACTGCAAACTTTATCTCAAGGGTTGTGTAAATTCATAGAAAAGTGAACACGATAATAGATTTTCTCTGCTTAAAACGCAGAACTTTATTGCTATCATCGTTCATCGATCAAATCACTTTTATACTCGAAGTGCTTTGTACTGTCATGCCGCGCGCATATAGCATGTATAAATAAGGTCATTCTCTCACTGTCACGAGGACACGCATACACGAATATAGTTCAGAATATTTGTAGTTATATGTCCGTGTCCATATATAGCTCGATCGTCCGGCCGATCGTAATAATACTCACATCGCATAAAGATCATAGTCGTAATAATAAATATCTCACATCAACATGTTCAACAACAATCCGCATCAGTCACTCGATCGTGAATCCTCACTCATGATCGTGTTCGTTTGTTGCAGTGGGTGCGCGCGAGCGCGAGCATTCTCTCAACAATCATCTCTCTCGCTCTCGCTCTTTTCTTTATTTACAATAGTGACAGCATGTTAATAGTTATAGTAATAATATATGTATAAATATCAATAAATATCGTATCGTGTGTATAACAGACGATAGTCAATGCGTAATATGCAACTACGTACGCGAGACGTCATTATTTTTCTCTCAAATAGTGGAAATAAAAAATAATGAAAGAAGAAGAAGGCAGCGCGTTTGCGGCTTACTTGGCAATGCTGCTATGAATTACCGGTGTTGTGCTTGGAACTAGCGATCGTCCCGAAGAGATGGTGGTTTATGATGCGCGTCGCCGAGGCTAGACTGTTGACGGGCGCGAAGTGCGAGGCGCGTCCGCCCCGCAGACCACCGCCTCCTCCTGTGTTGCCGCAGCCGCTGCCGCCGCCGCCGCCACCCCCGCTGCCACCACTGCCGCTCCCGACGTTCTGCAGGCCGACGCCGATGCTGCTGCTGCTGCCGCTGCTCGTGCAGAGGTACTGCTGCTGGTTGTTGTTGTCCTCCTTGCTGCCGGCCAGGTCCTCCCGAATCGTCGACGAGCCCGACGAGTCCGTGCCGCTCGTTATGAACTGGGCGCGCGGCCGCACCACGCTCTGAAACGCAGACGACGTCTTTTAATACGTTGCTGAATTCTTTTTTTCGTTTTCCACGTAATATTTACACTTCTATGTAACGCATAAGATACACAGAGTTTATTTACAGCTCCCGCACTTCCCTGGCGACCAAAAAAATACATCGAGAGTGATGATATAGTTTAAGAGTGATGGAACCCATGTTATTGAATTCGAGATATGTACGTGTGTGCGAATAAAACACGGAGAAGACATCTGAGCATATGGCTGTACAGAGGATGAGAAGGTATAGGGTCGACAAGCAAAAAGGGGCAAGGCGGGTTCCGAGGTAAAGTGGACTTACGCATCTTAATCCACAATTGTGAATATTTCAACCTGGAAAACTTGTACAAACGTATTTTAATGGCGCTCGACTTTTGGATTGGCTAAAAAAAAAACCGGTCAATATCAGGATCATTCATCGGCACCTTCCGCAATTACGCAAAGCGCGTAACTTAATCCGACCGCACACCCGATGCGCGAAAGTTCGGAAATTTCTCCCGGCGTATCCGCTCGGAATTGGTTTCCATCATAAGGCGATCTATTAAAAACTTTCCTTTCCCGCCGACGTTTTTAAATTGTACACGATCCTACTCTCCTGCCCTACTCTCGAACTTTGAAACGTCTGGATCTTCTTCGCCTCTCCCGGTGAGAAAAAAAAAACACCGTTTCATTAAACCTTCGACGGAGGAAAAGTCGGTATGAACACTCGGGTTTAATTAAAAAACAGCAGCTTAACTTTATCAAGATCGCCTCTTCATTACGCCATGCATAACGACGCGCTCCCATGAAATTAGCTAAACCGCTACTGCACTTCGTTGAGATTCTGCCGGAATTAATTATCCCTCAGCTCGCACTAATATATTTGAAGAGAGCGGCTCTGTTTTTTTTTTCAGATCGTTTCAACACACACACGCAATCGATAACACAAGGCTGTCCCGTCATCCTCGCGAACTTTTTCTCCCTTTCTCTCTTTCTCTCTCACCTGTTGAATGCGGGACTTCCTGTGCTTCGGTATCGCCTCGTTGGCGTTGGCTTTACCGGTGGCCTTGGCGGGCGTGTTAATTTCCTTGAGGGACTCGGCGCTCGGCGAGACGTTCAGCGCCACGTGGGCTATCTCGCCCGAAGCCGACTTCTTCACGCTGCTCGAGGTCCGGCCCTTGTCCGCGCTCCCTTCCAGCGGGTTCACGTACAAGTTGCTGTCCGCCTCCTCCGTCAGGTCGTTCTGCGCAGATTAAAAAGGAGCGCGTGCATTACGTAACCATGACTGCTGGCTTTCATTATGCATCCACGCACGTACGTGGGTCGATTCGCGGGCTTAGCTCTGCGCTCTCTCTCTCTCTCTCTCTCTCTCTCTCTCTCTCTCTCTCTCTCTCGTAAAGTGTCGCTGTTGCGCCACTCAAGAGGGTGAAAGAGAGAGTAACGATGTACATACACGTGTGATATAGAGAACTTGGAAACTGGCGCAGTCGGCTAGAGCGGCGTTGAATAAAACACCTCCAACGCGCGGAAGTCTTTGTGTGTCGTCGGGGCACGAATTAATTTTGTTACACTGTGCGCGGATATGTATTTTGTTTATTATGCATGTGGGGACGCGTGCGCAGATGCTCCGGTTACCTGTACATGCATAAGCGGAACTCGCAAAGTTACACACAAGTGGCCGCTAAAGTTACCGCGAGCTAATGTTTACTCTAGACGCCGCGGTCTCGTGATTCCCGGAGACGACACCCGGAAAATAAAGCTGAAATTTTCAGCGTAATTTCAACGACGCGACGTTTCCCCTGCATAATTCAGAGCCGGTGCGAAATTCCGAGTAAGCGTCGCGCGTCCGACCAAACTCGGGATTATCTACTGGCGCGACCTACCTCCGAGTAGAAGGGGTGCGTTTGACAGCTGGCGTACGTATCCGAACTGTCGACGCTGCCTCTCTCGTTGTAGTTCTTGCTGTCGACGGGCGTCTGCTGTTGTTGCTGCTGTTGCTGAGTCGGCTGCTGCTGCTGTTGCTGCTGAGGCGGCGCCGCGATCATGAGCGGCTGCTGGTGCTGCAGTTGCAGCTGCTGCTGTTGGTACTGGTGCTGCTGGTGCTGCTGAAACTGCTGCTGCATCAGCTGGAGCTGCTGCATCTCGCTGAATATGGTCGACTGGTCGAAGCTGCTCTCGCCGCGCAGCGACTTCAGCTCTTGGCAGACTGTGCTCTTGAAGTCGCTCGTAGCCAGCGGCATGATGTCCTCCGCGTCCCTGTACTCTTTGTACTCCTGAAAGCAGCGGACGTTCTTTACACTGGCTGCTCGCCGAGGCTCTATCTTTCTTTCTTTTTGCCTTGCCTTTGGCTCTTATACGTCGCTCGAGAGTTAAAGAGCGACGAGCAAAACGAGAGTAGTCTACGAACGAGTCTCTGGAAGCTACGACTGATCAATAGTATTAAAGCTCGTCTTTACTTTCTACTCACGGGCAATTCTTCTCTATGTTATTTTTCTGCTAAGGAATTATGCTCTATGTATGGATATTAGCGGCAGTCTCGTAACAATGGATCGACCGAGTCGCGGCGGAGCTATGAATCTTGGATTCGGAGGCGAATAAATATTGTCGTAACAGGCACATAGCACATACTATGCGTTATACGAAATGGATCCAGCTATGGCAATATTTAATATTGACCTTCCGATTCCGCATGTGACACTCCGCGAACGTAATTGGTAAGATAACTTTTACTTTCTAATTCTAGTTTCTAGCTCAATATCATACGATTTTCAAAATTAAGTTTCTCTAGACAAATAGGTATATAACTCGACAACAATGCGTAAAAACTCTCTTTCTGCGTAACAAGTTCTATATCGGTATAACTTCTTAAATGTAATAATAATAATAATAATAATAATAATTAGTATTATGAATTAGGAATAATAGAGAAATATGCTTACAAGTTCAAATAGGCACACCCATGTAATACAACAACAACAACATCAACAAAAAAATATAATACCAGTCCTTCAACACACATATAAGAGTAATTTTTTAA